>NC_081846.1:2872567-3182211 GCF_963259705.1 Myotis daubentonii | reverse complement strand
GAGTTCCACTGCCAGTAAGTAGCAGATGGGGGCCTGAGTGCTGATGAGCCTGATTTCCGGGATTCTTTCCACTTCCCCACATGTCTCCTCTGCATCACTGTCAGATCCCTCTCTTAGAAGACAGAACCAAAGCCTGAGATTGGAAAAGTTTCAGTGTTAAAAAATTAACATTGAAACATTCCATTTTGTTTTATTTGGGGCCAAAGTTCCAGAATCACTGGCAAATTAGAGACTAAATAGACACAAACGTAATGAGCCAGGAGATGGTGAAGGTCTGCCAGGACCCATTCCTGCTTTGGGAATTCACATTTCCTGCTGATTGAGAGAGATGCTGTTGGTTTTGGAAATGCCGTGAGGAAGCACAATTGTGGGAGTTTTTCATCTCAAGTTTCTGGAAAGTATAGTCTGAAGGCAGAAGAGACTAGAGGATGCCCAGCCATGCATAGAGGCCTTTGCTGTGCCTGGTCAGGGTTGGACCCTTCCTCTTGAACACCGGCAAGCATGGACCTGCTCACTGACGGCGGCCTCTTCCTCCGGGCGAGCATGTGGCTAAGGGAGAAGACTCGTTTCTCTCGTTCTCATGGGCTTCACCGGTCAGGAAGCCCTACTGTGATGGCCGGTGAGTTATCAGAGCTGGGGACCCAAAACGTTAGGAAGTGTCCTTTCACCAGGGAATTTCCAGTGAGCTCAGCACATCTGTTGTCTCCTCATCGATAAGCCCACAGAAACTCAGAAGTGCAAGGTTCGTGTTTGCATCTGTGAGATGTGAGTGAGCAGATGCTTGTCAGCATTTCCACTCCCAGCCTCTCAGGTCCCCTCGGTCTCCAGCCCTTTGTAAGTCAACCATGAACACTCACCACAAGGAGCAATTTGAGGCCATTTCTTTAAAGGCTGAGAACATGTATTTTTTCAAATGATAGAGTTCAGACCAACGTGACCTTTCCCAGTGAGCAGCAGAGAAGGGGTGTGGCTCTGAGATACACAACACAATAAAGGGTTCTGTTTCCAAGACTGAAATTGGGTAGGGATGGTGTCCCTTAGGGACCATCTTTTTGAGTTTCACCCAGAAGATACAGAAAATTATGGGCATTCTGTAGAGCCCAGAACATTTTTCCCCTGAGGGCCTAGAACGGGGTAGAAGCAGGTAGCAGGCACAACAGTCCTGGATTTAGTTGTCAGAGACTCCCCGATTTCTGTCACACGGCCTTTGCGGATGATCAACGTTGGCTTTCTCAGTGTGACTCATTACTATCTGTGTTTCTACACTATCTTCTTTTTGGGGAGAAGGCAAAAGTTCAAGCTGTAATGATTACATGTGGCAGTGAACCCTTTTGAACAGTTTCTTAGACATAGTTGGGATCTTGGCTTTTTTTTTTAACAGAACACCGATCTGTAACGGGTTAATGTGGCAAGAAGTCACAGCCTCCACAAGGCCGGCTGTTCAAAGGCGAAAAGGTAACTGCAGCGCTCCGGTGTGCTTTGTCTGCATAACCTTGTCCAGGTGACATGTGGTGAGAGTTGTTACCTGGGCCTCATGCACCAGGAAGGTGTCTAGGAGAGGCTGCATAGAACGGGGGACGCGTCTCAAGGTTTCTGCAGACACCAAAGATGCCTCTCGTGCTGGTGAGGCTTTCAGAGTCCTCCAGCTAAGCTGCTTGCCAGCATCCTCAAAGCCAAGTAGACCATCCCTTTCCTATGGTGACACATATGTGAGCTGGATCAGTTGCATGCAGACCAGTGAACTGGATCTGCATGTGTTCATTGCACCAATTTCTGGGGTGTTAGGGTCACAAACAAACACTGTCCACACAGCACAAAACCGAAATGCTTAATTGCAAAAATAGAGGCTTTGATGGTAAGCCCCTGGCCATGCATTTGTGAAAGCTGAGTGAAATAGCAACTTTTAATGAGGCAACCAGCTTTGCTATAATAATACTAGAGCATTTCACAAACTCATTCATTTCAAGAAAGGCCAAGTAATTACGAGAATTAGAGGTGCTTGGGGTTGTGGGGAATCTGCTTGGCCTCAGGTGTTGGGCCATTCTTTGAACTCCAGTGATCTGCACCACCTGCTCATTCAGCCAACCTCCTCGGTGACCCCATTCCTCTTCTCATCATCTGGAAGTGCTCACCGCAGAACTCTCAGCTTCCAAGTCTACTGTTGGAAAACAACCTCCAAACAGTTCCTCTCTCTCCACAGCTGCTGCGGCTTTTTATTTGTATTTTTTTAACCATTTGGCTCATGACCTTCCGTGATATCTGCAGCCTCACTGGCACACCTTACCTTTCCTTTTGCATCCCATGCTGGCATGCCTGTAGTCTCCCACCTAGTGTGTCTTTGGGGACTTCGTCCATGCTGTCATTCAACTACTAAACAAATATTGACATGCCCTGCTGTGAGCGTTGCTTCTTGGCCCCTCTGTCTGGAATGTCAGCCTCCTCTCAGCCACCTGTCTCCTGATCGTCCCCTCCATTCCACTCTCCTCCTTCCATTATGCTAAGTCATGTGCCCATAACAATCTGTGCATATCTGCATCAGTGAATTATTCTGTAATTTCTCAGCCTTCCCCACTGGATTAGTGTGCTCTACCTAGTCTGCTCGCCTTTGGAGGAGTACAGGTAGTGTTTAGAGTTAGACAATCTATCTCTACTGCTTAGTAGCTGTTAAGCTATTAATGTAGATTGTAAAGCACTTAGCGTAATTCTCTCTATGCAGTAAATGCAAAATAAATACATGTTGAATAAATAAATGTCACAGGAACACCCTTAGAAGACTTCCTAAATGGAAAATATTTATCCTTTAAGCACTTGTAGTGACAAGGAGCTCCTTCCATTGTTGAGTAACTCTAATTATAGTTTAACTCTAACTATATGGTGCGACTCCCACTAGTTTTATTGACATAAATTACACCCCGCCCCCCTCAATGCCCTCTGCTATGCTGGGGAATCTTGGGGATCTCTCGGGGTCACCTGTCATGTGTAACAGAGGCCAGTCCCTCGAGTATCCGGTTGTTGTGGGAGGGTCACTCCTGGGCAAAGCTCATTTTACTAGAGCTGCTGCCCCCACCACTGAGGCCTTCGGACAGGAATCGCACCCTCCTCTGTACTGCTTTGCCAGAGTGTGGTTGAGGACTTTTTCCCACAATCCCTCAGGGCAGTAGGAGTCAACATTTGTGAGACGTTGATCAAATCTTAGTGAAAGCAGAGGGACAGTGAATGGGAAAGAGCACAGCATGAGTCAGTGCCTGGGACAGGCTCCCTCCCCTGCAGCAGGAAGCCTGCTGTTCCTGGCAGCTCACGGCCCCAGGGGGCACTCGGGGCCTCAGGGTGCCCCCTTCCTGGGAGATCTAGGAAGTCGGACTCCAGGTCCCAGAATGCTCATTTCCTGCCCCAGCACTGACCTCTGCTGAGGACAGCGGGCAGGGAGCCTTCCCGTTCTTCAGGGGAAACCCCACCCGCATAATCACAGTGATTCATGACCAGTGCATTCCCCCAAAGCTCCATCATTCAGTCTTGCCTCTTGCTACTTGGTTGTTAATGAAAACAGTAGCTACCGCATCTGGTTTATCAAACAAGCCCAGTTCATAGAAGGGTCAACTACGGAATGCTTTTCTTTTCCTACAGTCACTGCCCGCAACTCTGCAGTGTTCACAGTCTCCCTGTGTGTCCTCTGACAACATCTTGGGCAGATCTCTAAAGTCACCGTCACACTGGGGGGGAGGGGGGGGGTAGAAAAACAGAATCCAGTCTAGTCAAATTTAAAACTTCAATCATGCCCAGCCAGCCTGGCTCAGAGGCTGAGCATCGACCTATGAACCAGGAGGTCATGGTTCGATTCTGATCAGGGCACATGCCCAGGTTGTGGGCTCAATCCCCAATGTGGGGTGTACAGGAGGCGGCCAGTTAATGATTCTCTCTCATCATTGATGTTTCAATCTCTCTCTGCCTCTCCTTTAAAATAGATAAATGATCAATCTTCAGTCTTACTGTAATACACTGAGTATGTCCCCCATCCCAGGCCTGGCCGGTTCCCCCACGGAGTGGCTTGGGGTGCCTCAGGGCTTCCCTGCTCCACGGGCACCCTCCTCTCCTACCTGCTAGCTTCCTCTCTGTGTAGAGCAAGGATCGACAGACAGGAGGGACAGACCCGTTATGCACCTGGGGTGGTAAAGGCCCCGTGGCCAGTGACGGCTGGCTGTTGGCTCCCTCTTTGTGGCAGGCATCCAAGTCTGGCTCCCTCATTTGGTGAATTTCCCAAAGCCCCCATGGGGGCCTCCCACATCACCACTTCCACCATCTGCTCCTACTCTTGGTGATACACGTCAGAATTCCTGTTCCTGGCAGCAAGTTCTCTTGGGTGGGATACCGGTGAGAGCCTGAGGCTTGGCCGCCTTCCACCATGTTCCTCTGATCCCAGGGAGAAAAATCACGTGGCCATGACCCAACACTAACTGCTGGGATGGAAGCTGCACTCTCCTACTTCTCTTGGCTCTGCCTCCTCCTCCTGCTTATCCTCCCCTATCAGGTGGGACAGAGGGAGCCGGCCCCTCTGTGGGATCAGGAAACACCCAATTCCTGAGAGAGCAGGGGCAGGAAAAGCACCCTTCACAGTGCGGCACCCCAAGGGGACAGGCGACTCCCCGGGATTCTTCCCTCCTGGCTCTTGTCTGCTTCTAGGGCCTGGGAGCCGGTGACAGAGATGAAGGTTGGGGAGGCAGAGCCAGTTCAAGCCACTTCATGATAAGTCCTGAGAGGGATGTCTGATCCCTGCTCATGTATCATTTATTGTTTGGTCCTTAACACTTTGTCCTCCACATTGGATTCCCAGAAAACTTCCCTAGAACGTTGTGTTGTCCTTACCCAATATCAGACATTGTATTCGCACCGTCATATATATGATCTCATGTGAGCCTTAAAGCCCTATATATTATTACCTATATTTTATTGGTGAGGGAAGGAGGGTAGAGGGGTAGATTAATTAAAAACACACACCTCATAGTCACAGAAAAAAAATTCTTTTGAAGAGACCCAACCCATCCACCCAGGCTCTTCTGGATCCTTGGTTTTTGGTTCTGTTCTATTTTGGTTCCATACCTTCACCCTTAGTCTCCCCACAGACTGGCATCCCAGTTTCAGGTTTAACATCGCAGAAGCCTCTTCAGCACAAGTTCTCTGGTACTGCCATCTGGCCTCCACTATCCCAGCCACAGGGAAGAAGACATACTTTGCCCTGAGCACGGCTACAGCCTGTGGGACCTGCCAGCCTTCGCCCATTTCTCACCTCCTAGGGAAGGGACACTGCACAGGTGTGACCAGTAGGGAAGGGACACTGCACAGGTGTGACCAGTAGGGAAGGGACACTGCACAGGTGTGACCAGTAGGGAAGGGACACTGCACAGGTGTGATCAGTAGGGAAGGGACACTGCACAGGTGTGACCAGTAGGGAAGGGACACTGCACAGGTGTGATCAGTAGGGAAGGGACACTGCACAGGTGTGACCAGTAGGGAAGGGACACTGCACAGGTGTGATCAGTAGGGAAGGGACACTGCACAGGTGTGACCAGTAGGGAAGGGACACTGCACAGGTGTGACCAGTAGGGAAGGGACACCCACAAGCACTCCCAGTTCTTTCTCAGTCTATTCCAGCGAGACCCCTTGACATGGCTGATGAACGCAAGACAGATTCTTGTCCCTCTGGAAGGCTGGATCCAATCGAGTTTGGAAAAAAAACTTGCACTAGACCAAGATTTATTCCCATCTGGTGATTCTCTAACCTTTTCTTACCAGTTTTTGCAACGACAGAACAAAGTTATTTTGGGCAAGGGTTTGTCGTTTACAGCTCAGCTCCTTCAGTTTGAACCAGCACTGCTATTTATAGTTATCTAATTCCATTGGCTTAATTTCTGTATCTGAAAGGATCTGCACGAATTGCGGGCGATTATCAGGAGGGAAGTGCGCGCTCATGCCCCTCAGGAGATCTGTTTGTGGGCCGATGGTTCTAAAAAGCCCACTTTTTACCCAGTGGGTAGAAAATCAGTTTTATGGATCTTCAAACATGCACAGTAACCATCATGAATAATACAGTTAAATATTAAAGTGGTAGTAGCACATTTTACATTTTTCTAGCTAAACACAGTTACCCGCCTTTCTACTGTATATTTCCAAGGGTATTTCTAGTGTTACACAATACCAAGCGGGGCTTCGACCCTCTGCATAGGTTACTAGGAGTAATCAAGAGTGGTCAGTGGCACAGCTGGGAGACGCAGGCCTTGGCCACAGGAAGACCTTGTGAGGCGTGAGGAATGATAGGACTGGGTTCGCTGAGACGCAGATGGAATGAAAAAGCATGATCTGTCCACGCACAGCTCACCCTCGTCTCAGGGGCTTGATATGTATCTCTCTAATCCAGCCTCTCGTTGGAATAGAGTTCTATTTCTTTATCAAAAGTTAGATGAGGGCACTCTTCTCAAAACGGTAACACATTTTTTTTCTTTTTTTAAATATATTTTTATTGATTTCAGAGAGGAAGGGAGAGGAAGAGAGAGAAACATCAGTGATGAGAGGGAATCATTGATTGGCTGCCTTCCGCACGCCCCCTACTGGGGATCGAGCCCACAACCTGGGCATGTGCCCTGACCGGGAATCAAACCTGGGACCCTTGAGTCTGCAGACTGACGCTCTGTTCACTGAGCCAAACCAGCTAGGGCGGGAAAGCATTTCTGTTGCTTGTAGAATACAGTTAGAAATTACTAGCTGCATTCCTTACCCACACTATTCCCCCCATGATGCCATTTTCTCTAACACCCGGGGCCGGGGTTCCTTTTGAGATTTGAGCAGGTGATCTCAACATCCTGCACTCTTCCAGTAGAAAAGGTTCCTCCGATTCTTCCATCAGTATGTGTACCACAGCCCAGGTGGTAACATTCCCTCATGGGATTCTGGTACCCCGTCTGCAGACAGACAGGCGTGAAATGGACATCTTGTGCGAGCCTTGGAGAGAATGAAGTTAATTTTGAAAGCTACTTTTACTAAGTCAAAAACAGCACATTACAAAGAATAAGGCTAATTAGCCTGATTTCTTTTACTGAAGTTTTTAAAGATAAGTTAATTACCTTGTACTTTATTTAGCTCAGGAATTATCGGCTACTAGAATTTTAATTTTTGTAGCTCTTTACTTCTGATTCCTATGTTCTTTGAGTTTGGGCAGATCCTATCCTCCCAAACTGTACATATTCCTTTAGGCACTCTTTTGGGGGCAGAAGCAAAGAATAGATGTATCAAGTTTACTTTCATGGAATTAAAGTCATCAGAGTTCATCATTTCTGTGACAGTATGTTTAGGCTGAACTACAGCTACTAGGTAGGGTGTTCTAATCAGACCTCAAAGGCACCCTTAACACAGCATGAAGGAAACAGATACATTTTAGAGGTTAAAACATACTTCAAATCTTTTAAATATGTATTCATTGGTAAATTCTTATTGTTTTCTTTTAAACACTCTTTTCATTCTTGATTTTTGCTACCTATTTTTGAAGCCATAAAAACTGTAAATTAGCAATGATCAAGTAAATGTAGTGTTTTAAAACAAAGAAAACAAAGTTATAAACAGCCAGATGTTTATCATGGTGGTCGGCCGGCATGGGTTAAGAATCATCAGTATTTTCTAACTGAAATGTGTAGAGAAACAAAGAAAAGAAAAACCCCACAAATGTTTTGTTTTACACAGATCTGCTCTGCTGTGTCCGTTATGGATTCTGCTCCAGCCTTTGGAGACACAGATGTGAGAGGGATGGGAGGAGGCACTGAAGGTTTCTAGGTGCATTGAATTCTGCTTTCCTAGTGAGTGTGGGCGTGCCAACCAGCTCTCAGCAAATCTGACTGACCTTCTGTGATGAACAGGGATGTGGTATTTAGCAAGGAACAGGCACTCCTATGATCTGAATATGAGGTGCAGATCCATTACTAATTTCATACTCTTTCTGTTTACTTTTATCAGCAAATTGCATTTAAAAAGCGCATGAACTATTCTTCCCAATTAATGTGTTTGGTAGCACTCTCTTAAAGGTTAACAATGACCTCCTTAGTGTCACAGCCCAACAGCCAGCTCCCATCCTACTGGACTCTTACTGACATTACTGACGACCGCTACTCAGTGCTTCCAGGATCTCTCTCTCTCTCTCTCTCTCTCTCTCTCTCTCTCTCTCTCTCTCTCTCTCTCTCTCTCTCCTCTAACTTTCCTTTCTCGGTATCTTTGGATCTTTGGCAGCACTTGTCATTGTGCCTGGCCCATGAGTTAATATTTCCCAGGAGGTCGTCTTTAACTGTCTTCTATTTTTTACCATTCTCATTCACTCCCATGGCTTCAACTACAATTTATGAGGCACCCATAATTCCAAAATCTGTGACCCCGCTTGACCTGAGCTCCAGGCTTTCCTGAGCTCCAGACTTTTGTTTCAAGTAAACTCTGCCCCGCCCCCCCCGGGATAACCTCAACAAGCCAGCAGACCGCGTGGTCCCCACTCCGCGTGGAGCACAGCCTCCAGGATGGCTGCTAAGGTACCTTGTCCCGCATGCATGCCCGTGAGAGAGGCAGAGGCGGGGTCTGGGGGCGGCACAGGTGGTAGCTCCTTCTCTGGTTGTTGGCATTTGTTCGGAAAATCATGCTGTTTTATATCACAAATGCCTCAAGGGCAGGAATCAGCCCTTAATTTGTCCTTCTGATCACCTAGTTTTTAGGTGAGCCTAACATGCTAGTGATGATCATTTTTGTTGTATCAGAAAACCCTTGATTAAAAACATGTTTTAACGAAACAACACATGATTTCTCTATCTTCAAAAAGGCCCGCAATTTAGGAACCAGATAAAGTACACTAATTACATTTGTTTTTGAATGTATCTGCAGCGATCAGTGCTCCTGCTGCTTCTTCCTCAACCTTCCACAATCCTCTCACACAGCCCTCACAATGGCCCACACAAAGGAGCTGGCGGCAACCTGTATTTTTAAATGTACAGTCTGGTTTTTCCTTCCACAGTCAGGACAGAAACCAAAGCTGAGACCATTATCACCTGCAAACTGATTCCTTCTCTGGGTTCCTATATCAGTGCTGTTTTCCTCTTTCCTAAAATGAGAAAAATAACGCCAAATTTGCTGGTTTGTGAAAAGGATTAATTAGGTCGAAACTGTAACAGTGAAGATAGCCTTGAGAGCTTTAAGGACAGGTGCTTTTTCTAGAAATTTTCTACTCAGTTCAGGCAAGGAGAACACACTAGATTGTAAAAGTAGGCTTTTCCCTCTGTAATTAATACATAATTTGTGGGTAAAATTTGAAGATGTAAATGACCCATGGTTTGAAATCGAGCTAATTTGTCTCCTTCACTGAATCCCTCCTTCCTCTAAACACACACAAAACTCACCTTGCCCTTTAATCAGGATTCTTTACGGTTTATTCATGGATTATCAATTTATTTGCAACTAACTTTGCTGGTGGAGTCTCCTCTAGGGAGATGATTTCAAATTCACAAGAACCCCAATTCCAGCTTAGACCTTCTACACTGTCACTGGTTCAGTCTTCCTTGCTGGGCAACTCTACTCACATCAACCAACCCCCCAAGCCGAACTTTTCTGAAACAGCATTGTTGAATACCAAGCTCGCTCCTCCCTATGTTCTCTTTTGGAAAGTGGTGCTAGTATTCCCTCCTTTTCCCAAAGGTCACAGCACGGGTGATGTTTATCTCATTGGTCAGTCTGTTCCTTTCCCACGGGCCAGACACGCACTTTACCTGTTACCAACTCCTGCCGCTTCATCCTCAACGATCGATCGCTGTCTAGACAGTGTCCCTTGAGGACAGGGGCGATATCTTTGTATCTCCAGTTCGTTGTGCCTGGATATTTTTAAACAGGTGGTTTAGCAAATGTTTGATGAATGAATGAATGAATGAATGGCCTTCAATCTTGTTCCCCGGGTCCTTATTCTCACAGCTCAAGTTCAGGTTGACCACCTGAAGACTGGGCACTGCAACAGTCGCTTCTCACTTTTAAATCTTCCCGTTGCTTCTTCCTCCTTCAGAGCCAGAATCAAGCCGTTCGGGAGCTGCTGAGAACCCCGTATGTTAAGGATCCAACTTGTATTACTTGGTCCTCACATTCCAAACATTTTTGGACTGTTTCACTCCTCTCCTCAAAAGCTTCTAATTGCTTCCCAAATTAAATGAGAACTTTGCGTTTCAAAGGATTTCATCTAGTGGGCATTCTCTTTTCTGGATGTTTCATCTCCAATTCATTGACCTGAATTCTCTGCTCTAGTCCCTTAAACTTCCCAGTGGTACCTACATGTGACCTTGCTGTTCTCTTGCCTGGGCCTTTCCCACACGCTCATCCCCAAGCAGCGCTGATCCTTGCACTGCCCTGCGTACAGACCTGCCTGACAGTGGCGTGGCACTCACTTCCTTGAGGGAGCGTCGGCTGGAATCTAGACACACTAACAACTAACGGGCTGGTCAAGGCTCACAGAGAGCCTCTGGTGTCTACGTGGGAATCTAGTTAGGCTTTGTCTGCTGTTAAAGTGTCCGCTGTGCTCGAGTGGAAACTGTTCACACAGTGCAGGCCACTCGCTCAAAGGAACTGTTATAGGACGGGGTGCACATGGGCCTTGGCATCAAACAAGTGGACCGGCCCATCACTACCTACTAGCGGTGTGATGACTCTGCCCACCCGGAGACCTGTCTTCTCCTCTGCAAAACAGGGGAGAATTACCCTCTGGAGGGGGAGGATTACCCTCTGGAGGGGGAGGATTACCCTCTGGAGGGGGAGGATTACCCTCTGGAGGGGGGAGGATTACCCTCTGGAGGAGGAGGATTACCCCCTGGAGGGGGGAGGATTACCCTCTGGAGAGGGGAGGATTACCCTCTGGAGGGGGGAGGATTACCCTCTGGAGGGGGAGGATTACCCTCTGGAGGGGGGAGGATTACCCTCTGGAGGGGGGAGGATTACCCCCTGGAGGGGGGAGGATTACCCTCTGGAGGGGGGAGGATTACCCTCTGGAGGGGAGAGGATTACCCCCTGGAGGGGAGAGGATTACCCCCTGGAGGGGGAGGATTACCCCCTGGAGGGGGAGGATTACCCCCTGGAGGGGGAGGATTACCCTCTGGAGGGGAGAGGATTACCCTCTGGAGGGGAGAGGATTACCCTCTGGAGGGGAGAGGATTACCCTCTGGAGGGGGGAGGATTACCCTCTGGAGGGGAGAGGATTACCCTCTGGAGGGGAGAGGATTACCCCCTGGAGGGGAGAGGATTACCCTCTGGAGGAGGAGGATTACCCCCTGGAGGGGGGAGGATTACCCTCTGGAGGGGGGAGGATTACCCTCTGGAGGGGGAGGATTACCCTCTGGAGGGGGGAGGATTACCCCCTGGAGGGGGGAGGATTACCCTCTGGAGGGGGAGGATTACCCCCTGGAGGGGGGAGGATTACCCTCTGGAGGGGGAGGATTACCCCCTGGAGGGGAGAGGATTACCCTCTGGAGGGGGAGGATTACCCTCTGGAGGGGGGAGGATTACCCTCTGGAGGGGGGAGGATTACCCTCTGGAGGGGGAGGATTACCCTCTGGAGGGGAGAGGATTACCCTCTGGAGGGGGAGGATTACCCTCTGGAGGGGAGAGGATTACCCCCTGGAGGGGGAGGATTACCCTCTGGAGGGGGGAGGATTACCCCCTGGAGGAGGGAGGATTACCCTCTGGAGGGGGGAGGATTACCCTCTGGAGGGGGGAGGATTACCCTCTGGAGGAGGGAGGATTACCCTCTGGAGGGGGGAGGATTACCCTCTGGAGGGGGGAGGATTACCCTCTGGAGGGGGGAGGATTACCCTCTGGAGGAGGGAGGATTACCCTCTGGAGGGGGGAGGATTACCCTCTGGAGGGGGGAGGATTACCCCCTGGAGGGGGGAGGATTACCCTCTGGAGGGGGAGGATTACCCTCTGGAGGGGAGAGGATTACCCTCTGGAGGGGGGAGGATTACCCCCTGGAGGGGGGAGGATTACCCTCTGGAGGGGGAGGATTACCCTCTGGAGGGGGAGGATTACCCTCTGGAGGGGGAGGATTACCCTCTGGAGGGGGAGGATTACCCTCTGGAGGGGGAGGATTACCCTCTGGAGGGGGGAGGATTACCCTCTGGAGGGGGAGGATTACCCTCTGGAGGGGGAGGATTACCCTCTGGAGGGGGGAGGATTACCCTCTGGAGGGGGAGGATTACCCTCTGGAGGGGGAGGATTACCCTCTGGAGGGGGAGGATTACCCTCTGGAGGGGGAGGATTACCCTCTGGAGGGGGAGAATTACCCTCTGGAGGGGGGAGGATTACCCTCTGGAGGGGGAGAATTACCCTCTGGAGGGGGAGGATTACCCTCTGGAGGGGGAGAATTACCCTCTGGAGGGGGGAGGATTACCCTCTGGAGGGGGAGGATTACCCTCTGGAGGGGGAGGATTACCCTCTGGAGGGGGAGAATTACCCTCTGGAGGGGAGAGGATTACCCTCTGGAGGGGGGAGGATTACCCTCTGGAGGGGGAGGATTACCCCCTGGAGGGGGAGAATTACCCTCTGGAGGGGGAGGATTACCCTCTGGAGGGGAGAGGATTACCCCCTGGAGGGGGAGAATTACCCTCTGGAGGGGGGAGGATTACCCTCTGGAGGGGAGAGGATTACCCCCTGGAGGGGGAGAATTACCCTCTGGAGGGGGGAGGATTACCCTCTGGAGGGGGAGGATTACCCTCTGGAGGGGGGAGGATTACCCCCTGGAGGGGGAGGATTACCCCTGGAGGGGGAGAATTACCCCCTGGAGGGGGGAGGATTACCCTCTGGAGGGGGGAGGATTACCCTCTGGAGGGGGGAGGATTACCCTCTGGAGGGGGAGGATTACCCTCTGGAGGGGGGAGGATTACCCTCTGGAGGGGGGAGGATTACCCTCTGGAGGGGAGAGGATTACCCTCTGGAGGGGGAGGATTACCCTCTGGAGGGGGAGGATTACCCTCTGGAGGGGAGAGGATTACCCTCTGGAGGGGGAGAATTACCCTCTGGAGGGGGAGGATTACCCTCTGGAGGGGGGAGGATTACCCTCTGGAGGGGGAGAATTACCCTCTGGAGGGGAGAGGATTACCCTCTGGAGGGGGAGGATTACCCTCTGGAGGGGGGAGGATTACCCTCTGGAGGGGGAGAATTACCCTCTGGAGGGGAGAGGATTACCCTCTGGAGGGGGGAGGATTACCCTCTGGAGGGGGAGGATTACCCTCTGGAGGGGGGAGGATTACCCTCTGGAGGGGGAGGATTACCCTCTGGAGGGGGGAGGATTACCCTCTGGAGGGGGGAGGATTACCCTCTGGAGGGGGAGGATTACCCTCTGGAGGGGGGAGGATTACCCTCTGGAGGGGGGAGGATTACCCTCTGGAGGGGGAGGATTACCCTCTGGAGGGGGGAGGATTACCCTCTGGAGGGGGGAGGATTACCCTCTGGAGGGGGGAGGATTACCCTCTGGAGGGGGAGGATTACCCTCTGGAGGGGGGAGGATTACCCTCTGGAGGGGGAGGATTACCCTCTGGAGGGGGGAGGATTACCCTCTGGAGGGGGGAGGATTACCCTCTGGAGGGGGAGGATTACCCTCTGGAGGGGGGAGGATTACCCTCTGGAGGGGGAGAATTACCCTCTGGAGGGGAGAGGATTACCCTCTGGAGGGGGAGGATTACCCTCTGGAGGGGGGAGGATTACCCTCTGGAGGGGGGAGGATTACCCTCTGGAGGGGGAGGATTACCCCCTGGAGGGGGGAGGATTACCCCTGGAGGGGGGAGGATTACCCTCTGGAGGGGGGAGGATTACCCTCTGGAGGGGGAGGATTACCCTCTGGAGGGGAGAGGATTACCCTCTGGAGGGGGAGGATTACCCTCTGGAGGGGGAGAATTACCCTCTGGAGGGGGAGGATTACCCTCTGGAGGGGGGAGGATTACCCTCTGGAGGGGGAGAATTACCCTCTGGAGGGGAGAGGATTACCCTCTGGAGGGGGGAGGATTACCCTCTGGAGGGGGAGGATTACCCTCTGGAGGGGAGAGGATTACCCTCTGGAGGGGGAGAATTACCCTCTGGAGGGGGAGGATTACCCTCTGGAGGGGGAGGATTACCCTCTGGAGGGGGAGGATTACCCCCTGGAGGGGGAGGATTACCCTCTGGAGGGGGAGGATTACCCTCTGGAGGGGGAGGATTACCCCCTGGAGGGGGGAGGATTACCCTCTGGAGGGGGAGAATTACCCTCTGGAGGGGGAGAATTACCCTCTGGAGGGGGAGGATTACCCTCTGGAGGGGGAGGATTACCCCCTGGAGGGGGAGGATTACCCCCTGGAGGGGGGAGGATTACCCTCTGGAGGGGGAGGATTACCCTCTGGAGGGGGGAGGATTACCCTCTGGAGGGGGAGGATTACCCCCTGGAGGGGGAGGATTACCCCCTGGAGGGGGGAGGATTACCCTCTGGAGGGGGAGGATTACCCTCTGGAGGGGGGAGGATTACCCTCTGGAGGGGGAGGATTACCCTCTGGAGGGGGAGGATTACCCTCTGGAGGGGGGAGGATTACCCTCTGGAGGGGGAGGATTACCCTCTGGAGGGGGAGGATTACCCTCTGGAGGGGGGAGGATTACCCTCTGGAGGGGGGAGGATTACCCCCTGGAGGGGGGAGGATTACCCTCTGGAGGGGGGAGGATTACCCTCTGGAGGGGGGAGGATTACCCTCTGGAGGGGGGAGGATTACCCTCTGGAGGGGGGAGGATTACCCTCTGGAGGGGGGAGGATTACCCCCTGGAGGGGGGAGGATTACCCTCTGGAGGGGGGAGGATTACCCTCTGGAGGGGGGAGGATTACCCCCTGGAGGGGGGAGGATTACCCTCTGGAGGGGGGAGGATTACCCCCTGGAGGGGGGAGGATTACCCTCTGGAGGGGGGAGGATTACCCTCTGGAGGGGGGAGGATTACCCCCTGGAGGGGGGAGGATTACCCTCTGGAGGGGGGAGGATTACCCTCTGGAGGGGGAGGATTACCCTCTGGAGGGGGAGGATTACCCTCTGGAGGGGGAGGATTACCCTCTGGAGGGGGGAGGATTACCCTCTGGAGGGGGAGGATTACCCCCTGGAGGGGGGAGGATTACCCTCTGGAGGGGGGAGGATTACCCTCTGGAGGGGGAGGATTACCCCCTGGAGGGGGGAGGATTACCCTCTGGAGGGGGAGGATTACCCTCTGGAGGGGGGAGGATTACCCTCTGGAGGGGGAGGATTACCCCCTGGAGGGGGGAGGATTACCCCCTGGAGGGGGGAGAATTACCCTCTGGAGGGGGAGGATTACCCTCTGGAGGGGGGAGGATTACCCTCTGGAGGGGGGACAATTACCCCCTGGAGTTGCAGAGGAGGAAGTGTCAGCAGGCGGGTCAGGCGAGGAAGGGGAGGGTGGATGGTTAGCCCCACTACATTCATTCCCAGAGTAAGAGGATTAGCCTCCATTTGAGGTCATTTGCTTTACAAAGAACTAGTTCTCGTCTTTTTAACAAGGGAGCATAGAAGAAAGGGACTTATTTCTCCTATAAACTATCATTCTTAAAATCTTGGGAAGTGAGATCCTTATTTCTTCTCACTTTTAAATGTATTTTTTCTTATCTTTGAATAAATTAGATAACCACAAAATTATTTCACTTTGTAATGCTAATTAAAAAAAACAACTTGCTTTTTAAGTACCCCGAGTTAAGTGCTATCTGTCTATCCATTATGTGAGCTGTCTTGTCTTCTCATCAGTACAAGTCAGAAAGATGGGGTCTAATTTGAGCGTTAGCCATTGCATGCAAGAGAAATTCACACCATCACTATATGGGCATGTTCTTTCTGATAGGAAAATGGCTGGATTCAGGAAGGAAAAGGATATCCAATCCAGTTTAACTGTTGATGGAAAACATCCCTCCATTATGTTGTCAGGGACCTGAGGGTAGAAAGTGTGTACAGTTGGCCCTTGAACAAAATGGGGGTTAGGGCTGCTGACCCCCATAATCAGAAACCCACATAGAACTTTTGAGTCCTCAGAAACTTAATAATAGCCTACTGTTGACTGGAAATCTTATTGGTAACATAGTCGATCAACACATATTTTGTGTTGCATGCATTAATACTGAATTCTTACAATAAAGGCCGGGAGAAGAAAATGTTAAGAAAATCATAATACATTTAGTGTTTATTGGAAAAAAAAATCTATGTATAAGTGGACCCACATAGTTCAAACTAGTGTTGTTCAGGGTCAGTTGTATTTTTTGGAAACAACTAAATGAGGAGGAGATCCGAAGGGCCTCCAGGACAAGAATATGGTACCAAACAAATCACTTTGTCTTCTGGGAAAGATAATAGATAGCAGGGTATGGGCTGGACCACAGATGCTTGGGTTTAACAGCTCACAGCCGAGGGCGGCAGGTAGTCTCAGAAAATTATAAATCGCCTCTGCTGAGCCAGTTACTGGTAAGATTCCACCCACGTATGTGCTACTTACATGTCTTCCTACAGACTACAGCCCGAGTGACCTGGCAGCAGGGGTGTCTGTGACAGTTGGGAGAGAGCGTGTGCTTGCTTAGCGCTGTGTGTGGGCGGTGAGCCTGGTACTTCACCGTAAATGTGTGAGGTGCAAACTTTCAATGCAAAGATGACTCACAAGGTTTCAGAATGTGTAAATACGAAGCGCAGTCTAACTTCTACCGTCACTGGTGCTCACCCACAGCAACAGCAGCCTGGGCCGATGCCAAGTTGTTTGGACTACCAGGAAACTCACAAAACCTGTTGATGAGAGCAATTCGGGGGCGATTTTAACAGTTGCGTGCACACTACCATCTTGAAGCGGTGTTATATGTACTAAACCTGCATTCTGCGACGTTGTTTGATGGCGGCATTCAATTCACTGTTTCCCCCAGATTGTGAAGTCAATTCTTTTAAGACGTAACACTGAAAAATTTATAGACAGCAATTGTATACTAAAAAAACTAGACAGAGGCACTTTCTCACTCAAGTGTCTTGAATCAGGCAATGAAACAAAAAAGGATCCTAACGAATATTTTATATGAAGGCTGAAGTAAAACCTGGATGAGGACTGCATGCGATTCATTTCCAGAGCTCCTTGTTGGAGAGTTTCCTTTGAGATGAACTGTAAAGGTGAAACCTTCGGCATTGCTGAGTGACCCCTTGGGAGGGCATTGTTTAGCTATCAGAGGAATAACCTGGGGCACTGTGACCAAACAGACACAGCCAGGAGACCCAGAATTCAACAGGATATTGTTTTCCTAATAAAAAACTTTGTGGCCCCTGAAACACAGGAAGAATATGAAAGAATAAAAGAGCTTAATCAACCAATTTTGTAAATGGAACAAATCATTATTCATTGTTCCCATAAAAGTGGTGGATAAAATCTGCTAAACTTAAAGGTTTGTAAGTTGAACTTCAAGAATAAATTCTGACTTTTTTCTAAACAAAAAAATAAAACATCTTTGAGGTGTTTTTTATTTTTTTGTTTTCATAGGTCAGCAGAAACAGATGCAGAAAAGAGGTTTTAAAGCTGCAACTGTTGCATATTCAAAATAATGAATTAAAAAATTCTTAGCCCTCCCATTCAGCTTTTGATTTCTGGGTAAAATAAGGGTCATACCACAGAGTCCTACATTTAACAGCAAGGTTTTTGAGATTAAACATATTTGCAATAAAAAATAAATTTCTGGACATTAGATCATTCTTTTATTAATTTTGCAGGCCCACTTGAGAATTTCATTTACAAAGACACCCAAAGATAATAACAAATAAATAAACTTGGATTCCCTGAACCACCCACCACCCATGCACGCAGCTGGACCATTAGGTGGTTTTTTTAGTTAAATAGCTGCCATATTTGGTCATATGCTTCAAACTGTTAACACAGAACATTTGTGCAATTCTAACTTCAGCTATTTACTAACGGCATTCATTTCCCATAAGAGATAGACCTCCTAGTTTCACTAGGTTAGTACCCAGGTTCATTTTCTCTTGAAGACAGTGCAGTATTAAGTAGTCATAAGCAAAATAGGCATTGTGTCAGTAATGCTTAAACATTTGAGCAGCCAACCAGCAAGCCATATGCTAGGAAATTCCATGCATGCTTATTTAGGTTTTAAATCTTTAGTACCATCCTATCCTATATAATAAAAGGCTAATATGCAAATTGTTCCCTTAACTGGGAGTTCGACCAGGGGGTGGGGCCGGCCAGCCAACCACCCATGGCCCCTCCCTCCAGCCAGATCAGCTCTGATCAGGGCTGGCCAGCCGGACTCCACCCGTGCACAAATTTGTGCATCAGGCCTCTAGTCAACTATAATTGTAAAGGTCTTCTAGGTGCTAGCATTCTAAAGCTTTTACCCAAGTGGTTTCACTAACTAAGGACAGGAAAAAGCCAATTTTTCTCCTGTCATGTGACAGGCTCAGTGAGACTATCAGAAGAACTACTATCCTGGTAAGAAGATCTAACCGGCATTCAGCTTCAAAATAAAACAGCAATGATTTTCCTCTAAGCGGCCTCAAGGCGAAACGCACAACCACTCTGGCTTTACATCAGACCCTGCCGGGAGCCGGTCCATCCTTGCTGTTTCAAGGGACCTGGCATATATGGCATACGGTTCTTAATATGTTTGCTCACCTTCTTGGCGCTGTGTTTTAACCAAAGTCACCTCTCCGAGAAAGGTTGAATCCCCAGGTAGGGATTTTCCCCTGAAGTTAGGGAGGGAATAAAACCCCTCAACTAAGTGCCAGGCGGGTAATTAATCCCTTTAACTACGAACAATCATGCTTAAACTACATAATCTTTTCTCCCTGGAATGGAGATAAGAAACGCCCTAACCTTTGTAATAGAGATTGATAGGATTGAATCAACTGGTATAAATACAGTTGTAACAAGACAGAAACACTCAGAACTCAGAACAGAATCAAGAAGACAGAACCTACACGGAGCCTAGAGACAGAAGAACTTCGCTGGAGAGAGCATGCCGGAGGATCCTGGAGAGGGACTGGCCTCGGAGCCTAGAGACAGAGCCTAGTGGGAGAACATAGATTGGCAGGAGAACCTGACTGGAACCTGGACACTGAACCTGACTGGAGAGCCTGGACAGAACCTGGCTGGAGAACCTAGCGAGGGAACATGGCTACAGAACCTCGCTGGAGATCCGAAGCAGAACCTCTCTGGAGATCCGGGCTAGAGATCCTGGCTAGGCTGCTGATCAACTGAACGCTGTCTCTGTGTCATTCCTTCTTCCAAGGGCTGACTCCGTCCACGCCCTTGGGGACCCCTGGACCTGCTGGGGTTGGACCCCGGCAAGACCCCACAGCCTTCTGTTAACTGTTTCCATCCTGGTCCATCTATTGCAAGTCTCACTCACTAAACGTGCCCAGAGACACCGAATGCACTCACGTGTCAGCTCCTTATCCATCCCAAGTCTACGGCACACACACATGGGTAGTTTCACCTGAGTGGTGTTAGTTACGATCCTACCAGGTACAGAGTTGCCAAAGGGCAAGCATCATGTCTTAGGTTTCTCCGGTGCCCCCACCCCGCCCTCACCACAGCGCCTAGCACAGTGCTTGACACACTGCAGCTCCTCTTTAATCTATGAAGCGCATCAGTTAAAACTTCGTTGCAAAGCCTTTGCTAATTTTCTACCACAGGTTAGCTCAATTTCCTAGAGGCAGCCTGTAATACCGAAGCCAAGCCACAGTAACTTTCAACAGTAGTATATTATAAATGTTAAATCCTGATGGTCCTCTCATTTATTAAACATTTAGTTGGTTAAATACAGTATTGTTTTTTATAGTTTTTTAATGGCTTTGTAAACTTCTTGTGAGAACAAACCAAATTCTCTCTGCTAGGCCAGAGTCGACTGAGCACCTGTTGGCCACATGCTCTCTGGCAGTGACGGGCAGTGGAGAAGGACCTTTAGTCTTGACTGAAGACACAGCCCCTGGGCCCCGAGTCCCAAGCCCAGCCCCGGTACCCAGAGAGGGAGGCAGAGGAGCCAGAACGCCTGCTGGGGACAGTGCAGTGCAGAAAGTTCTATAAACACACACGCGTGAGGCACAAAACCTTTATTGCCACGGGATGCGGGGGCACTCACCCCGCCTCACCAACAGCTGAGAGTCACAGAAACGCAGACTTCACATGATAAAGTACCACGCCGACGGAGGGAGAAACGGCCCCTTGGGCTGTATTGGCGGTAATACCGAGGTAACCAATTGACCTTGGTCAGTGAAAATACCTCTAACACAATGAAAACAACAACACAAACTGTTACAACATCCAATTCATATATACAATTCAAATAAAAATATATATTATTTGCTTCAATGTATAGCAAATTTAATACATTAGTGTTTATAAAATAAAAACTGTATTCTACTGAAATTTTTCTTGTGCTTCCCTCTTATCACTAAACTTGAAAAGACCAGAAAAGTCTAATACTTAAGGAAACTTATTTATGGATTTAAAGATGCAGTTTGTTTGGCCATGAAAGACGGATAAATGTTAGTTGGAAGATTACAGCATCTTTAAAAATGGTTGCTTATTAAAATGTACAAACTTCAACTGTAAGACACAATTTTAAAAAAAACCTACAGAATTTCTCAAAATAGATTAGAATACAGGAAACGTTTCATGAAACTACTGAGATACTAACCAGTTCTATGGCTAATATTAAAAATCGAATAACCTATTTAAATCGTATTCATACTATTTCCACACACAGTGAGCAAGACAACCACAGTGCTCAACCTCAAGCTAGCAACAGAGGTGCAAGGCCCGAAAAGCTGCTTCAGGGGGAATGCTCTGGCACAGTTAGAACATGTAGGAGGGGAAGCTTTTGATAGATAGAAGCTGCTTTCTGGTGTTTCTGTGTAAAGCTAGTCCACAAATCAGAATGAAAAAGCAGTTGTGTATGCGACAGTGAACACAACTCCAGCACAGACGTCTCATCTAACATGGGGCTGAGGAGTTGTAGTAGAACAGATTATGACAATATTTTTATGCAGTTGTGACCCAGAGCAGAACTGAAACAAAAACCACACATATTCCAAGTCAATACGCTCCTCTTAGCAATATTGGGGTTTAGACGAATCTGGAGGAAGTAGGTAAAGCCATCTAATATCTTCTCCTCTTAAACCAACAGAAAAAAAATATAAATTTCTAATAGGATCTGTTTTCTTAGTATGAATTCCAATGTGAAATTCTCGTAAATGTGCAAGTACATTATGAACATTGAAGCACAGCCCCCCACGTATATGCACACAGCCCATTAATTAAATAGGGGGAATTAAAACAGACTTTCAAGTGAAAATGAATTAAAAAAAAACCTGCATTCACAAATCTGAAAGTTGTACAAAAATGAAATTATAAAATAAATAATGAGTATATGTCAACTAAACCGCCACAGAAACATGCTGCACGTGTGATGTAGTGACTGTCCCCTCCTGGGAAGGGCTGGGTGGGAAGACCCCCGGGGAGACTCTAGTTTCTCCGACTCCAGTGCGTAGAGAAGAGTTTCTGGACATAAAACGGTACTTCCTTTATTATGGTACAGCCTTTGTTAACAGTCACCATCCTGTCACAGTTAGGGTTAACTTACTATGTCTCAATCTATCTCACACGTTCAGGAACAGCGATGTTTGAGTCCAGGCTTGTCCACATCGGTCCCCTTGTTTCAAGGTCTCTGTCCCAGCAACGGCTTCCTATGTCTGCCGTAGCTTAAGTAGCGACCATAGGATGCAATCTGGCAAGTAGGTTAAGAAAGATTGCCTTCTGTGCTTCTCATCTTTTTAACTTTACTCCAGTATTGGTTAATTGTGTACATGTGCCTGATTAAGTCAGCAAAAATGACACTTTACGACTATAAATGACACAGTTCCTACTAAACAAAATCAGTTTCATCAGATATTAAATCCACAATATTTTCCTTGGTTTAAACCGGGTATTTGCTAAATTCCATTTCTCCAAAGTCACTGCTACCCTGCCAATAACTACATTACTTAAACTTTCTTTATGACTGCAAAGATTCTAAACTCTGACATATAATATTTACGCTAAGTATGCTTAAAGTAGACAATGAAATTTCAAGTAAAATAAACTGTATCCATATCTACTGGACCGAACAGGTCTCAACATCTACATTTCACTTCTATAAATTACACAAATACATTGTACATTCTTAAATAAATGCTTACAGTATTACTTTGTAAGCCTTTCCACATAAACCGACTCACACAGGAATGTGAATGGATCAATATTTCTATTACAACATTCTCTCTGTTTTCTCTCTTGTGGCTGTTGCTTTGTCTTCCTGGCTTCCAGACCACTGTGTCAGTCCTTATGCTTTGGCTATGAAATCTGTTGGAGCTGAATGAGGCAACGTTGGTTATTAAGGCTTATTTCTATGATGGAGCATTATCCTTAAAACTGATGCCGTTTCCAGAGAAGAGTGGGAAAATCACAGCTATCTTGAATCTTCAGGCTCTGTTTTGATGACTTTCTTCTCTAAAGTAAAAGCGGAGTGAGGGTAGTCTTTTAAAATCCCCAGGCTCTCTGCATAAAGAGGGAAACAGCAAGTGTACGATACTTTACATCAGTGGATCACAAAACAAACGCAAACAAACTTGCAAAACAAGCCCCCAAAGTCCAAAGCAAACAGCATCAATTATTCATAATGCTGCCATTCCATGTAAAACTTTAATGTTTATATGGAGAGTTGTGAAGTGGTTGGATTCTATATTAAAATTCCATCTCTGCCAGTTACTAAGCTGTATCCATTTCAGGGCATTACATCTCTCTCTAAGGCCCTACTGTCTTCATCTATAAACTGGGGATAATATCTCTATTGGGTGATGTGAGAGTGAAGTCACCAAATGCATGTGAAGCATTTATCATACAGAACATATTGACTTTCCTTTAATGCTTGGTCCAATGTGGTAAGTAAAATATATAAAAGAAAACCAGCCACTCATACACAACCAAGTTACTAGCCAAATATTTACTGTCAATGAAAACAATGAAACAAAAAAACATCTTTTGTGTTTAAACATGGCACTATTTTTAAAAGTTTCTCTAACCATGAGACATTTAAGTGGGAGAAACAGGAGTCAAAGAATGAAAACTCATTCATAAGGAATAATTCCTTGGAGTTAAGTGTGTATAGTTATTTGAATCTCACAAAAACACTACAGAATGATGGAAAGGTAACCAATACTCATAGCTTATCTGAAATTAGGTGGTTCCGTTTATGAACTGACCCTCCCTATACAGAAGTGGATTTTAAATTCAGCAAAGAAGAGTAATAAAAATAGTAGCTACCATTTGTTGAATTCCTATCAGCCAGGCAGTTCAGGTACACTGCCTTGTCTATCCTCATAACCACTCTATGAGGGGTAAGAATTTCTGTTTTACAGATGAAGCACCTGACTTCAAGTGACTCCTAATGTTACTTTAACTCAGAGACTGAATGATTCCTTTGCATGGTGTCGTTTCTAGCAATTTAACTCTGCCTAACTCACTTTACTTGGGCAAAAATATGTAAACATCTAACTATAATAAGGAACAGCGCATCCTTTTATGGAGTTCAGTTTACATCTGAACTACGAATGTCATCTCCACGACCTATCTGCATGGCAAGTTTAGCTTCTGATACACAAGGTTTTCTCAGCAGAGAGCAAACATGGAGTCCATCCATTTCATATTGTGAAAGGCCAGAAAAAAGACAGTTACATAACTCAAACCAGCCATTTATAATTTGGTATAAAATTTTATATTAAAGTCACCACTCATGTAATAGCTAATCAAAATCATCTCAACCTTCCTGAGTTCCCTGTCAACTCTTTGGAAGACCATGGTCTCAAGAAGACTGGCCATTATTATGGTCATCTCTCACGTCCAAGGGGAGAAAAACTGACTCGTCACGTTGTTAGGAATGACCTTTTCAGGGGAGGGACAGTGGCAGGTGAAGAATAGAATGTAAAGATGCTTTATTCAGTGTTTCTCTCTGATCATCTCCCGTTCTCACCTGATGAGTGGGACTTGGCCTCACTGGGGTAAAGTCTACTCAGCTCCCCGTCCACCACAAAATGATGGGGCTGTCTGTTCTGTAGGTTAGGCATTCGGAGATTCAAGGGTCTTTCTCCTAATGGAAAGAAAAAAAAAGCAGTGTGAGTAATATTAAAAACACACCATGGTTTTTCTTAAAAATAATTTCCACAAACTGCCTCAACACTCCTTCGGAAAGGAATAAGGAAAAGTCCACAGGCACAGAAGAATCTAGTAACAGTCGGAGATATAGTTTGTGGAAGAATAGAGGAGGAAAATGGTAATTCTTGCTAGTCCCAAGGTTTACAAATCTGCCAGATATTTTTAAGAGCTAATCACGAGCTAAACAAAAGTCTGAGATTCTGAGTAAGTGCTCACCTCTGGTATATATACATCCCCTCTGTCAGGCATTTTCTTACTAGTGCGACCATTTGCCAAGGCCTATCGTGAACTACATAATAAATACTAGAGGGACAGAGATGGCTCAAGCCAACTGCTTATTATTAAAAACAATGACAGCAAAACCTATTTCAAATCTGTGAAAAAAACAGAATTATCACAGATATGGTGAAAATGCCTTATATACCAAAGCATACCCTATATAATAAAACCGTAATATGCAAATTGACCAAAGAGTGGAATGCCGTCGTTGTGACATGCAATGACCACCAGGGGGCAGACGCTCAAAGCAGGAGCTGTCCCCTGGTGGTCAGTGTGCTCCTACAGGGGGAGCACTGCTCAGCCAGAAGCTGGGTTCATGGCTGGTGAGCACAGTGATGGTGGCAGGAGCCTCTCCCGCCTCCACGGCAGTGCTAAGGACCCCTCAGAGGATTGTCCAACTGCCAGCTTAGGCCTGCTCCCCATGGGAGTCGGGCAATCCCCCTTGGGGTCATGGGGAGTGGGCCTAAGCCAGCAGTCGGACATCCCCCGAGGGGTCCTGGACTGCAAGAGGGTGCAAGCCAGGCTGAGGGGACCCCACCCCCCAGTGCATGAATGTCATGCACTGGGCCTCTAGTCCTGTCATAAACCTAAATCTACCACACTTAACAAACTGCCACCCCCACTGATTTACCCTGGCATGACAAATTAGTCATCAAAATCTTTCACGAATGCTTTTGCTTCTTAACTCTGAAGTCTTCACTGTCAAGGATGACTGGAGAGGTTAAACAAGACCTCAACTAGAAAGTTTCCCTAACATTTAAAAGAGGAAGAGCGTTCTCCTCTACCACTCTGACCTGCTGACACAGTAATATTTTATTCAACAGCTAGATGATGCTTCACATGGCTTTCCCACTCAGAAAGAAATCTTATCTTTTTGACAATAGTAACCATTCTCTAGAAAAGCATAATAGTAACATAAAAAAGAAGGTCCTCGCCCTAGCCAGTTTGGCTCAGTGGATAGAGCGCCGGCCTGAAAACCAAAGGGTCCCGGGTTTGATTCCGGTCAAGGACACGTACCTCCGTTGCAGGCTCCTCCCCGGCCCAGACCCGGGTTGGGTCTCCTGCAGGAGGCAACAAATCGATGTGTTTCTCTCACATAGATATTTCTCTCTGTCTTTCCCTCTCTTTTCCACTCTCTCTAAAAATCAATGGAAAAATATCCTCAGGTGAGGATTAAAAAAAAAAAGCCCTAGAAAATTACTGTTTCTGCTCAAGCACTTATCGCCATCGAAAGTAGGGGCCCGATTCCCACACTTGCTTCCTGTGATCTCCCTCCACTGGTGTGAGCTCCAAGCAACAGGCCCTCCTTGCTCGCTGCTGCAGCTTGGTGCCTAGGAGCGCGCCTGGCGCAGAGGAGGCACTGACACACATCTGTTGAATGAGTGGACGACAATGACCTATTTTCTTCATGCGCCCATAAGAAGAAAAATGAAGTGGTTTTTACAATGGTAAAAATACTCATAAACCACAGCTTTCTAAACTTAAAGCGTTTAAGAGGCCACTTCCCAACGGGCACACCACACAGAAGATTCCAGAGGGCCTGCGGGAGTGTCAGGCTGAGAGTGGACAGAACGTCTTCAGGTCTCTCCATTCTTAGCCCGTGTCCTCAACTCTGTGCTGTCACACTTTAGGAAGCATTCAGCATATTCTCTTAGGAACCAAATGTCACACATTCCACAGACAAATCTGTTCTTAACCCATAAAAAATAGGAAGCTGTCATCCATTAAAAAGTGATAAAGATCTCCCAGGGAATCCACTTCTTTGAGAACAACGGTCAGTACAGCCAGTCCTCTGTATCCAGGGGTTCCGCATCTGCGGACCAGTGGCACATCACAAATATTGGGGGGGGGGATGATGCTGTTGCTGACATGTAGTATGTAGTTCGGCTTACATGGATGCATCTGTACTGGGCATGTGGAGCCTTTTTATCTTGTCGTCATTCCCTAAACAGTAGAGGGTGACAACTATTTATATAGCATTTCCATTATATTAGGTATTATAAGTAACCTAGAGATGATTTGAAGTAGACAGGAGGGAGGGTGCACATAGGTTATCTGCAAATACCACACTGTTTTATCTAAGGGCCTAGAGCATCCAGACTTGGGTATCTGCAGGGGGACCTGAAACCAATCCTCCTGTGGGTACCCTGAACACTGCACTACTTACATCTCCCATCCCACCACCCTTTACAAAATACAGATCAACTGTATGTGCAGCTGTTATTTAGGGATGATAAGGTTAAAAAAACCCACACAACTTTAAAAATTAAATTTGCAGAGCGAATTCCTTCCCTTTTTGAAAAAGGGACAATTTGTAATTGGACAATTAATTTTGGTAGAGAATCTGTAAGATAATCTCTTAAAAATATTAAGATTTAAAAACCAGCTAAGTTTTGTCTCTTTGAAGTGCACCGACAGCAGGGTCTGCAGGGGCGGTCGGTCTAGGCACCTTGTCCGTCCGAGCTGTCGGAGGCCAGGCCGTTGGGGCTGTGCTCCTCGGAGCTCTGCCTGTAGAGCCCCGCGGACAGCCGCCTCTCGGCCTGCTGCAGCCGCTCATAGCCCGCCTGGGTGCACAGGAACTCCATCTGCTTCGTCACTCCCTTCTCAGGCTGCTAGGAAGAAAGCAAAAATAAAATCAGTAACCACAACATTCCAGATTTTTTTAATGGTCTAAAGATGCCAATTTCAGACTCGCGCAGATATATTTAGAATTCATTAAAATTAGTTCACACTTCATGTGGCATACACGTCCCATAAGTATGCAAAGGGAGAAAATCTTGCTCAATCCAACGAGAGAATTCCAGTTCAGCTCAAAAGCAAAATAGCCTCAGTTCTGGCTTCTAAGGTGCCGAGTCCTTTGGAAGGTTTCTTGAAAAAGGAACCTCAGTGCAGCAGCAGCATCTGCTGTAAGCTGCTTCTAACGGTGACATCTCGGCATTTTTATTTTAGGATCTGGCACTACACAGACTCTGGTATGACGACAGTGTTTGGGGAGAAAGTGTAAAATGGTTGTCTAGAGAAAGAAGACACACTTCCCCTAAAATTAAACAAAACAGATTATGCAGAAAACATCAGTGCCAGCTAGGGTCTTCACTTTCGTCACAGAACGAAATGGCAGTGTTTCCCAACCAACCATGAAAAGCCATGTTTTATTGATTTTTTAAAAAATATATTTCATTGATTTTTTACAGAGAGGAAGGGAGAGAGATAGAGAGTTAGAACCATTGATGAGAGAGAAACATCGATCAGCTGCCTCCTGCACACCACCTACTGGGGATGTGCCCACAGCCAAAGTACATGCCCTTGACTGGAATCAAACCTGGGACCCTTCAGTCCGCAGACCGATGCTCTATCCACTGAGCAAAACCGGTTAGGTCGAAAAGCCATGTTTTAAAAGACACAGCGCTGAAACCAGTTTGGCTCGGTGGATAGAGCGTCAGCCTGCGGACTGAAAGGTCCCAGGTTCGATTCCGGTCAAGGGCATGTACCTGGGTTGCGGGCACATCCCCAGTGGGAGATGTGTAGGAGGCAGCTGATCGATGTTTCTAACTCTCTATCTCTCTCCCTTCCTCTCTGTAAAAAAATCAATAAAATATATTTTAAAAATAAATAAATAAATAAAAGACACAGTTAGCTGGCTAAAATATGTTTATCTCTGTGTGTTTTATAAGTTCCTTCTCTACGTACTGCTCTAAATTATATATACATATATATATACTAGAGGCCCGGTGCACAAAAATTTGTGCACTCTGGGGGGAGGGGGGTCCCTCAGCCCGGCCTGTGCCCTCTTGCAGTCTGGGACCCCTCTGGAGATAACGACCTGCTGGCTTAGGCCTGCTCCCGGGTGGCAGAGGGCAGGCCCAATCCCTAGGTGCAGCCCCTGGTCAGACTCAGAGCAGGGCCGATTGGGAAGTTGGGGCGCCGCCCTGTCATGCACAGAGCAGGGCGGATTGGGAGGTTGCGATGCCACCCTCAGTCACGCTCAGGGTAGGGCTGACTGGGGGGTTGGGGCACTGCCCCCTGTCACACTCAAGGCAGGGTCGATGGGGAGGTTGCGGCGCCACCCCCTGTCACACACAGAGCAGGGCCAATCAGGGGGTTGGGGTGCTGCCCTCTGTCACTCACAGAGCAGGGCCCATCAGGGGGGTTGGGGCTCTGTACCCTGTCACGCACAGAGCAGGGTCGATCAGGGGGTTGGGGAGCTCCTCCCTGTCATGCACAGAGCAGGGCCCATCAGGGGGTTGGGGAGCTCCCCCCTGTCACTCACAGAGTAGTGCCAATAGGGGAGTTGAGGCACCGCCTCGTCACACACAGAGCAGGGCGGATCAGGGGGTTGGGGCGCCGCACCCTGTCACACTCAGGGCAGGGCCGATGGGGAGGTTATGGCTCTACCCCGTCACACACAGAGCAGGGCCTGTGGGGGGAGGGTTGGGGTGCAGCACCCTGTCACACACAGAGCAGGGCCAATCAGGGGGTTGAGGCGCCACACCCTGTCACACACAGAGCTGCAGGGCGATCAGGTAGTTGGGGAGCTCCACTATCAGGCACAGAGCAGGGTGATCAGGGGGTTTGGGCGCTGCCCCCTGTTACACTGATCCCGGTGCCGGGAGGCATATTACCCTTTTACTATATAGGATAGAGGCCTGGTGCACGGGTTGGGGCCGGCTGGTTTGCCTTGAAGGGTGTCCTGGATCAGGGTGGGGGTCCCCACTGGGGTCCCTGGCCAGCCTGGATAAGGGGATGATGGCTATTTGCGGCTGGTCACACACCCTTCAGGGTGGGGGTCCCCACTGGGGTGCCTGGCCAGTCTGGGTGAGGGGCTGAGGGCTGTTTTTAGGTTGGCGGGTGTCTGAAGCTCCCAACCGCTCCTTTTTTCTTTTCTTTTTTTTAAATTCTGGGCCAGTTTTAGCTCTGAGGCGTGGCTCTAGCTCTTAGGCCTCCGCTGCTGAAAGCAGGTATCTGGTTTGTTTGGGTTCTATAATCAAAACACTGTTTCAACTCCTGCTCTGAGATCCCGGCTGGCTAAAAACAGGTTTCTGGGGTTTTGTTTAGTGTCTATATTTGTAACAATGTTTCAAACTGCAAGCTCAGAGGCCGGCAGTGGCAGGCGGGGAACGTTGGAGTCCTCTGTCACTGAAGCAAGCAAGCCTCATGTTCGCTTCAAGCTGCCTGGCTGCCGGCTGCCATCTTGGCTGGCAGTTAATTTGCATATTGCCCTGATTAGCTAATGGGAAGGGTAGCAGATGTATGGCTAATTACCATGTTTCTCTCTTATTAGATAGGATATATATATATATATGATATTCAGGACAGTGTATTGGTGACATTTTGCTAAAGAGTAATAGTCAAAATGTAGACATGAGCCAAGCCAGTGTTGCTCAGTGGATGAGCATCAACCCATGAACCAAGAAGTCACGGTTCAATTCCCAATCAGGGCACATGCCCGAGTTTTGGGCTTGATCCCCAGTAGGGGGCCTGCAGGAGGCAGCTGATCAATGATTCTCTCTCATCATTGATGTCTCTCTCTCTCTCTCTCTCTCTCTCTCTCTCTCTCTCTCTCTCTCTCTCTTCCTCTCTGAAATCAATAAAAAGATGTTAAAAATTATAGACATGAATCATTACCATTCTATATAAAAGAGTAATATAAGGAAAATGCTATATAAAATCATTTACAAACAATCCTGATTCACAATGGTAAAAATCAATAGGAAATATATTAATTCAATGAATAGGATATAAGTTTTTTACTATTTTTCTGACTGCTCATAAACCAGATCAAAAGAAATTGTAACTTCAATTCATTTGAATTAACTGATAAAATTTCAGTAAGAATTCTGAGTGGGAAATGTATTTTTCATCCTTTTAACATGAACAACAAAACTTGGCACTACTAATGCACTAGGGAGAAGATCAGCAGGAATAAAACTTACAGTACTTTCCAAAAGGTGCTGTTTGCAGAAATGACTTTTTAAAATGTTAATTTCAGTGTACATAATGAAATAATAGCAAAAGTACCTGAAGCTGTGTATTAATTTAACACTTGTTATTACACATTAATTAAAATAATTAACAAAAGCTATAAAGTCGACGATTAATATTTTATTGAAAACTAGTACTATTTTATCTCAGAATTGTATTTCACACAGACATAGTCAGAATGGCTGATTTACTGGTATCAAATTATTTCTTTTGGGTTTTCTTAGGGAGAGAATCTATTTTACTTCCTACAAAACTACAAAGAATAAATAAGTATCACCATATCACATTCTGCTCAAAAAGATTCTGCTCATAAACCAAAGCAAACCAAGTTATTATTGCTATCTTGTTGACACAGCTGTGATCAGATGACATTTTAAGAACCAGAAATTAATTCAGTCCTTGGATGCTTAAAACTAGAGCCAGTTGAAACAGCCATTTACTTTTCAACCTACAGATATTCTTATGAGCTATGAACTGATGGTTTACGTTACCTGGGAACTGAGAGCAGCGAGTTCTTCGCTCTTAGCTTTAGCCTGCTGGAAGAGGGTTTGAACAGAGTCCTGGAAATCTGGAAACCCATCCTGTAGATCGAAGAATAAGTCCTTTTTTATTTAGAATTTCTAAATAAATAAACATATGATCTAAAGCTCAGAAAATAAAGCAAAGACAACCATCTTAAGTAAGATTTCAATGTACAATGTTTCATTTCTGTCTTTTATGGTACAACTACCTTATTCTAGAGTTGTAACCTCAATAAAAACATAAATGAAAAAGATGAAAAGATTTATACATCCATACTATTTTACACTGGAAGGCAGAATTCATGATCAATGATAATAATGGTTATATAACATTTCATATAACTTTTCATCTAGTGATTTGCTTACATAACCACTATCCCCATATTGGACATTTATATTATTTTCCTCATTTTTGGTTTGAAAAACACTGCAAAAATATTTCCATGGAAATAGCATTTCACATAGTTCAGAGATTCCCAGAAGTAGAATTACTGCAGAGAGATGAGCATTTTTATGTTTTCCACATACTTTCTACAAGGGCCTTTCACTGTTCGCCATATCATCTATACTAATAAAAGCCTAGGTGGTCCTAGTGCCCTTGCGTGCGATCCTGCCACAAGATGGCTGCATGCACAGCGGAGATGGGGCCCAGTGGCCACTCTGCGCGGTGAGGCCTGGGGCTCCCATGGCTCCATGTGGCATGGAGGAGGTGGGTCATGGCAGGGGAGGGCAGTTGTGGGCGATCAGGCCGGCAGGGGAGGGCAGTTAGGGGTGATCAGGCCGGCAGGGGAGGGCAGTTGTGGGCAATCAGGCCAGCAGGGGAGCAGTTAGGCATCAATCAGGCCAACAGGGGAGTGGTTAGGGGGCGATCAGGCTGGCAGGCAGAAACAGTTAGGGGCAATCAGGCAGGCAGGTAAGTGGTTAGGAGCCAGCAGTCCCAGATTGTGAGAGGGATGTCCGACTGCTGGTTTAGGCCCAATCCTACAGGGACTGGCAGTCAGACATCCCCCGAGGGGTCCCAGATTGGAGAGGGTGCAGGCCAGGCTGAGGAACGTCCCCCCCCCACACACACACACAAATTTTGTGCACCAGGCCTCTAGTCTATAATAAAAGTGTAATATGCTAATTAGACCGGACAGCTGAACGACCTTCTGGACGAAGCTGGGACTGTGAGGGTAGAGGCAAGCCACCGTGGCTGCCACTGATTGGCGGGCTGTGGTGGGTGGGCGGGGCCCCCCTCTGTGAGGGAAGCCTGGGTCCCGGGTGCTGGAGGGAAGCCGGTGCTGGCAGCCGGGGGAAGGAAGGCCTACTCTTGCACAAATTCCATGCATCGGGCCTCTAGTAAGCAATATCTGACAGTTCTGTCCAGCACTGGGTGGTGTTGCTTTCTCAGTTTTTGCCAATTTATTTTTGTTTTGATATTCAAAAATTTAAATTTTATATACTGTAGTTGCATATAATTGTGTTTTACTTTGTGATTTCTTCTGTTGCCATAAAGTTTAGAAAAGGATTCTGCTTTAGAGATTTGATAAGTATTCAAATCTACCCTCTAGTTTTTCTAAGCCTTGTGTGTGTGTGTGTGTGTGTGTGTGTGTGTGTGTGTGTGTGTGTTTATTTAATCTCTAACCCACCAGGAATTTATTTTGTTAAACGTAATGTGGTAAAGATCCAAGTAAACTTTCTTTTAGGTGCTACCCAATAGTCTCCATCTGATTTTCTGAGGGACTCTTCCACGTCGCGTGTGATTTCCCTGGACCTTCACTGCCAGGCAGTGGAGCTTTGGGTTAGAAAGACCTGGTCCATGTTCCAGGCCCACCACTTAGGTTCCTGAGCCCAGCAGCCGGGCCTTCTGATGGTGCCCCACAGCCTCTGGCAGTCAGTTCATGTGGTGGGAAAACTACAGGGTGGAGGAGCTGTCACTCATGACATGTAAAGGCGGTCCCAGGGACCCAAAAGGACCCAAGAGGAATGACTCAGAAGTAAAAGGGAGACCGTTCCCAAGCTGGGCTCTTCGCATTATGTGTGGGGCCGGACTTTCGTTCTGTCTCTCCAGCTTTTTCCCAGGAAGCCAGAGGCACCATGCTACGAGCCATTTATCTTCATGTCCTATTCCTGGCTGCTGCCATTAATCACAGCGCGCCCTCAGTGGCGAGGCTCTGCGTCTGAGCACTGAGGAAACAGGAGTGCAGGGTGGGGTGCTGTTTGTGACCTCATTACCCTCACCCCCACCCCTCAACCTTCCCACTGAACACTAGCAAGCTGCCTTCATGTGCTGCTGAGCCGTCTTTAACTGACTCACCCAGCAGATGTTCTCAGCCTCACACGTGCATTCTCCTTTTTTCTACTCACACTTTCTATATGAATAGCAGATTGTAAGGCTTCTGTTTTCTGATCCAGAGGGGAAGAATCGACATCAAATTAGACCAGCTTCCTCTTCAACAGGCTTCGTGACAGCGTAGGTGGGTTCTGATCCGCTCCCCCTCCCGTGGCTCCCTCCCCCGCCCACGGGAGCTGTGGCAGATGTTTCCTGAGGCTTTCTTCTTTAAGCCCCAATTCTCTGACTTTGTGGCCTCGATTAACAAACTTCACTTCTCTCATCCACTCATCTCTGATTGCTCTGCACTCCCAGCCCACACAGGATCAAGAATGCGGTACCTCCCAGCTCCCTGCCCCGTCTCCAGCAATTTCAGTGAAACAAGAAAACTCACAGCTGAGATCTGAACAGTTAACAGCCCATGTAGTCAGCTACCACGCCAGTAGACCGGCTTTTACATCTTCTTCCCTCCTCCTGAGATGCCACTTGTAACACTGGAGGCATGACAGGGTTCGTTCATGGAGTGCAACACGTTCTATATGAAAAAGGTTAGCAACCGAGTCCACTTTAACTAATGTTTCAAAAAAATGAGGTGGAGGCCAGAGTGCCAGGGCCTTGGCCTCTTGATGTTTCATCCTCTTTGCTAGTTGTCAAGCTGTCTTAAATCCTTTCTGTCACAGGTACAATATAAACAAAGCAAGCTAATTTTTTATTTACTATTATCTTCCCAACACAGTTTTTCCTCACTCAAAACCATTAGTGTGTCAAATGGTAATGCCTTATATTTATATTAAGTGTTTATAATTTAGGCTAAGTTTACATTATTTGTGTTGTAATTTACATTAAGTTTTCTCCTCAAACCCTATCACTGCTTCCCAGAGAAGCTTCCTTGGGTAAGAAAATGGCAGCTGCCGCTCTTCTCTGCGCACTCTGCCCTCCATGGCGCACTAGTGGGAAGTGTAATTCCAGTACGTAGTGTTCTTCACACCGAAGGCGCTTTGTGAATGGCCACTGCTCTGAAGTTTAGGAGTCAGACCTAGACTGGAAGGCCTGGCTCGGCCACCAGGCAGCAATGTGGCAGCTTGGGCAAGTTCCTGAGCCTTTCTGGGCCTCTCCTCGCTGTAAAGTGGAAATCACAAAGCCTCCTAGAGGGTAGACATGAAGGCTTGTGACAATGAATTTCAAATGCCTAGAGCAGTGATGGCGAGCCTATGACACGCGTGTCAGAGGTGACACACGAACTCATTTTTTTGGTTGATGTTTCTTTGTTAAACGGCATTTAAATATATAAAATAAATATCAAAAATATAAATCTTTGTCTTACTATGGGTGCAAAGATCAAAAAATTTCTCTATGTGACACAGCACCAGAGTTAAGTTAGGGATTTTCAAAATGCTGACACGCCGAGCTCAGAAGGTTCGCCATCACTGCCCTAGAGGGACAGGCACATAACAGATTCAGTAACCAAGTAGCTATGTGACCATGGTCCCAGAGCTAGACTTGGGGGGTCTGACCCATGTTCATGTCAGCTGAAAGAGGACTCACACACAGGGAGGGCGGCCAGCCCGGGTGGGCAGCTGTTCCGTAGCCTGGGCAGGAGAAGCATGGCCGGACCTCGCTCGCTGACAGAGGGAGGAGGAGGAGGAGGAGCCTTCCGTAGAGGCCTCACTCCAAGTCAGGGCTCCCCTCAGGCTCCCCATGAGCAGGCGTCTTCCTCGGGGTCTCCTCATGCCTTCTAGCAATTATACTTTCACATAACATGCACACCGATCACCACCACCACCAACAGTAACACCAAACAGCTAACTATCCTCAAGGGGAGCCACTAGAACATAATGGGAAAAATCAGACAAGGATTTAAAACCTTCATCCCCCTCAGCCCTTCACGAAGAGATCGGGAACAGAAAGCAGTCAGCAACAAGAAGGCATCTGACTGAGCCTGAACACGGCACTGGCTTAGTTCACTGGTGTATCATAACGTGCTGGTAATGGCACGGAAGAAAATGTTTTTCTTTCCCTTACATGTCTATTATGATGTCATTTCTATTTTATCCACTGGGCATTACATTTCTTTTTGTTCGCTGTAAAAATTATAATTTTAAAATGAAAATAAGTCAGCAACTTGGCATGTATGCTCATTCGTCATTGTCAAGGACTTTGGAAAAATAAAGATGAAAAGACAAAAAAATTCTCATTAATTTGGGCCCAATAATTAGGACTCTGTTGTATTTTACAACAAACTAAGCTTATCTTTTTATTACTTTTGTTAAATAGAGAATTAGGAAGCTAAGAATCCCAAAAGAAATATTCAAATGAAATAAGATGAACAAGTATGTTAAAAGAATTCTAAAATCTAGTTTTACTTACGAAGTCCTTTGTGTCAGTCATATATTCTGGACAAACTGGTCTCAATGTTCTCTAAACACTCACAGTATTTTCTTACCTCTCTGTCTTTGTAATGCCCCTCCACCTCCAACCCACATTCCTACCCTCTGAAATCCTACCTTTCTTTTTAAACCCAGCTCAAATGATATCTCTTCAATAGAACTCTCCCTAATCTCTTCTCATGCCAGGAATTCTCCCCCTCCTCAGCAGCCACACCAAAGGGAGACACAAACAAAGCACTAATGCGTGGAAAAGTCGTAGGGGAGTAGTAGTGACCCTATACAGCCAGTACTGCTACCTCAGCCTCAGCTTCCCAAACCAAACGAACAGTTCTAGCACCTCTAATCTGACTTAGAGTACACAGGAAAATGTAGGCAACGACTTATGCCAACATTGTATATTTCAAAAAGAATCCCATATAATAAAAGCCTAATATGCTAAGTGTCCGGTTGTCCGTTCAACCAATCAAAGCATAATCTATAATAATAGAAGCATAATATGCTAATTGGACCGGACAGCCAAACAACCTTCTGGACAAAGCTGGGGCTGCGAGGGCCGAGCCCCTTGCATGAATTTCGTGCATCGGGCCTCTAGTATGCTAATGATATAAGGCCGCTCAACTGCTCACTCTGATGTGCACTGACCACCAGGAGGCAAACAGTTGACTGGTCGATCAGTCGCTATAACATGCACTGACCACCAGGGGATAGATGCTCCGACTGGTAGGTTACCTTGCTGCTGGGATCCAGCTGATCGGAACTGAGTGAGACGGGCGGACACGTTCTGGAGCCTTCCCACGGTCCCTCCTCAGTTGGCCAACCTCCCGCATCCTTCCGCGTCCCCAATCGTGCACCAGTGGGGTCCCTCAGCTTGGCCTGCACCCTCTCACAATCCGGGACCCCTTGGGGGATATCGGAGAGCTGGTTTTGGCCCAATCCCACAGGCCAGACCGAGGGACCCCACTGGTGCACAAATTCGTGCACCAGGTCTTTAGTTACACTATATGTGCGTGTAGGTATACACACATATATACAACACACGCATAATGAAGAGATACTGATATCTATCGTACACGAGTGCTTTTAAAAAAACTTAAGTAAAAAAAAAATTAAAAACAAACCAATAGCCCTAGCCAGTTTGGCTCAGTGGATAGAGCATCACCACGCCTGCAGACTGCATGCCCCACACGGGATGGAGCCCACAACCTGGGCATGTGCCCTGGCCGGAATCAAACCATAACCTCCTGGTTCATAGGTTGACACTCAACCACTAAGTCACGCTGGCTGGGCTGATTATCTTAATTCTAAATTCAGAACTATTCAAAGAGCTTTGTGAACTGCAGTAAATCAACCAACCAACCATACGGAACTCTAATTCCATCATCTCTAGTGGACTATTTCTAAAGGAATAGAAGGGCCACTTCTAATGCTATAACCTAATACTCCACGCTACTAAAGGAAGCTCAGCCTTGGCAGGTGTGGCTCAGGGGGTTGAGCATCGTCCCGTGCACCAAAGGTGCTGGGGGGCTCCTGGTCAGGGCACAGGCCTGATTGCAGGCTCGATCCTCAGCAGAGGCAGCAGATGGGTGTTGGTTTAGGCTAAAGATTTTAGAAGTCAAAGATGCTCATCCATAGCTACTCATCATTTCATCTAACAGATTTTATGAAATGCCTATCAAGTGTAAGTCACTCTTCTAAATTCAGTATTAAGATATGCTGGATAGATAGATAAAAGCTCTATTCACATTTAATGGTGCAGACTGATAATAAATTTAAAACAAATATATACTAGTTCCAGATACTGGGGAGTGGTAGGAAAACAAGCTAAGCAAACCATGAGAACGAGCCTAAATGATTTGGGGGTAAGGGTGTTCCTTTTAGAAAGGGAGGCAGTGGAGTCAGAGGAAACCAAGTGACTATCGTGAGATCTGGGTAGAGATAACTGATGCGGAGGCACAAGTGAGTCTGGCGTGTTCCAGGAACAGAAAATTGGTCCTTGTGGGTGGGACACAACAAGAGTTGTGGTAGCAGATGAGGTCAGAGACGCCACCCAGAGTCAGATCATGTAGGGTTTTAGATGCCTAAGGGAAAAGTGTAGATTTTATTCTCAGTATAGTAGACAGCCATTGGAGAGATGTAAGCAAAAAAGGGATTTATGTTTTTAAAGGGTAACTGTGGCTTTGGTATACATGACGGACTGTTCCAATACAAACAGATCTTACTTGATGATAGATATTTAGGGTAGTCAAACATAGCTTATTTGCTTTACCTTGAAATCCAATAATGGATGGCTACGAGCACCGAGCCCTATCTCCTACCCAAGAAAACAAGGAAGGTGCCACCAGACTTCAAAATATCTCCTCTGCTACTGACTGGACCCTAAGAAAGTACAGCAGCCCCACCCTGTTCACAGGGAACACACATCCCAAGACCCCCAGCGGGTGCCTGAAACCAGATAGCACTGAATCCTGTACGTGCTGTGCTTTTCCTACACATACATACCTATTATAAAGTCTAATTTATAAATCAGGCACAGTAAGAGATTAACAACAAGTACTATTAAAAAAGAACAAGTGTAACAACAGACTGTAATAACGGTTATGTGAATGTGGTCTCTTCCTCCTCCCTCCCTCCCTCCCTTCCCAGTAATTTGTATATTTTTCAGCCTAAACCTAGTCCTCAATCTGTATGACCATCCCTTACTTGCAGTAAGTGGCTGGTGTCAGTCATTTCAGAAGATCCCTTACTGAAGTCTGCGTGTTGGCTCAGTGCTTTCTGGTGCAACACACTGCCATCAATTGAAACACACTTTCTGCTCATGTCTTCCACCCACAAGTGTAATGCCTTTTCCATCATATCTAAGCACTTACCTCGCACTGTGGCCATAACGTTTGCAGCTTAAGGTACAACAGCAAAATTAACACAAATTCTTTTTTTCTACCCACAATTTCACAGGTAAAATAATTGGTTCTTACTGTAGATCTTAGAAACATCAGCATATGATTTTTTCTCTTTCCTATTAAGTTGAGAACTTTCACCTTTTCACTTAAGGGACGCCTTTTACTGCTTCTCTTTGGCGTATCTGAACTGCCAACATCACTGCTCTTGCACTCAGCATTCATTATTAAGTCAAATCAGGGCTCCTTGCACAGAAGCACCGTGATGCTGTCAGTCACTCGATAACTGAGGCGGCCAAGGGACTCCTGGGCAGAGAGTATACACAGCCTGGGTACTCCGGACAAAGGCACGTTTCACCTCCCAGACGGGAAAAAGCGAGATCTCATCACGCTACTCAGAATGGTGCAGAATTTAAAACTTGTGAGTTGTTTATTTCTGGAATTTCCCATTTAATATTTCTGGACTGCAGCTGACTGTGGGAAACTGAGACCACAGGTAACTGAAACCATGGAAAGTGAAACCATGGCTGCTGGTGGGGAACTACTGTATCAATCCAAATTAAGGAACGCGTTCTGAAACCTTCTGAGCTCTGAGAGCCCTGAGAGAAAGAAGCACATTGTTGTTGCTTAACTCCCACCTTCCCGCTGGCAGGTCTAAAATCAGAAGGACAGCCTCAAACATGTCCCCTAAAAGAGGCTTTAATTACACTGAAGTCTCTATAATTTGCACCTACTCAATTGTCATTTCCCTCAGATAGTTAATGTAAAGAAATTAAATCTTAGCTCCTTTAAAAATACTTAATAAGGTGACTTACATTGTAAATAAGATTAAAAAAGAAATAGTTTAACCTGTAGAGTTTAAAATCTGTAAAAAACACCTATTTATAAATCAACCTTTGATAAACCGACTGGACATCAATCTTATCATTGTTGTTTCCTTCTAAGAACTTCCTTAGAATCCTAGTTCAAATGACCATAGATATATCAAAGCAAAAAAATTATATATTGCTTTTAAGATACTGCATTTCACATTTTTCACTAGTTTATGGGACCATCCTTTTTCTTACTTTAAACTACTAAAGCAAACATTATTAACATAAGAAAAGAAAATAACATAATCATACCTCCACTTTAATTCTCTTCGGGGACAGTTCATCTCTTTCTCCACATTTTGACCTGAGGGGAAGGGGAGAGAGAGACAAACTTGAGAAGGTAAGAAATTTTATTCTAGAGACATCTTAATCTATAAACGTCCACCGAAACATATAACCCTGAAACCTGACACCAAAAGTAAGACATGCATAACGAACACTGAAGTGAGGAAAACTAGATTTTTCATTTTTAAATCAACACTGAAAGATGCAGATGCAATTATTATCCATTTTTAAAGATGTATACTATTTAGAATTCCCCACACAGAAAGTACTCAATAAGTATGTAATGATTATTACATAATGAAAAAGGAGAAAAAATTGAGGATTGTATTCCATAATATCCCTTTATGGGTCAGTAGAAACAATTTAGGACAAAATGACAACAATGGCCATTTAAGATGAACACCTGAAGTGACATGAGATTAAAATGCTTTTTATCTACCTACCGAGACAACAACGCACTCCCCCTTCACCTAGAGATCCCTCTGCTGGGAACCTAGCCCACAGAGGTCCTACACATACGTGAACTGCTACTGCCGACTGAACTATGGCGAGCCATCAATTCTGCTACACTTTCATGTCAAACGGGTGGGGAACATCTGGCCCGCGAGCCATATGGGGCATAAGAAATCATTTGGTCTGGCCCTGCCAAGGCATTGGGGTGAGTTAATTAAATGTCTCACCAAATCTAGCAGGCTAATTTTTAAGTGGATAATTTTGTACGGCCCGCAAATGCTGTTATAAATATCCAAATGGCCCTTGGCAGAAAAGAGGTCCCCCACCCCTGATATAAAAGATGTTAGAGCAGGGGTCCTCAAACTTTTTAAACAGGGGGCCAGTTCACTGTCCCTCAGATCGTTGGAGGGCCGGACTGTAGTTTAGAAAAAAAACTATGAACAAATTCCTATGCACACTGCGGCAGCAAAAACACCCGGCGGGCCAGATAAATGTTTTCGGCGGGCCGCATGTGGCCCGCAGGCCGTAGTTTGAGAACCCCTGTGTTAGAGTGTCAAAAACGTGAACTTCAGAATAAATAAGATACGCATAATGTTATTTACTGTGGTATTATTTATAATGAAAAAGACTAGAAACAACTCAGGTATCCATCAATAGGGTACTGGGTAAATGAATCATGATACATCCATGTAAAAAATAATGAGGAAGATGTATATGTACTAATATGTATAGAGAGAGATCTCCAAGACTTCCTATATAATAAAAGCCTAATATGCTAAGGGTCCGGTCGTCCGTTCAACCAATCAAAGTGTAACATGCTAATGATATGCTACGGTTGCTCAACCGCTCACCGCGACGGGCACTGACCACCAGGGCGCAGATGCTCCAACCAGTTGATTAGCTTGCTGCTGGGGTCCGGCAGATTTGGATTGAGCGAGATGGGCCGGACACGCCCTGGAGCCCTGCCACTGTCCCTCCCTGGCCGGCCTGATCGTGCACCTCGGCCTGGCCTGCGCCCTTTCGCAATCCGGGACCCCTTGGGGGATGTCGGAGAGCCAGTTTCAGCCCAATCCTGCAGGCCAGGCAGAGGGACCCTACGGGCCTCTAGTGTTTAAATAAGAGCGAAACATATAATAATATAGACATATGCTACCTATTGTGTTTTTTTAAAAAGGTGAAAATGAGAAACTATTTTTTTGCATGTACATAAACACTGCAAAGATATAAAAAACACTTAAAAAGCTATCTACATTGAGGAGAAAAACAAGGTAAAATGAGACAGGAATGGGAGTGCAACTTTTTTGTATTACCTATTTACATAGTTTTGTCTTCTAAATTATATAGAAGTGTTATGTATTTTGAAATATATTTAACTTAAAAAAGAAATACAAATACTACAAAAAACAACTAAAAATTGTTGAAAGTAGTTGCCTCTAGAGGCCATATTAAGAAGGGGAAAGAGAGAAAGGGGTGAGCAGGAGAACTGCTGAGTTCCATTGTAAACCTTGTGCACTATATGACTTCTTAAATCATGGACACGTATTACTTTGATTCAAGAAAATTATTTAAATAAAACAATCAGAAGGAAAATTTTGTATAATAAAGAAAATTTAAAAAAATAACTAAATCAGCTCTTGATTAGCTAACTCCCAAAAAAAAAAATCTTGTAAGTGACCCTATAATATTGCTGTATATTGTTACCCTGCTCATTTAGTCTGCATAATTTCAGTTGTTGTCACTTTGTAAATACGTGAGCTCCAGTGGCGAGAAGCGCTCTGAGTTAGGAAAAGCAATGGCGATGACAACCAGGAGGGGGTGTTCAAACTTGGACGTGCACATCGTCTGGATGCGTGTCGTTTAGATTCCAAGGCTCCGTCCCCAGAGACTGTGATTTATTAGGGCCGGGCAGGGTGCAGAGGATGTGGCTCAGCACAGGCTCCGTCACTGTCACGTGGGTGGCCATCTGCAAGCGCTCAGAGCCGCAGGGGCATGCACCAAGGATGGGCACTGGGAGCCAGGGACCACGTGGAACCGAGGGGGCAAAGTCGAGGGGCACTACACCCACAGACAGTGCTTGGAGTTCAAGTGAGGAGTGTTTACATTTGAGAACCATCATTGTTTTGTAACATCAGTTATTTTTTCCTTTCAAACACATGTTCCGTATTCCACTTGCTAGTAATAAAAGTATCTTCCAATTTCCCTTAAATACTGGTCAATGGATTCTTTTTACTTTTTCAGCTAATCTCAAAACACCTCGCAAGAGGGACTAACCTGCTTCTTCCTCTGAGTTCAGTTGCATACAGTGAGTGCTGTACAGATCAGTCTATAATGCTGACTAACTAAACCCCATCATCACACTCACAGCCCAAGCATCTGCATGAGGGACTGTCTGAAACCCACCAGAACAATGTCATAGTGCCAGGGAACTGCTTTTTTTAAAGAAAGACAAACAGAATTAAACAAAACAACAAAAAACACTGGCAATATTTTTTGTTTTGTTTTGTTTTAATATTTTTATTGATTTCAGAGAGGAAGGGATGGGGAGAGAGAGAGAGAAACATCAATGATGAGAGAAAATCATTGATCGGCTGCCTCCTACAGCCCCACGCTGGGGATCGAGCCCGCAATCTAGGCATGTGCCCTGACGGGGAATCGAACCATGACCTTCTGGTTCACAGGTTGACACTCAACCACTGAGCCATGCCAGCAGGGTTGGCAATGCCAAGCAAGTGGTTAGGGGCAATCAGGCAGGCAGACAGAGTGGTTAGGGGCGATGAGGTAGGCAGGCAGGTGATTAGGGGTGATCAGGTGGGCAGGCCAGCGGTTAAGGGTGATCAGGTAGGCAGATGGCCCCTCGCTGGGCTAGCCCCGCCCCCAAGCAAGTGGTTAGGGGCAATCAGGCAGGCAGGCAAGTGGTTAGGGGCAATCAGGTAGGCAGACAAGTAGTTAGAGGAGACCAGGTAGGCAGACAGCCCCTCACTGGGCTGGCCCCGCCCCCAAGCAAGCGGTTAGGGGCGATGAGGTAGGCAGGCAGAGTGGTTAGGGGTGATCGGGTAGGCAGACCAGTGGTTAGGGGTGATCAGGTAGGCAGGCAAGGGGTTAGGGGCGATCAGGTAGGCAGGCCAGCAGTTAGGGGTGATCAGGTAGGCAGATGGCCCCTCGCAGGGCTGGCCCCGCCTCCCAGCAAAGAAAGAGGGAGGCCCAGGCCAGCCAAGCCATTGCACCCCAGCCTGTCACCTGCAGAGGGAGGCCACCAGTGACAGGGGAGGGGGCGCAGCGCTGCACAGATGGCAAGCAGTGGGGCCAGCTGCCTACAGCCGGGGGAAGGAAAGCCCCGATAGGCCCTGATCTCAGGCCAGGCCTAGGGACCTACCCGAGGGTCCCGGATTGTGAGAGGGTGCAGGCTGGGCTGAGGAACCCTCCCGGAGTGCATGCATTTTTGTGCACCGGGCCTCTAGTTGAACTATAATCACACTGTTTTCAGAAATGCTCGTTTATATACTATCAAAGGGTCGGTATTTCAAGCTCTACTTCTCTCAAAAAATGCAAAAGTGCTGCCCATGAGTTAAACTTACTTGGTGGCTCTGTAAGTGTATTTATAGGTAACTTCTCGAGAAATCTGCCTCGCCAGCGCGAAAAGTTCATCCCTTCTTGTCAGGAGGGCATTATCCTTCACACAGAGCTGAGCAGCTGCTTCGTTAACAGTGAGCTGCGTATCAAAATAGAGTTTTTAAAACCAGAAACATCTGTATTTCAATTTATCGACATATAAAACATTTCACTTAAGAACAGAATATAAACATGTCATATCAATATATAATGAAATCAGAATTTATAAAAAATCATGAAGGTCTTTATCCCTAATTAGTCCTAATGCCTAATTTCCAAAGAAAATCAAGTACCTATCATCTCTCAGAACTCAGAGTAATCAAAATAGTCACTGTAGGCTTATTTGTTTATACGCTTTATTTTTGTTCAGGTATGAGAGTTTATGGAAAATAAGCAAAATCAAAATAAAAAGTAAAAATATCTGCATCTCATTTTTCTTATGAAAAACCACGGGATTTCACTGTGTGATAAGATGATAATATTTCCCTAACTAAAAGTGAGTATACATGGTCTAGAAGGTTTTTTTTCAATGCGAACTGACATAAAAATTCCTGAAGGAATAAAAATTAAATGATTTTAGTTAAATATTTACCAAATCATTTCGAATAGTTATCACAAATTACGACTACAATGGAAAAGCAAGGTCTTAGAGTCGCTGAGACTCACCTAATTCTATTCTTTCACCCAAGAGTTAAACATTGCCAATACAGAGTTACTAGTGACCAAACACCCCATAGTAAAATTTAAAATAGCAAATGTTATCCAAAACTCAAAACCTGTAATAGTTTTATAAGCTAGAACATTTTTTCACATAATTTGTCAATTTAAATAGATGTAGGGAATTGCCAAGGGCTAATATTAGACTTATTTTAAAAGCAAGAAACATACTCATTCAAGGCACGATTGGGGGCAAGAAGAGAATAGGGTTTGGGGCAGACAGGTCTGGGATAGGTTCTGCTCCGTCACTCACCAGCTGTGGGTGCTGGACATGTAACAACTCAGAGCCTCAGTTTTCTCAGGGCCCCACAGGGATGTATCACCACCGCAAAGGTGGTGATACAACAGGAGGTACTGAGAGACACACCCGGCACAAGGCTGTTGTTAGTGTTAGTTCTTGTTTTTCTTCTGTAAGAAATCGGGCGTCTACTGTTTTTCCCCACACAGGCATCCCACTTTATTAACAACCGTTTTTCTTAAATTTTTAAAAAATACAGAGAAGCAAAACAAGACAATAAATACAGCATGCAACCATCCAGAATGACTTATGTATGGTTCCAATATTACTCTGTGTACACATAAGCATATAAATGTGAATTCACTCTTGTAATCTTTGTTCACTTATGTATGCTGTTATTTTTTACTTTAAACATGTATTAAGACAGAGACTTGGCTTGTTTACATCAGCATTTGGCATGGATTAGATGCTCAGTAAAGATTTGTAAAAAAAAAAAAAACTTGGGGGAGTATAAATGTCCGGAATGAGGTTGATTTAAATACTAATTGATAACATTTCAGAAGTATCAGCTTATGCACAACCAAAGAAAATAACTTTTCAATATAAACCGAAAACAATGTTCTAGCATTCCTCCCATCATCCTAACAGAAACTAAGAAAAACAAACATAACATTCTTTGTTATTAAATTCAGGCTCCAATCAACCAAAAAGGTAGACTGAACTTTCTAGGCCCTCAGGGAGTTTTCTGGTAAAAAAACTGAGGCTAGAGAAATAACTATAACCCAGTCCAAGTTGTAGTAAGAAGATGATCATCAAACTTCCCCATCAAAAATGTATTTTCTGTCACTGTTTTATAGGTTACATGCTCCTAGGCACTAATAATTAAATCAACGACGATTCTATTTTTTAAAAACGATACAAATACTCCAAAACAGTAGTCGCAGACTGGATCACAATGCTAATTTTTTTTTAATTCTAAGTTTCTAATTTTGTTGAAGTATGAAATAAGATATTCCCCCTAATTGTTTTACTTACTCCTCCGCTTCCTCTTTTCGTGGATAAAAATACCAAAATTCCATTCATAACTTGATGTAAAAATTTTCTTAAACTTAGCTTTCTATCATAACCAGACTTAAAAAATTCTCTTTGCTGATAGTTAAAATTATAACCTTTAGCAATCAAATGATTGTGACTCTGGGTTCAATGTTGTTGGCATAAAATGCTAGGTGAATGCTGGGTGACAGGGAGGCTCAACTTTCGTCTCCAGCACAGGGACAGCTAGGTACCATGAACGGCTGGCCCCTCTCCCAGATAACTAAAATCTCTGAATAAAATAGAGGGAAGAACATGACCTTAAATACATCAATGGGCCAGTAGGACAGGTCAAAATGAATGAAGACAGTATCTCAAAGGAGTGCATTAGGGACAGTTACTAAACCAGATGAACTTGAGCTTCAACCTTCACAGCCTGGTGGGGCTGGTGAGAGTGGAGGGAGAGCGGTGAGAGGAAAAGTGAGTGTGGCGGGAACACCCAGGACCCATGGAAGGCGAGGAGTCTAAGACCTCTCCTCCATAAGGCTGAAATCACTAAGCACTATACACCCAATGCAAGGCTGACTTGGAAATACACCTGCACCCCCAGGGACAGAGCAGGGGAATGACTGTCTTGAACCTTGTTACTGAGTGGGAGAGAACAGAGATGCTCTCTTGAGGTTTCCTAACCCCAAATCAGCCCTCAGACTTCAGCCCTCATTCACACTACGGAGGCTGTGATTGTGTTTGCACAGGGTCCCAGAGTTGTAGTGTGCAGAGTACAGATGCCTGGTAAAATCAAAAGCAGATAACCTCTAGGAGAGTCCATTTTCTTCCCAGGCCTCAAAACATTCCCACACTTCCAAGAAAAATGAGTTCACAGACAGAAATCATAAAACACCCCAAAAATCCCCCAAAGCATCAAAAGTAAAAATCAGGAGAAACAACAGATAACAGGATCAGACCCTTAAAGACTTCATTTAAAGAAATAAAAGTTGAAAATATGACTGAAGAGTACTATAGTAAACCAAACAAACAAAACAGGAAAACTGAGAAATGAGGAGGAGAGAAGAAATTGGGGCAGAGGCAAACAGAAGAGTTCAAAAGCAGACGACAGTCAGATAACCATTAACTTCTAAACACAAAAATGAAAACCAAAAGCCAAGGAAATGGTATCTTCAATTACTAGGGAAAATAACTGACAATATAGAATACCCAGAATAAATGTCAATTAAGAATCAGGGCAGCCCTGGCCAGTGTGGCTCGGTTGGAGCGTCATCCCTACACGGAGAGGTTGGGGGTTCAATTCCCAGTCAGGACACATATCTAGGTTGAGGATTTAGGAAAGCAATCAATCTATGTTGCTCTTTGACATTGATGTTTCTATCTTTCTCCCCTCTCCTCTCACTCTAAAGAATCAATAAGCATGTCCTGGGGTGAGGATTAAAAAAAAAAAGAATCAGGGCAAAATAAAAATAATTTCTAGTGAGGTGGGGAAGGACATAGTTTGCCATCAGCAGACCTTTATTAAGGAAATTCTACATGATGCACTTCAGGCTAAAATTAACTTACTCCAGATGGTCAATCTGAGATATAAAGAGTTGGGAAGGGGAAGAGATACAAAACAATTCAATGGAAATAAATTCAATATATTAGTCACTAAATAAATGTAAATGAACCAAATGTTCTAGTTAAAAGATAAAGAATATAAGATTGGATTTAAAAAAGAAATCCAACTATTGGTATTTATAAGAGATGTCTCTAAAACATGGATTAGGAACAACTGAAAAGTAGAAGGATAGAAAAAAGATCTAACAGCAATTACTAACAAAAAGAAAGCACATGTATCTATATTAATATCAAGGAAAATAAATTTTTTTTATTGCTTAAAGTATTACAAAGGGTATTACATATGTATCCATTTTATCCCCCCGCCCTAGACAGTCCCCTAGCCTCCCCTATCCCCCAGTGTCTTAGGTCCATTGGTTATGCTTATATGCATGCATACAAGTCCTTTAGTTGATCTCTTACCCCCCTACCTCCTGCCCCCCAACCCTCCCCTGCCTTCCCGCTGCAGTTTGACAATCTGTTTGAGGCAGCTCTGCCTCTGTATCTATTATTGTTCAAAAGTTTATAATGGTCTCTATTGTCCATGAATGAGTGAGATCATGTGGTATTTTAAGGAAAATAAATTTTTAAAGAAAAATGCATTATTAAAGATTAATAAGCTTACTGCATAATACAAAGAGAAATAATCACAGTAGGTGACTTTAACACACAACTCTCAGTTATTGTCAGAGCAAGTAAAAAAAAATAAGTAAGACTAGAAAGTTTGAATAACGGAGTTTAATAAGCTTGTTAAAACAGACAAACACAAAACACTCTATCACAACTGCAGAAATATATAAAAAACACTCACTACATATGGGCCATAACTGAAATCTCAACAAAAGTTAAAGGGTTGGCAGCATTCAAACCATGTTCTCTGACTACAATGTAATTCCGTTAGAAATCATTGGGAAAAATATTAACCTCATATCACAATTTTGAATGATGCTAATACAATAAATAGTAAGAATTTATAGCCTTAATTGCTTCCTTAGAAAAGAAGAAGAGCTGGACATTAATGAACTAAGCACACAACTTAAATTAGAAAAGAATAAAATAAACTGTGAAACAGAACACACACACACACACACACACACACACACAGCACAACTAAGCCAAAAGCTACTCCTTCAAAAAGATTGAGTCGGAAACCTTTTTTTTTACAAAAGGTCATATAGAAAATATTTTGACTTTATAGGCCAAATAGTCTGTTACAATTACTGAACTCTGGCATCACAGCTCAAAAGCAGCCGCAGATATACACTAGAGGCCTGGTGCATGGATTCATGCACTGGTGGGGTCCCGCGGCGTGGCCTGCCAGGGATAAGGCAGAAACTGGCAGTCCAACGCTGCCTGCCGCTCCTGCTCATCCTGGCCCCGCTGCGCCTGCTGTGGGCTCACGCCTAGTCAGTCCCGATCGGGAGAGGCTCATGCCACTGCCATAGCGGCACTCGCCAGCTGTGAGCCCAGCCTCTGGTGCCCATTGGTCAGCTGAGTGGTGCTCTTGCTGTGGGAGTGCACTGACCACCAGGGGGCACCTCCTGCATTGAGCGTCTATCCCCTGGTGGTCAGTGCGTGTCATAGCAAACGGTCGTTTGGTCGCTTAGGCTTTTATATATATAGGCTAGAGCAGCTGTGGGCAAACTACAGCCCACGGGCCAGATCCGGCCCGTTTGAAATGAATAAAACTAAAAAAAAAAAGACCATACCTTTTTATGTAATGATGTTTACTTTGAATTTATATTAGTTCACACAAACACTCCATCCATGCTTTTGTTCCGGCCCTCCGGTCCAGTTTAAGAACCCATTGTGGCCCTCGAGTCAAAAAGTTTGCCCACCCCTGGGCTAGAGGCCCGGTGCATGAAATTCGTGCTCTGGTGGGGGGGTGTCCTTCAGCCCAGCCTGCACCCTCTCCAATCTGGGACATCCCTCTCACTATCTGGGACTGCTGGCTCCCAACCACTCGCCTGCCTGCCTACCTGATTGCCCCTAACCGCTTCTGCCTGCCAGCCTGATCACCCCCTAACTGCTCCCCTGTCAGCCTGATCAACGCCTAACTGCTCCCCTGCTGGCCTGATTGCCCCCAACTGCCCTCTCCTGCCGTCCCAGTCGCCCCCAAACTGCCCTCCCCTGTGGGCCTGGTTGCCCCCAACTGCCCTCCCCTGTGGGCCTGGTCACCCCCAGCTTCCCCCCCTCCAGCCTGGTCCCCCCAACTGCCAACCTGGTTGCCCCTAACTGTACTCCCCTGCTAGCCCACATGGGGGTGGCCATCTTGTGCCCAGAGGGTGTGATGGTCAATTTGCATATCACCTCTTTATTATATAGGATAGGTATGGCTATGTTCCAATAAAAGTTTATCTGCAAAATCAGGAGGTGGGCCAGATTTGGCCCACAGGCTCTAGTTTGCAGCTGCCTGGAAAGATTAATAAAATTGACAAATCTCTGGCATGATTGGTCAGAGGGAAAATACTTAAATGTACAAATAATATTAGGTCTTAAAAATTATAAGCAACTTTATGCTAGTGAGTTTGAAAACTTAGATAAAATGAACATATTCTTAGAAAAATGTGACTCACTAAAAGTGACTTAAAAAGAGACTACCCTAAAAGTTCTATACTCCATTTTTATAAACGATCCAAAGGAAATGGCTAACATTTCTTGTTTTGTTTTTTAATCCTCACTCAAGGAGTGAGGATATTTTTTCCTTTGATTTTTAGATAGAGTGGAAGGGAGCGGGGAGGGGTATAAGGGAGAGAGAGAGAGAAACATTAATGTGAAAGAAGCACATGGACTGATTGTCTCCCACATGCTCCCTGACCAGGGGGCAGGGATCAAACCCAAACCCAGGTACATGCCCTTGACCGGGAATCAAACCCACGACCCTCTGGTGCATGGGCTGACAACTCTAACCTCTGAGCCATGCCGCCCAGAGCTGTTTTTAAGAATTAGATGCTGAAATCTATCCATTCTGAGCTAAGAGTTCAGAATAAAGCATAATATCTTACTAATAAATGTGGACCGGTCTGTGGGGTTCCCAGATTCAGCATTCTTCCTCTCTCAAAACTAAGATTATTGAACTGCTCGGGAACACTCAGCCGTGACTTCTCAACACTACAGTGGAAACGGACCTACACTTGGCATCCTCATCCTTGTCTTAATAATGTGCTTAGCAACTGCAATTCCTGTAAAAGTCCCACTAGCTCTACAACTTACCCATTGCTCCTATCTCCATGCCCCTCTCCCCCTTCCTATCTCTGAGTTCCAGAGCCCTTTGGCTGGAAGCTGCTATCTGCTGACGACTATTCTATCATGCCAAATTGTCTACCGACTTATATTTCTGAATATTACAAGCTCCTGCAGTCTCTGCTGCCTTGCTGTTCTCAGCCTATCGTTTGCTCCTCTTCCTCCACCTCTGACTTAAGATCGGACACACACTGATTGTGTAGTTAACCACATACCCTCCTTACACGTTTCTGGATGGATGGAACACTGCCTGCCTGGACTTCTTTCTAGTACTGCTCCTGGGTTCATGCCATCCACCAATAATTAGTGTGGTTCTAAGCCTCATTCCCTCACACTATCTTCATGGTCCGACTCCTATAAACCAGGTCATACCTAGCCAGTTCCTAAGACAGCACTGATTATTTAGCTCATAAAAAAGTATTTATAACAATGATTCATTCCATAATTGTGAGAGTTGAAAAAAATCTTTTCACATGTAGATAACCTCCTTATTTTCATCCACTTGAAAGATTAAAAGAACATTGTCCATAGGGTTTATATTTAAAAACCCTCTCAGAAATACTACCAACAGTGAATTAATAATAAATCGTATGTTTCCTTATTTGGAAATTGAGGACAAACTAGTAATATTCATCTATCTTAGAAATTTAGAAAAACTCAAAAATTTTATTTTATTTTATTGTTAATCTTCACCCAAAGATATTTTTCCATTGATTTTTAGAGAGAGTGGAAGAGAGGAAGAGAAACAAAGAGAAACATTAATGTGAGAGAGACACATCAATTGGTTGCCTCCTGAATGTGCCCCTAACTCGGGCCGGAATCGAGCCTACACCTGAGATACATGCCCTTGACCGGAATTGAACCTAGGACCCTTCAGTCCACAGGACGATGCTCTATCCACTGAGCAAAACTGGCTAGGGCAAAATCATTCTTATTTTAAATAGTCAAGTGAAAAAATGTGAAATTATCATAATATCTAAAAGGTACACTTTTAATTCCCTCAGGATTTCATAACTTCCACCAAGCTTTTGAATGGTTACTACTTTGAAAAAAAATTCTGATTTATAAACGTCTATCCTGAACTATAATACTGGACCAGGTTCACATACTGGAGTTGCAAATAACCAGTAGTGTAAGTTTCAAAAACACAAGTCACATTTTCCAAAGCCCCCACCCCCACATCTCAGCCTACTAGCATTCATTTTAAGTGTCCCCTTATTTTGGGAAAGCCACCACGGTTTCATTACTTAAATACCATCTGTACCTCTTTATCCAAAGAAGCAAAGAGCCCCTTAGCAAAGCCAAATGTGAAATTATTCATTTTGGATATTTTCAAAATAGGTTATAGTGGGTTGTTTTTTAAAAATGTGAGGTTGATTTGGTTTATTAAAGTCATCTCCTTAACATACTTCTGCTCTGATAAAAAATACGGGTCTTTTAACGAAACTTTGTGTTTCATCTGCTATATTTTAAAAACTATATGAAACTGGATTAAAGCATGAAATAAAATTGCCAACAAGTTATGCTTTTTGTTTTCTAATACTGACAACCACAATAGCCTTTTAGTAGGTTCTTTTATTGGTTCGCAGGTAGTGAAAGTGCCCAGGTATGTCCGAATTATAACACTAAGTGTACTTTCTAGCTCTACTTACAAGTTCTCGAGAGTCAGTTATTGTATGGCAACAATAAGGCATAACATCTGCAAAAGGATAGGCCCAAAACAGATCAAGTCACAGGTTCACTGTGATTAAGTACTTTTTGCTAATCACTTCTCTGATCTTAAGCTCCCATATACACTCATATCTAACCTGGAGAGTATTATGCTAAACAAAATAAGCCAGCCAAAGAAAGACAAGCATCACACGATCTTACTCATATGTGGAACCTAATGAATAAAATAGATCCAGAGACTTAGAAGCAGGGAACAGACGGAAGAATCTCAGAGGGGAGGCAGAGAGGGGAGTGGGTGGGAAGAGATCCACCCAAGAACTTATATTCACATATGCATAAACCACGGACATAGACAATAGTGTGGTGAAGGCCTGGGGAACAGTAGGGGTGGGGACAGGGGTTAATGGGTGAAAAAAGGGAGACATCTGTAATACTTTCAACAATAAAGATAAATTTTAAAAAATAAAGTCACTTATTTTAAAAAAGATTAGATAGTACAATTGCTGCAAACATGATTAATATACAAAAATCAGCCAATGAGAGCAATTTTTTTTAAGTGGAAAAATTCATTTAATAATAGAGGCCTGGTGCATGAAATCCATGCACTGGAGGAGGGGAGGGGTCCCTCAGCCCGGCCTGCACCCTCTCGCAGTCTGGGATCCCTCTTGCAGTCCAGGACCTTACCGCCTGCCTGCTCGCTGCTCCTTACTGCTCTGCTCCCTGTTCCTTAGTGCTGCTACCACCACTGCGCTCACCAGCCGTGAGCCCAGCTTCTGGCTGAGCAGCACTCCCCCTGTGGGAGCACACTGACCACCAGGGGGCAGCTCCTGCGTTGAGCGTCTGCCCCCTAGTTGTCAGTGCACATCATAGCGACCAGTCATTCTGCCGTTTGGTCGATTTGCATATTAGGGTTTTATTATATAGGATATTTGTATATTCTATATAAATGAATTAAATTTTCATATATATAATATAGACATTAACATACATATATAATGCACAGTATATGACCTTAAAAGAAATATGCAAAACCTATGTGAATTAAAAACTTTAAAAATTACCAAGGAATATAAAAGATCTAAATAAGTAAATACATATACTATATGGGAGTGTTGTAAATATGTCATTTTTTCTTTACAAATTAATCTGTACTTTTAAGGCATCTATAATGAAAATACCACCAGAAATTTTTGGAAAATGTGACAAATGCATTAAAAAATTTTATTTGGAAGGAGAAATGGATAAGATTACCTAAAAAAATACAAAGCTGAAATACAAGACTATTGAAGGGGCACTTGCCTTTCCAGACATCAAACTGTATTATTTAGCTAAGCTAATTAGAATAACTCTACACTGGTGAAGGGTTAGAGAATTAGACTGTGCACTCACATAAGACAATAGGTATTCTCACATAAAATTAAACTTCCACAGGGCAAACTGTCTGAAAGGTCAAAGGACAAATGAGAATCTGGGAGAACATTTACAAAGACAAAAATTTAATACCTTTTTAAAAAATATATATTTTATTGATTTTTTTACAGCGAGGAAGGGAGAAGGATAGAGAGTGAAGAAACATCGATGGGAGAGAAACATCGATCAGCTGCCTCCTGCACGCCTCCCACTGGGGATGTGCCCGCAACCAAGGCACATGCCCTTGACCGGAATCGAACCTGGGACCCTTGAGTCCTCAGGCCGACGCTCTATCCACTGAGCCAAACCGGTCAGGGCAAAAATTTAATATCTTTAAAATAAAAATGTTCTTACCAATCAATTTTTTACTGGTAAGACAAACAATCTTAATATTAGAACAAAAATATAAACATAAAATTGAATGTCTGTAAAACATATTAAAAGATATTATTTATCCTTACTAAGCAAAGTAAATTTGAGCAATGAAAAATTTTCCTCTACTAACTAGACTGGCAAAGATTAAAAAGGATAATAGTCAATAATATTGTAGTAACTATGTTTGGTGCCACGTGGGCACTGGAAATATTGGGGGGAACACTTTGTAACATATACGATTGTCTAACCATGATGCTCCACACCTGAAACTAATCCTATATAATAAATGCGTAATATGCAAGTCGGCCCAATGGCGGAACAACCAGTCAGTGGGGGAGCGGGGCCGGCAAGCAGGCATGCCAGGCCAGCCAAGGTGCGTGCCAGCGGGCAGAGGGAGGAAACAGCGATGTGGAGGGAGGTGGCAGCAACCAGGGTAGGCAGAGGGGCGATGGGGGGGGTACACGCCCACCGGTGCTGTCCCCTGATTGGCTGCCCGGTCGCCTCCCACAGAGGGAGGTCAGTGGCAGCGACAACGGCGGGGTGATGGGGGTGGGAGCTGTCCCCTGATTGCCCGCCTAATTGCCTCCCATAGAGGGCCTAAGCTGTCAATAGGACATCCCCTGAGGGCTCCTGGACTGTGAGAGGGCGCAGGCTGGGCTGAGCAACGCCCCCCGAGTGCATGAATTTTCATGCACCAGGCCTCTAGTACAAAATAATATTGAATGCAAACTGTAATTGAAAACAATTTTTAAAATTTAAAATAGAATGATAAACACAATATTAGCAAAAGCGTAGAGAAATGGACACTTGCATATAATGATAGTGAAGATGTAAATTATTGCAGCCTTTAGAAGGTAATTTAGCAGTAGCTACTAAAATATTAAATTTATATTTCCTTTGACCCCATAATTTTACATGTTGGCATATATTCTATAGAAAAACATGCAACCCATAAATAATGTAGCTCTGTGTGTACTGACTTAAAAAATATCTAATAGCATATTGTACTGTGTATGCATGTTAACTTTTAAAAAGAAAGGAATTTGGAGAACAGTGTGCAAAATATGATCTCATATTTGTATATGTAAAGAAAGTATCTCAAAGTTTACAGAGTCAATCACTTGACATCCTTTGCAATAACTGACTACTTTGCCTAAGTATAAATTCTTTTTTATTGTTACATACAAGTCTGGGGGGAAGATCTCATGTTTCTAACATGAAATTCTGCATCCAACGGAACATTTTTTTCAAACAGGGCTTATTTCTTTCTTGTAAAGGATAAATGGCTATAAAAAAATTTAACTATAGAATATCTTTTTAAAGTTTTGAAAATGCATTTATTTTCCAAGCATTTGTTGGGTGTGTTAGGTTCTGAGGACATAAAATGAATGAGACATTATCTCAGCCTTCACAAAACCCAAATAGACTGAGAGGGACAGACCAGTGTACAAATAAGTACCATAAAGAGTTGAAGTGACTGCGACAGCAGTGTCTGTGGGGATAAACATGGGAAGGAGAGGTCATTGGAACTGGAGGCAAGCATATCAGAGTTAAGCTTATGCTTGAGCCAAATCCTAAGATGATGTGTTGGCCAGATGGACAAGAGAAAGGGAGTAAATGCAAATGAGATATGCGTTACACATAAGCGGAGTATTTCTAAATAGAGTGCCAGGAAGATAAAACGAGGAATTTTAATGCCAAGTATCAAACCAAAACAATATAAGTCCAAATAAATGAAACCAAAGTTAAAATAATTCCTACAACATTCATCTAATTTTGCTTTCTATGCTAGTTGAAAATTGCTTTAAGTTCTGGTTATTTCTCCAATTTCTTTTTGTCTACAAAAATGTTTTTTAAATGAATGGTTACATTTAAATCCTATTTAATGAAAAAAACAAACTGCTTTGTAAATGCAAAGACTTGGTGCTTTCACTGTTTAAATTCTGACATTTTCCTAAGTTACCCTACACTGTAGTTCCGAAGCTCAACATGTTTGAGCTCAACATAAAAATACCAGCACAGGAAACATGGTCTCTTTCGCAAAGGCTGCATTTCGCGGAGACCTCCATGTTCTATCGCTGCTTTGGGGGGGGGGGGCACCCCTGGGCGCCGTCCCCAATCTCTTCTCTCAGCAGCACAAGCCCCAGGGACACGGCTCTTACCTCGTGAAGCGTCAGGTGCTTGCCGTCCTTCCTCTTGGAGTCGAACCTGCCGTAGATGGCGCTGTACTTGCGAATCTCCTCCTCTTTGTGGGGGTCCTCGTCGCTCATCTCGAAGATGTGGCCGATCATTTTGGCCAGCTTCTTGTTGCTTTTCAGCAGCTCTTTCACCTCGTTCGGGTCGCTTTTGGGCAGCGTGGAGGCCATGCGCTCCACACACTCGGCCACCGAGAGCGCGGCCGCGGCGTCCAGGGCCTCGCTGCTCTCCTTGGGGGACGCGGGGGAGCCCAGGTCGGCGGGGGAGAGGCTGTGCTCGCTCTCGGTGCCGTGGTGGCCCTGCCAGAGTCTGGACTCCCCGACACTGGGCAGCGCCAGGCTCCCCATGTCCGGCTTCCCCTGCCCGGGGCTCTGCACACACGTGATGGCCGCGCACTTGGGGACTTTGACGTGCGGCTCCCGGGCGCCGCTGCTCCTGTCGTAGCTGGCACAGGGCACTCCTAGCCACGTGGGCGACCCCTCGGGCAGCTTGTAGATGGGTATGCTGCTCACGGGCAGGGAGGTGAGCGGCTGGTTGAAGAGGCCGGGGTTGGTGACCCAGTCCCGCAAAGCCTTCTGCAGCCTCCTGACATGCAGCGGCTTGCTGGCCATGCCCACGAGGGCCATGATTTCCAGGAATTCCTCCTCGCCAGCCTCGCACAGCTGCTGGACGTCATCGCCTCCTTGCTGGATGAAGGCATCGAAGTAGGACAGCAGGTTGGCTTTCTGTAATATTCTGTACAGCTGCAGCTCCCCCAGCGTCCGGGGCAAGGCCGCAGCCATTACTGTGGAGGTGCTTAGCCTGCAAAGGGAAGAGGGGAGACTCAGCACAAGGGCTCCGAACTCCGCACCCAGGACTGGCAGACACTCCCGGACTGCGCATGCGGGTGGGAGGTGCAACACAAGACGCATCAGCAGAGCACCGGACTGAAGGAACCATGCCCTGTCCAGAAGTCATCTCCTACTTCCTGACAATCCCACTGACCAGTTTAACTGTTTCCGTTTTAAAGAGAAAAATCGGAAGGCTCAGACTTGCCTGTGATCTCACTACCTGTTGAGCAGAAGTCTAGGGACTCCAGCCAAGGTTCTCAGGGCTCGATAGCCCGGATTTTTGACAACCACTCACTCTGCCGCTCCCATAGTGTGGACACAGAGGGGGGCGAGGGTACTCAGATTCAGGAGGACGTAAGAAGCCTATTATTCCACCATTCGCTGAATACTGATTTTGTGCCAGACAATATGATAAACGCTGTACATGACATTATGTCTAACCCGCAAGATAGGTTTAGTTATTCCCATTTTATAAAGGAAAAACAGCCACATCAGTCTGGTAGGCAGAGGAAGAGAGAGCTTTCAGTATGAACTGCAGGTGAGAAGATAGAAGATGGTATATTAGGAACAAGAAAAAAAGACAGGAAGACTTCAGACAAACAAATGACAAGACGTGGTGATCATTTAGGCCTAAGAGTTCATGGTTCCGGGAAGAAAGGAGTGATAGGTGAGGACGGGAGAGTCTAGACTGTGACAGGCCTTGGGGACACAGACCAATCAGGACGATGGGATCTCCTTCAAACACGTGCACTTCATGGCCAGCGCTGGGGTGTCAGTGTGGATAAGGTTAGAGATACAGGATGAAACCAGGGAGGGCGAGAGAGCCCAAGGCAGAGCCACGGAAGAAACAGAAAGGGCAGAGCCAACCAAGACAGAGAAGCCGCCTTTAAAGAGAAAGAACAAGACCCAGCAAAGCACTTCTTGACCTCTTAGCAGCCTTTACAAGTTATTCACAGTTGCCTGGAGACCTCCCACATACAAAGGTGTGGGCCAAGTACTTCCATTTAAGAGAAACAAACTTGTAATAACGCACCCTCTTAGGATTAAAAGGACCCTGCAGCCCTCTGTGGAGAAAATTACAGAAGGCGAAAAGAATGCAGAGGGAAATGGAAGCTCCACTCTCAAGTGAGAGCTGTATGGAGCCGTCACTCACTGGGAGATGAGGCCAGCAGAGGAATGCCAGGCACATCCCTGAAGGCCAGACCAAAGCCGGGACTTCCGCCCTGGGCCACCGGTCAGAATGCTCCGGGGATGCGAGTCTCGGCCACCCCATCCCAGGGCAGCGCCTCTCCCTGCCACGCTGAGGCTGACTCCTGGGAAGCCCCACTCCTGGAACCCCTGCTCATCCACAATCTGCTCTCATCAGCCAGCGACTCCTCAACTTCTCAGGCTTTTCCCTGACAAGGGTACTGCCATGTGAACTGACGCCTTTCCGAGAGATTTCTCCCGCAAACCGCACTAGACGATCCCTGTTTAGTATCCCCTCTGGGCACCACAGAGTCCTCTGCGTTGTGATCATCCAGCCTCTTAAGGCCGCCTTCACATCCACGTCACCTCAGTCCACTGGACAAAGACACTCTTGCCTCCTCCAGTCCCCACGGGCTGGTCTGCTGGTCCTCCCCTCCCATCACCCAGCTGGAAACTGGCCCACAAAAACGCAGCTCTCAGGAGGGACAGGCACGAGCTCAGTTCTGTTTCCCGCCGTCACACCAAACAGAAAGGCTTCTAGAAACGGCCTAAGGTGGAAGGGAAGGAACTTAACTTTCCGTCACACACCTGACGCAACAGCTCCACAGGCTATCAACTCAACAGCATACAAATACGCCTACACACCTGTGCGCGCGCACCCCCCAAATCCTTTTCATAAGAGGGCTGTAACTTCCCAAGGTCTCTATCATCAATTACCTCATCCTATGTACTCCCCCAAGTTATGGAATAGAGGAAAGAGTATTTGAGAAAATCTAGAATACAGTTTTTGAATCTTTTTATGAGCAGTAAGAAAAAATATGTTAGGCAAATAAAATTTAAAAAGAAACTTAAAAGGAGAACTAAAGACCCAAACTTAGGTTTTATTCTTCTGAGAAAAGGCCACGATTTTAGAATACATTCATTTTCAACTGTTTATCCTTTCTCATCTTTACCCAGAAGTAAGGGAAACCCCCTTGTTCCCAGGAGAAAACTCCGGTCCTGGTGAGGAAGTAGTTATGATTATAAAGCTCTGTAAGGACTTATATGTCCAAAGTCAAGATACCAGCTGAAAGGGAAGGAGGCGAGCTCTGAGAGCCCAGGCGGCCCACACTACCTGCTGGGAAAGGAGTTTTCTCCCGAAGCTATTGCAGTGGGAGAAGGCTTCAGTTCCCACAGAAGCGTGTTGTGATCATTTAAACACCCACCATTTCATATATTAGATTGAATGTACAATTTTTATATGATGAGATTTTCTGTTTTTACAAACTCTTCATGCTTCAACATGAAGGTCAAATACATCAAGAGAAAGCCTCTACTGCATCTCTGCTCACACGCTCTGCACAGGGAGCCAGCAGTACAGCAGGGCCACTCAGCACAGCATTCATCACAGCGGCGAGGCGGGTTCCTGGTGTCCTTCCTGTGAAATGGCTCTCCGGGCGGGCCCGCTGTCCTCTGTCTCCCCAGGACGGGCTCAGTCTCTGGCAGACATAAGTAAGAGAACACACCACACGGTGGGTTCAGAGAGCGGTGCACAGCGCGGGGCGGGAGGCTTTGGGAGAGGCCTTGGAGGTGTGAGGGAGCAGGAGGCACATGTGAGGAATGCCAGCGGATCTGTTTGGTAGGAGCACAGGGGCATCAGGGGAGCAGAGAGAGAGCCGGGGAGGAGGTGTGGGTCTGGGGCGCCTCTATGAGGAGACAGTGGCCCAGGCGAGCGAGGAGCCACACCAGTGCTTTAGGAAATGGAAGCCGGCGCTACAGCGAGGAGGTGAGGCAGCTGTTGGGACAAGACGCTTGAGAACTAGAACCCGGTGCTTTGGAGGCAGAGAAAGAAAAAGGGGGGGTGCTGTGGCTTTAGGACATGCAGATGTGAGGAAGGAATAGGAAACACAAAGATGCAATCCCACTCCTGTCAATTCAGGAAACTGGGAGAGCAGTGGTGCAAGTAAAGAAAGAAGAACGTTGGAAAGGATAAATCTGGGAGTCTGGAAGAAGGGAGGGAGGTAAGATAAACATACTTGCTTTTGGACGTATCCATTTTGAGATTTTGATAATCCCCAAGTAGTAGTTGAAATGCTGAATTATCAGAAAAATGATTTGAGCTAATGGTTCTCAAACTTTTCAGGTATGAAAATCACTTTAAATACAAAGTGGCAAATATTCATTGATAGTTTTACTGTTAGTATTTGTTGAGAATGCATATGACGACTACTATGAATTTGGTTATACTTTTAATTAAGTGACTATATTTTAGTAAGTCATAACGTGCTTGCTTACTTTCCATTTGCAAACTGGACATGTGTGAGAGGCATCTGACTCCGCAGCCAGTGCTGGTGTGCACTTGGATTTGAGAGCACTTGCAATACCCTTGGCCCCTGGCCCGTGAACCACTCCTCCAGCTAGGGTTAGCAATCTGGAGGGTAGTCTCCGAGAGGCGGTGACTGAGGCTTGGGAGTGGATGTGCTCATTGAGGGAGAATAGCAAAAGGCAGTAGAAAAGAGACTGAATTTAAAACTTTGGAATTAAAGTTTTGCAAAGAACTGCAAAGGGAAGGTAGGGAAGACAACGTGTAAGTCTAGGTGAAAAGCATTTCAACGGTTGGTGTCCAGCTGCAGAGCGAGGCCAGTAGTTATTCGTGAGTTTTGAGAGTTGTGGGGCCATACTGCAGGCTGAAGCCTGGAATAGACTGAGGCAGGAATGAAGGAATAGTTCTCTTCCCTGGTAAGCAGGAAAGGCCTCTGTCCTACCCTAATCCCCACATCCCAGCATGGAGGGAGGTTGTTCCCACAGCCCTATGGAGTGCTTCCTTGTGGTTCAAGGACTCAGCAGGAGTTGTTATAAGCTCCCTGAGGGCAGGAACTTGGTCTCATTCATCTTTTACCCCCTCTATTCCCCGCACAGTGTTCAATCACATCTCTAGAAAGGCTGCTGTTACATGAAACCCAATGTCTGAGTTAGAATCTGATCAGCAGCCGCCTTTCATATCCAAAAGGAATGCCTTCGGATCGGTGTCCCAGTGAATTCGCAATCTAGTAACAGCACCTCCTGCTACTTTACAAACTACAGTCCTCTCTGTTCTCTCATCCTCATACTTCCTCTTTCTTTTTTTAAAAAATATATTTTATTGATTTTTTTATAGAGAGGAAGGGAGAGGGATAGAGAGTTAGAAACATCGATGAGAGAGAAACATCGATCTGCTGCCTCCTGCACACCCCCTACTGGGGAGGTGCCCACAACCAAGGTACATGCTCTTGACCAGAATCGAACCTGGGACCCTTCAGTCCCCAGGCCGACGCTCTATCCACTGAGCCAAACCGGTCAGGGCACTTCCTCTTTCTTATGGGGCTATATGCTGAGTTCCCATAACACAGGTATTTTCCCCAAGAGATCAAAGGATCCCCTCCCAAATGTAAGAACTACACCCTGGTTCATGTTGTAATATATGTCATATGAGATAGTCCAGCCCCAGCCGAATTTTAAGAAGCCAATTTTAGTCATGCGAGATCCTATGTCTTTTTCTTTATGGTTCCTATAAATTAACACGCAGTATCAACTATCCCCAAACAACAAATATCTTATAAATGACCATTATATTCAAATGGTTTCATAATCACCACTCTTAACTTCTCCTCTTCATGATGTAGGAAAGGTATATAGATACAGGTACTCCTTACATCTATATCTATACACACACACACACACACATACGTACGTAGCGTGTATATACGCACACTTTTATGAAATCTATGGCATTCCAGAGAGCCGCTCATCCAGGAGTAGAGAGGCACCTGGGCTAACTCCCAGTGAGATGTGGCTTACTCATGCAGAGACTGTAAATTCCTTCCTCCGGACGCTGCCTGGATTTTACGTTAAAATTATCTAAGTTAACAGCAACCTCTTACAGACTTACAAAACACGTGGAGAACCTTGGGGAGAGTTAGCTTATGAGTCACTTACAGTTTAAGGTGAATTAGTTCCACCGTTTGTTTTCCTCTTCACATCTAGATGCGATCCAGCGGAATGAGACAGGAGGGCAAGGGTGAGGAAGGGATGGGAGCGCTGGGGCACAGACTACACTGGAAGCCCCTGACATGCCACCTCGCTGGGAAGAGGGTGGCCTGGAGGCCGGGGGAAGGGTGCCATGGGCACACTGGGAGGCGGCAACTGAAAAGGTTTGTAACAAGAATCTGGCTTGGGGAAGGATGAGCCTTGACCCTAGGAAATGGAGTCTTCTCACTTCTTTCTAGGCCTAGCGCTAAGCTAACATAATAAACGTAGCTCAGTTCCATCGCGACTGAGGGGTTGGCCTAGCTACTAGACTCCTGTGTCTGTGTTTCACGTACCAAGTGATTTACCCAGAGGCACTGATTAGTAAGCATGCAATGATATATCTTAAATCAAGATATTTTTGGATTTTAATACTGCCATTGCTATGAATTAAACATTAGCTTCTAATAAAATTAATGGTAATTTGGGAAACTTAAAATATTTTTCTCTATTGATTCTTTTCTGAATTCTGAAATGACGCTGTAGAAAAAAACTCTTTCAGACCCCTTAAAGTTCTAATGAAAGTGTAAGTTTAAAATTATCAAAATGAGAAAGAAGTAAATCAGATTTATTTTGCAAATAAACCATAACTATACATTAACCTAACTGTAATACCAATAGGTAAATATCAGCATCATACAATTTGGCTGGAAAATCTTCAAACAACCAACAGCCACGTCATTCATCACCCAGTACGTGCCCTCTGATCATGTAGTATATACACAGTATTATCTAAATTTTATCTTTTTCAGAAAGTTCTCTTTAGAAATTATGAAATTAACATACTGTTTATATTCATGTGCAGCCTCCTAAATACAACATATTGAGAAATGACAAACTATCTGAAAGCTGAATGGTATGTTTAGCTGCGAGAATTCTGACAAGACGAGTATTACTGTTTCCCCCCAGCATCAACTTCTCTAATTTCCTACTTGCTCCATCAAGTTTAAGAGAGTATATTCTATTGTACTAGTTTTTGAACATGTGAGTTCAGAAAGGAAATTTGCATTTAATATAACTGTACAATTCTTCATTCTACTAAAAAGCATAAAAGAAGTAGGCAAGATAAATCCAAAACAAAGGGGCTAGCAAACATGTGATACTTGAGTGGGTACTACATATTCCTTAAAATTTTTAAAAACTCCACAATGAAATGTATGTACACAAGTTAATTATACATTAGCAAGATCTTAAACTGTTCAAAACATACTATAAAATGGTCATGTCCATGAAAATAAAACAGATCATGTGTCTGTGGAATCCAGAATAGAGATTCACGTTTCAGGGTGTTTTTACAGAGCTCTCATTTCCAGTAATGCCCATGAGTAGCACAAACAAAAACAACTAGATTTATTACAATGGAAGAGATGAGGCCTCAGTCTTAGGACAGTGTCTAGGTCAACAGACACAAAAACCTGACATACTTCTATTCTCATCCAACCATCTTTTGCTTTAAATATTTAGAGTTTATGCAATAAATTCTTCAAAAGTTTCAACCCCCCATTTTGTAAGACATGTAATTTCTTATTTCAAAGGATCCACAGTGCACAGCCCCAGAATCCTTAATAACAAACCACTATGACTTAAAGTGGTATTACAAGAAAATATCTGCCTGGCCTGCGTGGCTCAGTGGTTGAGTGCAGACCAATGGAGCCATGAGGTCAAGTTAGATCCCAGTCAGGGCACATACCCAGGCCATGGGCTCATCAAGCTCATCAATGATTCTCTCTCATCACTGATGTTTCTATCTCTCTCTCCTTCCCTCTCTGAAATCAGTAAAAATATTTTGTAAAAAAGAAAAAATATTTAACGCCTTAACTTATTCTCTAAACAAGGAGAATGAAGACCTATTAACTTTCCTATAGAACAATGGGTGTTATTTACTAGTCACAAAAAGGAAAATTTAAAATCAATTTAGCCGAGATTACTCAATTTTATCAGTAATTCTGAAATAAGACAAGATGTAAAGTATTTGTTAAACTTAGCAAATTATTTACTAGACATACAAGCTGACTACATTTCCTTATATCAGCTATAGTATTCCTAAGGATTTTTGTCATTTTAATCAGAGACAGAATGAAATAAACTAAAACCCTACAATGCCTCAATGTTTTTATTACTCCTATTCTTATTGATATTCACATATAACAGGAAATCACCATAGCCAAGGAAAACATTTTTCTAATACCAAGATGGCAGGTTAACTTTTGTGCAAGATGCTAAAAATAAAATTAAAATAAGGAACCTTTCAATGGCTCCTTGAAATTTCTTTTTCCAGACCCAATTTTCCAATATCTTACACTCAAACAAGAATAAAGAAGGCTGCCCTTGTCAAACATCTGTAAGGACCCTTCCATGCAGGATTTACACCTGTAAGAACAGCTTAATTGTTAAAGCTTAACGAGAGGACAGTATTTAATGTCTTACTACCGAAAAACGGAGGGAAAGGGTACCCTTGAACCCAAGGGCCACTGGACTGGCACTTAGATTAGAAGCAGCTCTTTTAAGTGCTCAGGAGGACATCAGCCGCCACCCGAAAGAAAGTAAAGGCTGCGCGTCTCTCGTCCAGTGTCTCCCAAGCCCTCGCGGACGGACGTTATGGCATGTCACCATTTGCTGCTTCACAGGAGGAACTACCAGAAAGTGAGAACCTGAGAAGGTAACTCCTCACTGCGAGCACTTTTCTAACAAAACAGCCGAGCGCTGCCTACGTGACTAATCCATTTTAAATTCCGCTCCTCTGTTCCTATGCAATCTAATATTTCCTGTTAAAACTGCCAAAATATTTTTAAACAAGACCTGAGCGTTTCCCTTGCAGCTTCTGATCTTTGCACTCCGTGAGTTTGCAAGTTTGCAGACACATCACGGGCAAACCAACTGGTAGTGACAGGTGAACGCGGATGAGATTTTAAAATGACAGCTATCCCCAAATTGTGACCGCTTCCAGGATCTGCCGGTGTGAGAGAGTGCAGTGTATGCGCGTCAAGGAATCCTCCAGGCCCCCAGCTGCAGAGCTCGGTCAGCGACCCCGGCCAGGGCGGATTCCTACCCCAGCACCTTCCGCCGACCTCCGCGGGCTGCCTGCGCGTCCTTTCTCCTCGCCGGCGCTGGGAGCCCCGGGGCTGCCGGCCAGAACCCTCTGACAGCACTCGCGGCGCTTCCACACGCGCCAGGCCACGCACCTCTGCGTCCCAGCCTCGTGTCCCACGTGTGTGTGCAGATTCCACACTCGCTCCCCCGCGTCCGGCGCCAAGTTCGCCAGCCACTTCCCAGCAAACCCGCCTTCCGCTTTCCAAGCGTGCGACGCTCGGGCGAGGATGCCCGGGACGAGGCCGGGCACTGGGAGCGCCGGACTCCCACCCGGGAAGCCAGCCAACCGGGACGCGGCCCGGGGAGGCCCCCACCCCGCGCCCCGCGCGCCACCCCGCCGGGGGGCAGGGATCGGCACCCCGGCTGTCCCGGAGCGGAGCCTCCCGAGTCAGGCCCGCCGCCCGGCTCGTCCTCGTCCCGCGGCCCCCGCGCCCGCATTTCTCCGGGAATCGCCCACACCAGCCGGATGCCGCCCTCTCCCCGCGGCGGCGGCGCCGGCCCCCCTCCCCCCCCCCACCCCGGTGCCCGCGCGTCCCGCACCCGCGGACGCCGGTCGGTACGTACTCGGCCAGCGGTCCGGGCGCGCGCTCCCCCGAAGGCTGCTCAGCCCCGACTCCGTGCCGGCCCCCGGCTCTCCCTGCACAGACTGCGGCGGCGGCCGGGACGCCCCCGCTCCCATCGAGGGGGGAAGGGACGGCGGCGGGCGCGCGCTCAGCTCCCCGCCAGTCCGATCGCCCGCCTCCCGCCCGCAGCCCCGACGGCTCTCGCCCAGCCGCTCGGGCAGCAGCTCCTCCGCTTCGGGGCGCGCGGGCTGCGGCCGTGGCGCCTCCCCCGCCGGGCCCTCCCTCCTCCTCCCTCCCTCCTCCCTCCCTTCCGCCTCCTCGCGCTCCCTCCCCTCCGCCCCCAGCTCCCCGCGGCCCTGCGCGCGGCGCCCGCCCTCCCCGCCGCCGCCCCCGCCGCCGCCCCCGCGCTGTCACGTCGGGAGATTCCGCTCTTGCCACCAGCGCCGCTCCGGCTGCCGCCCACGCGCGGCCGAGTGACGCAGAGCCCGGCGTGGGCCGCCGCGGGAGGGGGGTGGCGGCCGCGGGGCCGGGCACGGCCTCTCCCCGCCGCCCCCGCCGCGGGCCCGGAGGGCGGCCCATTCACACGGCAGCTGGAGGCTCCGCGTGGGCGGCGGGGGGCGGCTCCCGCGCCCGGGCTCCCGGCTCCGGCTCCGGCTCCGGGCGGGGGCGGCGGGGAGAGGACGCCGCCGCGGGCCTGCTCTCCAGCTGCCAGGGAACCGGGAAGGTTTGCAATAAAAAGAAAAAGTCTTTTTTTTTTAACGTGTGAGGTTCCCGATATAGTATTGCGAAGAGCACACCCCGCCAAGTCCGACTCCCCCCGAGACCGGCTTGAACGTAAAAATACAGATCGCGCTGGGCCCGCGCGCCGGTGCGCACCCGTCCTCGCCCCTGGAGGCGGGGGGAGGGGGGGGGCGGGGCGGGCGCCCCGATGGCCAGGGGCCCTGGGAAGGTGGCTGCGACCGCGTGGGTGGGGGCGGCAGGTGCAGGCGCTGGTGGAAAACCGGGGTTCACAGAGGACCTGCCTCGCCTATGGTGCCCCCTCCCCACCGCAACCCCGGCTCTGCGGGGTGGGGTGGGGGGCTTGGGGGGGGGGAATGGGAGCCGACCAACCCAAAGTGCAGCTTTGACAAGGGTCTTGCCTGCTGGTAACTTAATTCCAACCTCATCAACCCTCCTCAAAACCTGCCTGCTATTTGCTGGTTAACATTTTCCCTTTCCGTGGTGTGGAAGCCCGGCCGCGATAGAACAGTCCTGGGTGTTTGTTAAAGGAGGGTGCCCACGGCACGATGTAGAATTGTTGAGTTTAGCCTGCATGAACTTTTCTAACCAAAGAAAGTATTCAAACACCTCCCAAAATGCACTTAGACAACTGCCCGAAATCTATTCTTCCTTCCTGTGCAAAGATGGGAAAATGAAAGACTCCCCAGTGTTGAGCGTTGTGTTCCTGAAGGGTGGAGAGCGCTTAGTGAAGGTGGAACCAGCGCAAAGGCGGGCAGAGTCCCGCTTGGCGTCCGCAGAGAAATCCGGCTCCATGGGCGGCCACGCCCACATCCTGGCCGGCCTGCGAGCATGCCCACTGCCGCGGGGACACAAGGCATTCTTTGAGATGGGAAATGCTTCACACCACATCCTGATGTTGGAGCAATGGGGGGTATGATAGCATTGAAAGAAAGAGATCTTATTCGAGTACCGAAGCTTTCTTCTTTTCTTTCTGGGAAGACGTTGTAGGAGTGAGTAATGCCACAATGGAACATATAGGATGTCCCCCAAAAATGTATACAGGCTTTCATAGCTGATAGCTGTTAAATGCAAATGAAGTGTATTTTAATAAGCACCGCCTTTATAATTACATTCAAAGTGCTTATACATTTGGGGGGGACAGCCTGTGTACATGCGTAAGCCTTTCTCCAGTGTCGGTAAAAGGCTCTGTGCGAGGTAGTTGTGTTGATATTTCAAATGAGTAAGCATGTTTGCTTCGCCCAATTCTTCTCCTGCAGAAATCACCCCCGGAAGTTTGTCTCAGCCTAATTGTCCTGGTTTTGCATCTGTGCACCTTGTTCTGTTAAAGAGAACATTGCTATAAAATAAAGACAGTTTCTGGGAAAGATAAAAGTTAAGTTGTCAGGCGATGAAGTCTGAAAGGTCTTCTCTTCGGGTTACTCTCTGGATTCCTGATGTTGTGCAAACAGAGCTGGCGAGGAGCAGTTAGAGGGAAAGAACTTTCTTCCGCGAAGGTGAACCATCAGTGAGTGATTCACAGGTCACAAAATGAGCAGCTGTACCTGGACTGAGCCTCCCGGGAGACTTGTCCCCAGCCTGGGAGAAATAAGGCTCAATCCTGTTGGCGAGTTGTATGTGTCTTTCCACCACTGACCATGAGGCTGAAGGGAAGGGTGTCAGGGCAGACACTGTTTCTTCTGCCTTGCAACTGGTTATTTCTGCAGGGAAATGCTGACATCTCCCCTTGTTTGTTTGTTTGTTTGTTTGTTTGTTTGTTTGTTTGTTTGTTTGTTTTCTAAGCATGTTTAGATGGTATGTTTTCCACATTAAGAATGGCATTATTGCCCCTGGTTGGTGGGGTTCAGTGGTTAGAGCCTTGGCCCATGCATGCAAGGGTTGAAGGTTTGAAGGTTCCATTCCTAGGTTGCAGGTTTGATCCCTGGTTGCCCTCCCTCCCCCTAATCAGGGAGATAAACAATCTATGTCTCACTCCCTCCCTTTTAATCTCAAAAATCAATGAAAAAAACATCCCTTGGGTAAGTTTTAACACACAAAAAAGAATGGCATTTTTGGCCCACTTTGTGGCATCTTCAGTGTCCTTTGCTGGGGCAGGTGTTGGGAGGAAGGAAAGTGAAGAAAAGATAAAATTTTTAGCTTGTAGGCATCCAATTCTGTATGTCTATATGACAACACTTAATTCAATATGACTGCTCAAAAAGAGGCATTCACCAGTATCTGAGACAACTCGGATTCTTATTATCTCCTTACCACTTTTGTCACCCATCCCACCCTTAAAAACACCATCTCCATCCCTAGAGTGCGTGCGTGCGTGCGTGCGTGCGTGCGTGCGCGCGCACACACACACACACACACACACACACTCTTCTCCCACTGCTAGGCCTCGTGGTTTGCAGAGGGAAAGCATTCCATCCTGTAAGAACAGCTATGGTGTCTATTCCATATTCTGTTCCATCCTGTAAGTGTATCTTATTCTTTTAAATTCAGAAAAACATATGTTTAACAGGATTTAAAAAAATAATATTGTTAAAAATACTTCAATTATTAGTGCTTTTGCAAAAATAAGGAATTATTTAGATTTAAAAAAACATTTCCACATTGTGGAACTAAAAAAGTTTTTAGTAAAACTAATAATGTAGAAAGTTGGTAGTGGTTCTGACATCTTTTTTTTTTTTTTTTTTTTTTTTTTTTTTTTTTAATTCAATCTTCACTGTTCAGATTATTACATCTGTTCCTCTTTTTTCCCCCCCATAACTCCCCTCCTCCCAGCTCCCGCCCCACCCTCCGCCCTCACTCCCCACCCACTGTCCTCATCCATAGGTGCACGATTTTTGTCCAGTCTCTTTCCGCATCTCCCACACCCGTTTCCCCACCAAGAATAGTCAGTCCATTCCCTTTCTATGTCCCTGATTCTATTATGATCACCAGATTATTTATTCACTTGATTCTTAGATTCACTTGTTGATAGATGCATGTTTGTTGTTCATAATTTGTATGTTTACCTTTTTCTTCTTCTTCCTCTTCTTAAAGGATACCTTTCAGCATTTCATATAATACTGGTTTGGTGGTGATGAACTCCTTTAGCTTTTCCTTATCTGTGAAGCTCTTTATCTGACCTTCAGTTCCGAATGATAGCCTTGCTGGACAAAGCAATCTTGGTTGTAGGTTCCTGCCATTCATCACCCCGAATATTTCCTGCCATTCCCCTCTGGCCTGCAAAGTTTCCGCTGAGAAATCAGCTGACAGTCGCATGGGTATTCCCTTGTAGGTAACTGCCGGGGTCCAACCCCAGCGGGTCCAGGGGTCCCCAAAGGTGTGGACGGAGTCGGCGAAGAAGGAATGACACGGAGACAGCGTTCAGTTGATCAGCAGCCTAGCCAGGATCTCCAGCCAAGTTCTGGTCTCGATCTCCAGAGAGGTTCTGCTTAGGATCTCCAGCCAGGTTCTGTCCAGGTTCTCCAGGCAGGTCCAGTCACCAGGTTCTAGTCAGGCTCTCCTGCCAATCTCCACAGTCAGGTTCAGTCCAGGATCCCCTGCCATGCTCTCTCGCCAGGCTCTGCCTCCAGGCTCTGAGGCCAGTCCCTGTCCAGGATCCTCCGGCATGCTCTCGCCAGCGAAGTTCTTCTGTCCCTAGAGAACGTTCCTGTGTAGGTTCTGTGCCTAGGCTCTGTCTCTCTTGGTCCTGTCTTCCAAGCCCTGTGTTCTCAGTTCTGTCTTCTGTCTCTAGATTCTGAGTTCTGTCGTGGTTCTGACATCTGAGTGAAAATTTCACTGAAGGAACATTAATTTACTACTTTCAGAAAGACATATTACTTTAAAATGCTTCAGTGATTCAAAACAAAAGAACTCCTAATTGACTTAAAATGTTCTCAGGAGAGAGAAAGAATAGCATGGCTTATGACCTACAAGATCTAAGATACAGTACAATTCTGTTCTCTGTTCTGTTATTCCCTCAGAACAATGCTACACTTAACGGATTTTCTGCTCTGTGTGGTGGAGGCCCTGCAATTAACTGAGTTGTGTTCAGTATTCATATCAGAAATACAATTTAAAATTCTCACATTTTGTCATTTGAAATTTAAAGCTTTGGATGTACATTGTAGATTTAAAATATTCAAATGTAGATGGTTGAGTGTCGACCTATGAACCAGGAGGTCATGGTTTGATTCCTGGTCAGGACACATGTCTGGGTTGCAGGCTCAATCTCCCTGTGTGGCATGCAGGAGGCAGCCAATCAATGTTTCTCTCTCATCATTGGTGTTTCTATCTCCTTCTCCCTTCCTCTCTCTGGAATATAGATATTTAAAAGGGAGCAAGGCCAGAGGAAGAGAGCATGGAAAGAGGAGAGTCTTAGAATAAATGGGCAAGAGTTGGAAGAAAATGAGGAGAGATCAAAGGATGGAAAGAAGACAACTGCACTTGTGAGAAGCTGACTAAAATGGACATTACTATTCAGGGAGAAGTAATAAACCAAAGAAAAGGGACCCAAGTACAGGACTGTCCTGAAGAGGAAAAAAAGAAGAGGCAGAGAAGAATTACCTTCACATAAATGCCTCTGGGCCATGCAAGTGTGCTCTGGACCTGGGGCAGGTGGCAGTGCTGGGATGGAGTGGCTGGGACAGATGCGCAGGAAGAACGGAGGAGAGCCGCAGTCGGCCAGCCTGTCCTCACCCGCAGAGAGCCTGCGCGTATCCTTCAGGTAGACAGGAAGAAGTGGTGCATGCATCAGGTGCAGGTGTACAACAGGAAAAGGAAAGACAAGTAGAATGGGCTCAAAAACACCAAGTGCTTTCACCATGCCAGCTAAGATATAAAGAAAGTGAGTATGTTAATAATGAGTTGAGCTCATTGTCACCACAAATTACTCAACGCTGACTGCCTTCTAAGAGCGACACTTTGAAAGGACAGTGTCTGTGTTGTATAATAAGAGATTTAAAACTATTGAAACAAAGGTAAATCAAACATGATTCTGTTCACATATAACTGCCAAGTAACATGTTTACAGTTTTAATTATATTTTTGAGCTTACCCAGATTTAGACATCATGACTCAGCTGGCCCAGTATTGGCAATAATATATAGTAGTCAAAAATTTTAAGGATCTTTCAATCTATTGCTATATTTTTTACCTCCTACTCTAAGAACAGTCTCTATTAGTGAGAGTGAGAGTTCTTTCCAACTATAAAACATGTTCCTTAAATAAAAGTTCCCAGATTTCCCTGTTGTTAAGGGCTGTTATGCAAATTGCTGGTAACAACCTTTAGAAGGGCAGGTTGGTAAATTGAACCATGAGTTTCAAAATGTTCATGTGATTTGATCCAACAGATTCACTTCTAGAATATTATCCAAAGTTTACTAACATCTAAGAAGGGAATATTTATCACAACTTGATTTATAAATTGAAAAACCAAAACACTCAAAATTATGATTGTTGATTTATATTTCATCTTTTTGATGGAATATGTTCAATTAACATTTAATAGTAATTGGAAATGCTCATGGTAAAATATTACTGGTCAAAACAGGGCAGAACAGTCTGTAATCTCTCTACCTAAGCAAATATGGCAGGAAATTGACCAAATGCTACCAGTAGTTATCTCTGGCTGATGATACTATAGATAATTTTTATTTTTTTTTATGGTTTTCTAATTTTCAAAAATTTCAATCACAAGCATGCATTAGTTTGAAAATCGGGAAATTTTTAAATGTTATTTTAAACAAAGATCTTACTTTAAAAGTGGTTTACAATGAAATGAAAATTAAGGCAAAATTGTACTGTATTTACCTACTTGTTTGAAGAGGACAACAAAAATCAGGAACTCACCCAGCAATAAATTGAGCCCTCGTAGGTAACAGTGTTGTAGAACCCACGTGTACTGAGAGTCGACCACCTGTCAGACAGGTGCAGATAAAGTTTGCCTGAACTGCTTTATGTGTCGTTGCGAAAACAGTCATTTATTTTTCTGAGTAATTGTTCAAGCAGGCATCCACTTCCATCTTCTTGCAGGTGCCCCGACTCCAGGGACTTGCCCAGCCCAAGGCTTTGTCATTCAGAGTGGCTTTAGTTCCTTGGGCTCCCACATCCAAACAGTGACAGAACTGGTGTCAGGCCAGCCTCTGATGTCACTGTTTCTCACTGGTCCTGTGTTGCCACCAAACCGACCGCAGTGCTGGTCGGTGCTGCTGGAGACCCTTTTGCAGGCCACTGTGGTCTTTAGGGAAGACAGAGGAGTCACTGTCTCCAAGACCGCGTTTGCGGGGCTCAGCCCTCCTCATTTCACAAGCACAGCTGTCACCCAAGAGTGTGGATTCCATGCTGGCCTTGTACACCTCCAGGTCACCTCCCAAGAGAGTGGGCTCCAGGCTGGCCTTGCACACCTCCAGGTCATCTCCCAAGAGTGTGGGCTCCATGCTGGTCTTGTGCACCTCCAGGTCACCTCCCAAGAGTGTGGACTCCATGCTGGCCTTGTGCACCTCCAGACTCAAATCACCCCTCTCCGCAGCCCTGGGATTCAACCACCAGCAAGGGTTCTCTTTCAGAGCACGTTTGGTAGACGCTAATCTTGTTTTACAGTATCTTTTCTGGCCTATATCCATTTTGAGTCATTCTCATTCCTGTTCTTCCAAACTCTCCATTTGCCTCACAGTCGAGTTTCATTTGTGCCAGGACGGCTTGCCTTGCTGCGAAGGTCCCAGGGCAGGCTGCCCAGATGCTGCTGATCCACATCCTCTGAGCACCAGGGCAGCCACACAAGGCCTCTGTGTCCCGCTGCTGCCCTGCACTCCCACGCACATACTGTGGATGGGTAGGAGTCGAAGAACTGAACATGCCACCTTCCTTGTGTGCTAAGGTCAAGAAATAGGCAGGTTTCTTATAAGGTGGCATTTCTCAAGCAAGAATGAGCACTCACAAGCACATGGGCAATCTGAGGATAATCAGAGGCAGGGAAGGATGTAAAGAAGTCAGAACAGTCTAGGCTTCCCACACAGCACAGTGGCCTGCTTCCTAGGGGTGCTATCTGAGAAAGAAGGGAGGACCAGGCGAGGCAGGTCCCCCAAGGCTGCCTGGAGCAGTCCGCACACTCCTTTCTCTGCAGGGCCCCCAGGGATCTGGGCAGCGTCACCAGCTCCCCACTGCCCTTTTATTTCCATCCCACTTCCTTCAGCTGCTGTCACCTCCCTTTCAGACCCAGCATTCTCCTAATGTCTGAGCTTGTTTCCCGACAAGGAAGGGCATGACCTGATCCAAACCGACCCGGACGTGTTCAGGTTCCACATGCCACTTCTCTGAAGATGTGCATGCTTGGGGGATGATTTGTTTGTTCAACTATTAAGCACCTACTGAGGGACACAGACTAAGTCTATGTACTCAAGAGCATTTTAAAGGAGGACTCTCATCCTGATTTCTGGTCTGGAAAGGGGAATGGACTGTGAAAGAACAGCTGCTCCACGTCATAAGATGTTCCTGGTCACACAGTGCAGAGAGCGAGGGTTCTGCCTTGGCTGGGACACAGGTGAAAGTCATGAGGCTTATAAGAAAGTGGCAAGTGGGCCTGGCTGGTGTGGCTCAGTGGTTGAGCATCGACCTTCAAACCAGGAGGTCACAGTTTGATTCCCGGTCGGGCGGGGCACATGCCCTGGTTGCATGCTCAATCCCCAGTGTGGGGGTGCAGGAGGCAGCCCATCAATGATTCTCTCTCATCATTGATGTTTCTCTCCCTCTCTCCCTTTCCCTTCCTCTCTGAAATCAATAAAAATATATTTTTTAAAGGAAGTGACAAGTGGACAGGTCTTGAGGGATGACCTTAATAGAAGGACTCAGGAACGAGGAACATCTCCAGCAAGTACAGGGCCAATGAAACAGCATGGGGTATGAATAATGAATTAGGGCAATATCTATATTATAAAAACCCCGAGACCCTAATGCCATAACGACCAAAGACAGGTCACCAGGAGGCTGCATGCGCGGTGAGGCGCGCGCAGGTGGGCAGGGACTTGACTCTGGGTCCCGTGGCACAGTGGGACTTGACTCTGGGTCTCATGGCACGGCAGGACTTGGGGGAGTCCTGCGGCACAGCGGGGTATGGGGTCCCAGGTCTCATGCAATTTCCCACAGGTCTGGGTCTCGTGCAATTTCACGCGCTGGGTCACTAGTTGTAAAATGACACAACTGGTTCCAAAGGACTTGAGAATGAAATGTGAAGAGGCCAGAGGTAGGAGGCGACGTTGCAAAGAACAAGTTAGGCAATGGCCTCATATGACACTCTAAGCAGAGTGGATTTCACCCTGTCACCGTGGTTCCCACCTCCAGAGAATGTAAGAATCAAGCTGGTAGTGTTAGACCTCAGAATAGTAAAGATGAGGGAGGAGGGAGGGGATTGGAAAGATTTCTGAAGTGCCGACAGGGCTCTCTTTCTTGTCCTTGGCATGGTTATATGGACGCTCACTTTGTAAGAACTTCCTGTACTGCATATTTATGTTTCCACTACTTTTTTTCATGTGCGTTATTCTTCTCATTGTTAAAAAAAAAAAAGTTTTTTTAAAAAATCAAGCTGGGTAATTTCTTGAAAACACAGATTCCAGACCCTCTCACAGTCATTAGGGTTGAGGAAGCCGGGTCTAGGATAAGGAATCTGCCTTTTTAAACAATTATGTTAGAGGATCTGAAGCCACAGGGACCCCTAGACCACACTTTGAGAACACTGCTGGGGCTGGTGGGGAGTTACCCAGAAGGTTTAAGCGAGAAATTAAGAACAAAAGCTTTGCCTGTCCGCCTGTGCTGGATGAGGGAGAGGAAGCTGAGGATGGCCACCATCTTAGGCCTGATAGCATCTGTGTGCCCTGGGTCCCCTCCCCTTTGTGCTCTTGAAGGAGTCGTGACAAGCAGGTGCCAATGATTTATAAGAACTAATGTATTATTTGAGATGTGTTTTCATTTGGAGATTCCTTAAATAGGAAAAAAATCTACCTGAGCGCATTCATTTCTAATAGTTGAATTTAAGGTACAGAGCAAAGCCCTGGAGTAGATATTCTTGGGCAAGGAACAACTTTCTAGAATTTTTAAATGAGGGCATTCTCAGCCTATGAGTAATGGTTGTTCAGCTCCTGACCCACCATCATTATGCCATGTGCTTAGTGATGACAGATTTGCATGGATACGGCTAAATTCTTTTTCTTGTGCCCTTTACCATCAGAGGGATATTTTTGTGACATAAAGCAACTAGCATGGTATTCTTCCAAACCCTAATCCCTAGGGAGCGCGGGGGATGACAAATTTTGTCGCAAAGTTGTTTTTTCTTCAGTGTTCACAGAGTTGGAAAGAGAAAGAGGAAACGACTTGGCGTTAAACAGGGAATGGGAAAGTCCAAAAATCTGACACAGAGTTAGCACAGACTTTTCCCTCATAATTGAAGGTGCTGAGGAAATGCCATGAGGCTTTTTAGTTGCCATGGTTATTAACTTCTTTATAACCAGAGTGCATCCATTCATCAGATCAGCAAAACTTTCAAAGGCTGACAACACAGTGTCGGCTAGGATTAAGAACACAGGGACTCGTGTACTTTTTTTAAAAAAACTTACTCTTTATTATTGAGATTATTACAGATGTCCCTCTTTTCCCCCACATAGCTTTCTTCCACCCAGTTCCCACCCCGCCCAGGCCCTTGCCACCCTATTGTCTGTGTCCATAGGTAATGCATCCATGCATATAAGGTTATTGTCTAATCTCTTCCTGCACCCCTAAGACACCCCGTTCTCTCTGAGAATCATCAGTCTGCTACATTTCCATGCCCCTGATTCTATTCCACTCACCAGTTTATTCTGTTCATCAGACTTTTTATTCGTTTGATTTTTAGATTCAATTGTTGATAGACACGGATTTGTTGCCACTTTGTTGTTCATATTTTTTATCTTTACTTTTTTCTTCTTCTTCCTCTTCTAAAAGAATACCCTTCAGCATTTCATATAATACTGGTTTGGTGGTGATGAACTCCTTTAGCTTTTCCTTATCTGTGAAGCTCTTTAACTGACCTTCAATTCTATATGATAGCTTTGCTGGGTAAGGTAATCTCGGTTGTAGGTTCTTGCTATTGATCACGTTGAATGTTTCTTGCCACTCCCTTCTGGCCTGCATAGTTTCTGTTGAGAAATCAGCTGACAGTCCTATGGGTGCTCCCTTGTAGGTAACTAACTGTTTTTCTCTTGCTGCTTTTAAGATTCTCTCTTTGCCTTTAGCCCTTGACATTTTAATTAGTCTTGGTGTGGTTCTCTTTGAATTCCTCTTATTTGGAGTTCTCTGTGCTCCCTGGACTTGTAAGTCTATTTCTTTCACCAGGTAGGGGAAGTTTTCTGTCATTATTTTTTCAAATAGGTTTTCAATGTATTGTTCTCTCTCTTCTTCTGGCACCCCCATAATTCAGATATTGATATGCTTGAAGTTGTCCCAGAGACTCCTTACACTATCTTCATATTTTTTGTTTCTTTTTTCTTTTTGCTCTTCTAGTTGGATCTTTTTTGCTTCCTCATATTTCAAATCATTGATTTGATTCTCGGGATCCTCTACTCTACTGTTGAATCCCTCTATATTCTTTATTTCAGTCAGTGTATGCTTACTTTCTGACTGGTCCTTTTCCTTTTTTTTTTTTTTTTTTTTTTGCATTCTCACTAAGATCCTTGAAAGTCTCACTAAATCCCTTGGAGGTTTCTAGAAGATTCTTGAGTAACCTTATAATCATGGTTTTGAACTCTATATCCAGTAGTTTGCTTTCCTCCATTTCTTTCATTTGTGACATATTTCTTTGTCTCCGCATTTTGGTTGCTTCCCTGTGTTTGTTTCTATGTATTGGATAGAGCTGCTAAGTCTTCTTGAGTTGATAAGAGTGGCCTTGTGTAGTAGGTGTCCTATAGGGCCCAATGGCTCAGCCTCCCCAGTCACCTGAGCTGGGAGCTCTAGGTGCACCCATTTGTGGGCTGTGAGCACAGTCTTGTTGTAGTTGAGTCTTGATTGCTGTTGGTATCACTGGGAGGAATTGACCTCCAGGCCAATTGGCTGTGAGGACCAGCTGTGACTACAGTGGGAGAGCTGCTGTGCAGGAGACACCCTCATGGGGCAGGACTGGCTTCAGTGGGGCTTTGGTGCTCACTGAGTCTGCCCCTTGAGTGTGTTGCTTGTGGATGTGTAGAGTTGTAATCTGGTATGGTCTCACACTGACCACTGGGTACACTGGCTTTTGGGTCTCCAGGGAGGTGCAAAGTCAGCCACTGCCTGGGGCCACCCAGCAGGAGCTACAGAGAGATCTGCAGATTCCTCCTCTTTGTATCAGATTTGGAAGTGCCCAGACGAGGCCCAGCTGTGAAGCAAGGCAGGCTGGTGCTCGTGCTGGGTCTTCTGCCTTTTGATAGGTTTGGGGCTCCCTGACCCAGCTGCAGCTTGTTTGACAGGTTTTTAGCCTGAGAAAGGATAGGCCCTTCATATGCAAAAGCCATTGCCCACAGCTTGAGTGGGGTTGTAAATTGGGTGGGGCGGGGTCTCAGGGAATCACCAGGCAGAGCAAACAGAAATGGCTGCCAGTCAGCCCTGCCAGGAGGTGCCAGTACAGGAACAGTGACTCCTGGAAGAAAGCGCCCGCGAGTTCCTGCCCTGATGCCAGACAGTCCAGTTTCTCCTCGTATATGTCTGGGTCCCCCAGAGCCTCACCTGGAGCTCAGAGGAAGCGGGAGCTTGTAAGTTCAGTTTGTGGTGCTGGCCTTTTAAGAGGAGCAGCTGGGTCTCCAGCAGCCTGTGTGTCACTCAGCCCCAATCCGCACTGGTTTTTACAGCCTGTAGTTCTTACTGCCCATAGGGACTTCTTTCCCCAGCTCTGGGACCCTCGGCTAGGGGTCTGGTGTGGGGCTGGGACACCTTGCTCCTCCAGGAGGCCTCCACAGAGGTGATCTCCCTCCTAATTAAAAAAGCAGCCCACGTGGGTGCCAGACCAGCCCGTCCTGCACCTCCCCACCTCCTACCAGTCTCAGTGTGCTTTCTTCTTTACTTCTCGAATTGTAGGACTTCCATTCAGCCAGCTTTCCAGTGGTTCTGGATGATGGTTGTTCTGTATTTTAGTTGTAATTTTGATGTGGTTGTGGGAGACGGTGAGTACAGGCGTTTGCCTACGCTGCCATCTTGGTTCTCCAGTGCCGGGGTCCAACCCCAGCAGGTCCAGGGGTCCCCAAAGGCGTAGACGGAGTCGGCGAAGAAGGAATGACACGGAGACAACGTTCAGTTGATCAGTAGCCTAGCCAGGATCTCCAGCCAGGATCTCCAGCCAAGTTCTGGTCTGGATCTCCAGAGAGGTTCTGCTCAGGTTCTCCAGTCAGGTTCAGTCACCAGGTTCTAGTCAGGATCCCTGCCATGCTCTCTCGCCAGGCTCCGCCTCCAGGCTCCGAGGCCAGTCCCTGTCCAGGATCCTCCGGCATGCTCTCGCCAGCGAAGTTCTTCTGTCTCTAGAGAACGTTCTGTGTAGGTTCTGTGCCTAGGCTCTGTCTCTCTTGGTCCTGTCTTCCAAGCCCTGTGTCCTTAGTTCTGTGTTCTGAGTTCTGTCTTCTTGATTCTGTTCTAAGTTCTGAGTGTTTCTGTCTTGTTACAACTGTATTTATACCAGTTGATTCAATCCTATCAATCTCTATTACAAAGGTTAGGGCGTTTCTTATTTCCATTCCAGGGAGAAAAGATTATGTAGTTTAAGCATGATTGTTCGTAGTTAAAGGGATTAATTACCCGCCTGGCACTTAGTTGAGGGGTTTTATTCCCTCCCTAACTTCAGGGGAAAATCCCTACCTGGGGATTCAACCTTTCTCGGAGAGGTGACTTTGGTTAAAACACAGCGCCAAGAAGGTGAGCAAACATATTAAGAACCGTATGCCATATATGCCAGGTCCCTTGAAACAGCAAGGATGGACCGGCTCCCGGCACTCCAGAACTCATGTACTCTTGGCAAGATTTAGTCAAGTGAAAGATGTGCATACCCTTGGACCCTGAAAGTGTACTTCTAGGTTATCCTCAGAGCAACTCTCTTACATGTGACCAAGGAGATAATATTTACAGCAGCACTGATTACAATGGTAACAAATTGGAAACAGCCTACATTAGATCAAGAGAAGAATTCATAAGCAATTTGTGATCAATTTATACAATGGATATAGCCATGAAAATAAATTAAAAAGATCTAGCCTAGCTGGTGTGGCTCAGTGGGTGAGCATCGACCAAGGTTCAATTCCCAGTCAGGGAACATGCCCTGCTGCAGACTCAATCCCCAGTGGGGGGTGTGCAGGAAGCAGCCAATCAATGATTCTGTCTCATCATTGATGTTTCTATCTCTCCCTCTCCCTTCCTGTCTGAAATCAATAAAAATATTTTTTTAAAAATGATCTACATACCTTTCATGGAAGAATCTTATAAATATGATGCAAAAAAAACATGTTGCAGATGAATATGTAAAATATGATGCAATTTTTATCCAGGTTGAAAACTTGCAAGTACTGTTGTTGTATGGGAAATTACCTTGCTGCAACAGAAGCCTGTAAGTATAATAACAGGCAGGCTATCCAAGAGATCATAAAAAAGCTTACAGACAAAAACAATGTGCTTAAATCACATAGTTTATTAACTCAATTAAAAACACACAGCAAGAAGCAAGGTGAAAGAGATGGGCTAGGTTAACACCTGTAAGACGTGGTGTATGCAGGATGAAAGATGGCACTGCCTGAGGCCTCAGTCCTGTCTCTCTTCTTGATAAGGGTTTGCTTGCAAGGACCAGAATGGAAATTTAAGCAAAGTGGCCCAACATGTAGAAGGTTCCTGGGGTCAAAACATAGTTACTCTATAGGCTTTCGAGAAAGTGCATCACTTACCAATTAGCCCCATGAACACCTATGGATTTCTTTGGCATTCCTTGTGCAGAGGATATGAGGACCCAATATTTGGCCCAATTAAGACCTCTTAATTAGTGAATGCCTATAATTCTCAAGTATCTTTGGTGTGTCATGAATATTTGATGATTCACAGCCTCATACATATTTAGTGTATCATGACTACTAGGTGTCTCTCGCTCTTCCCATCTCTTTCTAATTATGTTCATTACACAAATGCTCTACTTACTTTATCTATGGTTAACATATCTCAGTGATTATCAACGTATTCTCTTTTTTAAATCTATTTTTATTGATTTCAGAGATGAAGGGGAAGGGAAAGAGAGATAGGAACGACAATGATAACAGAGAATCATTGATCAGCTGCCTCCTGCACACCCCACACTGGGGATCAAGCCTGCAACCAGGCATGTGCTCTGACCAGAAATTGAACTGTGACCTGGTTCATAGGTTGATGCTCAACCACTGAGCCACACTGGCTGGGCAACTTACTTATTCTTATTAACATGTCTTATGGATTTTGCCTGTTTCTATTTTCTTTGATTCATAATTTCATTTTTTCTCCCTATATATTTATTTATCTTAGCAGAATTGAATTTTTAAAATAATTCAGGAAACACAAAGTATAAATGCATGTGTCATATGGTTACAATATAAAATAAATACTTGGAAAGAGTCATTCCCAAGTTCAGGATTTGACTCACAATGGTGGCGAGGGAAAGAGATATGTTCAGGAAAGGCTTCATGGAGCTTTAATTGTATTGGCAGTGTTTTCTTTCTTAATATGGATAGTGGATGTATGGGTATTATATGATTTATAATATTTTATATCTGAACTTTTTCCAAATAAATTTAAGAAAATTTTGAAATAAATACCTGGTATCTTACATGTAATAGGCATTGATACTCTTTATTTTGATTTTAAAGAATGTGACTGGGCTAACTAAATTCATACATCATCTTTCTATTGCTGGTGCATACATATATTTTTCAACAAATATTTACTGGGTATGTACTATTTGCAAGGAAGGCATTGCACGAGTTAGCATGGAGGATGAACAGTTGAGTAAAACAAAATTCATACTTTCAAGTAAGAATTACTTTCAAGCCTGCGGGTTAGTCGGGGCTTGAGATGACTGCAAAAATATGAACAATACAAGGACATAACAGAAGTGCTTTTAGAGAGCAACAGCGTGTGGTCGGAGTGGGTGGAGCTTCGCCCTTTGGAGCGGAGGATGTGTTCAGAATTTCACCTGTAAGAGAGAAGTACATGCAATCTGGGCTGTGGAGGGAAAGAGCAACAGGCAAATAGAGTGAGGAAAGCATTCCAGGAAAAGGAAGCACAGTGGATAGAGAAAGGAGGGTTTGTTCGGAGAGCAGCAGCTTGGCCAAGTTGTTGTGTCAGGGTGAGTACGGGAGAGCAGTGCAAGAGGGGCTCAGGGAGGTAAGTTAGGACAAGAACCCTTCCACCCAACATCTGTGGTCGGCATTGTGGATAATTTAAATTTTTCTATTTGTAATATTTAACATAGTCTACAGTGACCACAATGACCACGTATTACAGTGACCACAAAACTGATCCCTGATGAAGTGGTTGGGTATTGTGAGCATGGCACTCTGACCATCTGTAAAGGCAGGGACAAGCAGTCTCCCTGCTGTGTTTGAGATTATGAGGGTAGCCTGACTGAAGTCCATCATCCGAGAACAGCAATGAAGCCCTAAAATGAAATGACCTTTCGGAATGGGTTGGTGTTCTGGCAGGAACGTAACAGCCTAGACCATTGGTTCTCAACCTTCCTAACGCCGCGACCCTTTAATACAGTTCCTCATGTTGTGGTGACCCCCCAATTTCATTGTTACAGATTGAACATAATTAAAACATAGTGATTAATCACAAAAACAATATGTCATTATATATGTGTTTTCCGATGGTCTTAGGCAACCCCTGTGAAAGGGTCATTCGACCCCCAAAGGGGTCGCGACCCACAGGTTGAGAACCGCTGGGCTGGACATTCTTGGAGGAAGCATGGCACACAGCTAAGCTGGAAGCTCTTGGGGTCCCAGCCACCTTGGCCCAATGCTGTGCCTTCGGGGGAAATGGTGATTATCGTTGAGGGACTTGGAGAGAGCTCTAATTGCAGACCCCAGGCCAGCCCTTCCCCACCCCCCACTTCACCCTCCACCCCCGGGCAGGGGCCAGAACCAGGAAGGGCACTACCACAGCATGGGCTGTGCCCAGAAAAGGGTCTAGACCTTTTCTCTCCAAGTCAGTTCCTCTAGACTTGGCACTGGAAACACAGCTCACTCTGTCCCCTTTGGACTGAGACCCAGGGGTCTTCAGACAATTCAGGGAGACTCTATATTAGATTTCCTGTCAATAGGGCAAGTACAGATCTAAGAAATTAATTCTAAAAATGAAAGTTATGATATAGCAATAAAATGTTTTTGTGAATTAGGTCATACACTATTGATCTATGTTATCCAAATATTCTAAAATAAATGTGTTAATTTATATTCAGATAAAGTTACTTTTATAAGTCCTATTCCAAATACCAAGTTTCTTAAAAACACAATGTATGATCTGTGGTGTATAATCAATATAAAAGTAGTAAAAATATTAATATACAGATTTCCATGCACTAACCTTATAAAATCAACTTGGTATTATAACTGACCTTTGACTGCCTCAATAAGGCTTGTTTCCCTGACAAAAAGGACTTTGCCATATTCTCCGCGTAGACAGCCTGGCTCAACATGGTCATATCAAAGTTGTGTGACCTGATCCACACAACCAGCGGGGGGCAGTTAAATTGTGTGCAAGTCGCCTGGTTGGGTATGTAAGTGTCTTGGAAGACACTGTTTCTTTCTCACGCAACATCTTCGAAAGAATTTAAGTCAGTCAGACCTTTAAACTTCTTGAGATTTGTGTAGTTGACCAGCATGTGTGGCCTCTTGAAACATTAAACCAATAAGATGTGCCAAGGAGTGTTATCATTTCGTAGTCAGCGCTGAGGTTCTCATTGGGAGGGATGCTGAGGAAGACTGGATTCTTTCACCAGCTACATCGGGGAATATGGTCCATTCTACTTACCCGACTTCCCCGCTACACTGAAAGCCCCCAGCAGGCAGGGACGTGTTCCTGATGGCTTTCCAACCTTGAGCGTTTGACCTGGTACAGAGCATCCACTGCCCAGTGGATATTTGGTGCATTGCTCTTTTTTTTTTCCCCCCAGGAAGGGGTAGTTGGCAGGGTCAGGCACAGCTAGGAGGGAGGCTCTGCATCATCCTGCGTCAGAAACAAACCCTCTATCGCGGATGTCACGTGATGACTCCTGGGTTCTCATTTGTAGTTCACATTCTTGCGAGTTTGGACAATTGAACTTGACGAAAGGGTTACAGTTGTGCTTTGTTATCAGGAAACTTGTGAAGTCAATGTCTTAGGAAAGACTTTTCATAGCACATAAGAAAAATGAACTTCAGGCCAAGGGTGGAGGCAGCCCAGTCTCCTGAGGGACCAGAACCAAGAGCTGGGAAGCCTGTGGGAAGCCAGGAAGCACGCTCTTCTCTCTGGAGACTTATTGTTTCCCCCTCTGTCTTTTGCAGGTGTTTGCACTGCCTCGGGGCACCCCCCCCAACACTGCTGATCCACAGCCCAGGGCACAGCTTTCTGTGGGGAAACGAAGACAGGCGGAGGTGAGCCTTTGTGTCTCAGTCCCAGACTTCTGTGAGAGACTCTGATCAGCCGGCTCAGGCACGGGGATGCTCTTCACTCAGTGTTTTATGTGATAACAGGCGGAGGTAACAGGCTTTACAGAACTGAGGTTCCATTTTTCAAAGAAAAATGTGCAGTATATACATACAGGGTGGGGCAAAAGTAAGTTTACAGTTGTTCCTATGGAAAATAATACAGCCCTAGCCAGTTTGGCTCAGTAGATAGAGCGTCAGCATCTGGACTGAAGGGCCCAGGGTTCGATTCTGGTCAAGGGCACATGCCCAGCTTTCAGGCTTGAGCCCCAGTGTGGGGCGTGCAGGAGGCAGCCAATCAATGAGTCTCTTTCATCATTGATGTTTCTATCTCTCTCTCCTTCTCCCTTCCTCTCTGAAATCAATAAAAACATATTACAATAATAATAATAATAATACAAGAATAATACAAGGATAAACTGTGTTTCACGCATTCACAACTGTAAACCTACTGTGCTTGCCCTGCATGTAGCCCACGCCGGTGGAACTCGTGGTCTGTTGGGCTTTGTGACAACATGGCTTGTACTCATGGCTGTTGGGCTCTGTGGTCTCAGAGGCGTTGGAGGTCTCCTTCCCTGAAGGGTGGGGAGTAGGGACAGACGGGCCTCCCGCATCGGTTCCGTCTCTCTGGGCACCTAGACCACTTCTCCTGATGTCCGCTGTAAGAGGAGACTGAATCTGCCCAGTGTGCCTCGCAGCTGGACCTGCCGGGCCCAGCCTCTTCTCCAGGCCCTTCCAGGTAGCGAAGGGTCAAGAGCCTAACATGGAGTAAATAATGTGCAGGAATTCAGTGGTGTCAGAGGAGCCAGACCGAAGTCAGGCAGTGACACTAGGACTTTAATGACAACCAGGAACACGAGGCGTTGCAGCTGCCCGGGAGCAGCTGGTGGGCTCCCGGGGAGGCCGTGGCGGCGGGTCCCAGCTGGGAGAGGAGCCAGGGCAGGTGGCAGTGACCCCGTCCTGGCGGGCTGTTTCTTCTTTTATTTGTATTGATTTCAGAGGAAGGGGAGGGAGAGAGAGAGAGAAACATCAGTGATGACAGAGAATCATTGATTGGCTGCCTCCTGCAGGCCCCACACTGAGGATGGAGCCCGCAACCCGGGCCTGGGCCCTGACCGGGAATGGAACCGTGACCTCCTGGTTCATAGGTGGATGCTCAACCACTGAGCCACGCCGGCTGGGACCCAGCAGTCTGTTTCATTCTGCTTAATAGGTTGTCACATGGATTGAAAAACGTACGTCTAAATCTATTTCTGGCTTTTAAATGTGTGAAGGAAACACGTAACTTTATTTTTTCCTTTTTGTCGAGTTAAAGACAGAGACAGATGCCCTAAAAATGTATGCATTCCATAAGGAGTTCCTATTCTTTGGCTGTGCATCTTGGGAAGCAAAAATCAAGGACAAATAGGTCATTCCTCTAAGTTTCCCGTAGGACTTTGGCAATAAAAAGGCTGGAGTCAGCACTGGTAACTAATAGAGATGAGGGAGATAAACCCAGAGAAGATGTTCAAATTTTTTTTAAAAGAACTTTTGAAGGGAAAACAATGAAGTAAGCGTTGATGTAACATAAATATGATGTTAATTGTTAAATGTCAAAAGTACTGCAGATATAAATAACTGTTTAAAATAGAAACCATGTGAACACTTGTACAAATTCCCTCCCCAGAGGTGTTTGGAAATCTTCAAAGCCTAATATCCTTTTGTGAATGATCAGCCAGAGTACATTGGGAATGAAGGAAATCTGAAAAAAATAAGAACACATTACCAATCCCAGATATATTCCTGGGAGGGGGTGTTAGGATACATTTAACTTCAACTCTAGTGAATCAAAGAGATATCAAAGAACATCTTATAAAACAAAATACTGTGGACATTATTTATGAAAAATATATTTTTGAGCCCGGCCTGTGTAGCTCAGTGGTTGAGGGTGGACCCATGAACCAGGAGGTCATGGCTCAATCCCCAGTGTGGGACATGGGAGAGGCAGCCGATCAGTGCTTCTCTCTCATCATTGATGTTTCTGTCTCTCTTTCCTCATCCCTTCCTCTCTCTGAAATCAATAAAAACATTTTGAACGCATCCTATTTTCCAAGCCTTGTGCCAGGCATGGGGGACATGCTGGTAAATAAGATGGATGCTGTCCCCACACATCTGTCCCTGCCCAAATAGCTACATGGGACCCAAGAGATTAGTCAAGACTTTTATTTTACAAATGGGGAAACTGAGGCCCACAATGTCACATAAGGGAAACTGACCATGTTCTTGGCCTTTCCATTTTTGCAATCTAAAAGAAGCATCTCTTATCTTACAGATCCTTCAGAAATTCTCAAATTGTGTCCCATATAACAAACGTAGCCATTAATTCATTTCAAAAATACTCTTTATATATAGGTTTTCAATATTCCTATGCATTTCTGGAAATAAAACAGGAAGTCAAGTGAAAAAAATAGCAAGGTCCAATTTTCAATATCTAATCCAGTGGAGTTTTTTTTTTTTTTAGAAAGTGTTAGCCATATGATTCCTGTTACCATCAAAAACAATCATACTGTGTGATACAGACCATCTGTTTAGGATATGGCAGACACACTTGGAAAATCCAGAATAATGAGATCTCAATCCATCATTTGTTAGAGACGTTATTGGTCCAAGAAGATGCCCTTTGGGTCCTCTGTGCTGAGGCGTCATTAGATGGATCGGCCAGACCTCACACCTACCTGTGCTCAACATCTCACGTCATAACTGCATGTCCCTTGGCTGGCTGACCTGGGGTTGTACTGTGCTGTTGGCACAGTGCTGGCCGCCCACAAGGGTGTGGTGACAATTGCTGAAGTAAATGCCATACAGCATTCTGAGCAATTCAAAAGAGGGATGCTGGCCAGCTACCCAAAGTCATGGCACACCCACAGGTACCGCTCCTTTTGTAATATACTCTTCATGTGGCAATAGAAAGGGCTTCCTCGGGGACATTTGAATGTCACTGTGTGTTTCATTCCATCTGTTATTCACTCTACCTTTTCTATTATTTTCAGAATATTACCCTGGCACTACATGGGGCCTATTAGCAATTTAATAATTATACATATGTCACCATGCTTGAAAAGAGAAGTATGTGGGCCTCTAGAGGTTTCCTGTATGTTAATCTCTGACAAAAATGAATTTGGTTATGATTTCCTATCTGAATGGGAATCATTTGGCCATGGACTCAGATATGTTGGAAACACATGTTTGAGAATCTATTTGGCTGGATGACTTGAATTGAAGCCTCAAAATGTAAAAAAAAAAAAAAAAAAAAAAAAAAAAGAAAGAAAAAAGAAAAGCACAGCTAAACACAAGCTCATTAATGCAAAGAGCCGGTGGCATTGGCGCTGTCAGGGGTGACGTGACCTAAACCATCACAGACTGGTTTCGGTACAGTTCTCTTTATTTCTCTTCCTCTTTTTCTTCCTTTCTTTTTTTAAATAGCAGGTTAATTGAGATGTAATTCACATACCAAAAGTTTACCTTTTCAACATGTGCAATTCAGTGTTTTTCGTATATTCACAAAGCTGTACCTCAGTATACATTCCACAGCAAGTTCATGACCCCAGAAAGAAACCCGTTAGCAGTCACTCCCCATTTCCCTCCCAGAGCCCCTGGCAACTACTGATCTCCTTCCTGTCTCTGTGGATTTGCCTGTTCTGGACCCTTTATGTAAATTGAATCATGCATATGTGTGCTTTATGTCTGACTTCTTTCACACAGCATACTTCCAAGGTTCATCCATCTCCATTAATATTCGTGTGTGTGTGTGTGTGTGTGTGTGTATTACATTTTGTTTATCCATTCATCAGTTGATGGACACTTGGGGTCTTTCGCCTTTGTAGCTGTTATGAATAATGCAGCTATGAATATTCATGTGCAGATTTTGTGTGGAGTGTGTTTTCAAGTCTCTTGGATGGGTATCGATGACGAGAATTGCTAGGTCAGATGGTACTCTGTGTTTTACTTTCTGAGGAACCAAAACTGTCTTCTGAAGCAACTGTGTCATTTTCATTTCCACCAACAAAGAAGAAGGGTTACATCCCTTTACCTCCTTGTCTGCTTTGTCCGCATTTTTTATGATAGGCCATCCTAGTGGGTGTGAAGTGGTAACTCGTTGTTTTGATTTGCATTTTTTCTAATGATTAATGATGTTGAGCATCTTTCATGTGATTGTTGGTCATTGGTATATCTTCTTGAAAGAAATATTTATTCAAGTCCTTTGCTGATCTTTAAATGGATTAGTTTTCTTTTTATTATTGAATTTTAAGAATTCGTTATATATTCCGATACAAGTCCCTTATTAGATATGTGATTTACAAATGTGTCCCATTCTACAGGTTGTCTTTCCACTTTTTTGAAGTGAAGCACAGGAGTTTTGAATTTTGATGATGTCTACCTTCTTTTGTTTTTATTGCTTGTGCTTCTGGTGACATGTCTAAGAAACCATCGCCTAATCAAAGATTTAGTCCTATGTTTTCTTCTAAGGGCTTTGTCATTTTTAACTCATCTATTTAGATCTTTGATCCATTATTCTATATGATGCAAGGTCAGGACCCAACTTCATTCTTTTGCATGGAGATAGCTAGTTGTCCCCTTGAATTATATTGGCTGGCTCCCTTATAGAAAATCAATTGACCATAAAAGTGAGAGTTTGTTTCTGGACTTGTAATTCTATTTCATCGATCTGCATGTCTATCCTTATGCCACTACCACCACACTGTCTTAATTACTGTAGCTTTGTAGTAAGTTTTGAAATAGGGAAGTGTGAGACAATTTCTGCCCCCCCCAAAAAAAAAGCCAGCTGGGATTTTGATGTGTATTACATCCAATCTGTAGATAAATTTGGGGAATACCAGCATTTTAACAATATTAAGTTTTCCAATTCATGAACCTGGGGTGTCTTTTCATTTATTTAGGTCTTGTTTAATGTATTTCAATGATGTCTTAGAGTTTTCAGTGTAAAATCTTTTACTTATTTTGTTACATTTATTTCTATTTTACTCCTTTTGATGCTGCTATAAATGAAATTGTTTCTTAGCTTCAATTTCACATTTGTTATTACTAACATAGAGAAATATATTGATATCTATATATTGATCTTGTATTCTGCAATCTTCAACATTATTTATCCTATTATTTTTAATGGATTCCTTAAGATTTCCTATATACTAGACCAAGTAAAGATAGCTTTGCTTTTTCCTTTTCAATCTGGGTGCCTTCTGTTTCTTTTTCTTGCCCAGTTGCTCTGTCTAGAGCCTACAGTACACTGTTGAATGGAGGTGACAAGAGTGAATGTTCCCTGTCTTTTTCCTAACTTTAAGGGGAAAGCGCCTAGTATTTCTCCATCGTGTATGATGCTGTGGGCTTTTTGTGGATGGCTTTTATCAGGTTGAGGGAGTCCCCTGTATAATTATCTTTGCGTGCCATGGATGGGCAGGGCTGAATTATGAAACCTAATGCAATCTGAAAGCTCTTTTAGGAATTCATGTCCTTTTCAATATTGTAATAGGATGTGGAAACAATGCCCACTGGCGACCGGTTGTCTATTTTTTCCTCTGGGAAAGGCTGCATGTGGCAGAAGCAACTTTTCTATCTCTTTTCCCACACCCTCCCCCCTCCCCAAGCATTCTTCCTTATCTCCCACCAATGAGAACAAACAAATGATTGTGGTAGATAAATCTAATAGCTTCTTTCCATACTATCCTTATGGTTGCAGGACGCAGTACATTTGCCATAAATCCCAATAGCACGTATGCTAGGAATGTGAGATAAAAGCTGCAGAAAGTCAGTAAAGGTGTCAACTCCCGAAAACCCTCTCAGCAGCCTTCTTAGAAGAGAGTACATTCTCAGATCCCGCTGAGAGTGTAGCTCTCCCGGAAGCTGGGGAATGCGGACTGGTCTGCGTCAAGGGGAAACTGCTGATGTGGTGGTGATGGTGGTGACGATGAAGACGACAGTGACGCAGCACTATCAGCTGTCCAGCATAAGCACTGACAGGTGCTAGGTGGTACCTTTAAGAAGCTAAGGCCCAAGAGCCAATGCAGGACCGGCCAGCCAGGCAAAATAGGCCCAGCCAGGGACGCGCAGTCCGGCACAATGAGCTGCATGGCTTTGGTGACTGTTCTCCAGGTCTCTGTTCCGGGTGGCCGTGCCCATCTCCCACCTGCAGCTCCTAGCCCTTTGCCGCTAGCTCTGTGCAACGCCGAGGGACCAGGAGGTACTGACCGTGGCTGCCACATGGATCTCCCCTTTGTGGCAAAGGAGAAACACCACCCGTCTCCTGGTTCCCGGCCCTGCCCCTGCACACACTCACCTTTGATTCTCCTCTGCCTTGCGTTATTTATGTACGACAATCAGTCAGAAAAGCAACCATCACGTTGAAAGGGTCGTTAAGGTCCATCTCATTGCTTTCAGAGCCAAGGGACACATGGGTTCCTATGAGTCTTAGCAAGAGCAGTTTTGCTCTTCGAATGGAGAACCAGCATTGCCACCTTTACTAGAAGAGATTATTCTTTGCTTATTTCAATTCCTCCAAGTCCCAACCTTTTAGGCAAGAATTATACAGATCAAGAGAACTTTAAAGGAACAAAAAACCCTCTGCTTTTAAGCGAAACTCTAACCTAATCACAGAGTAAGTTATAAGTTAGGTAATTGGGTGTTATTGCCTTTCTCTACAGATGACATCACTTATCCCTGGCTAATACCTTCTGCTTGGAGGAAGAGGGGGAAGGAAGGACGGTGGGGAAAAGAGGGCTGGGTACATGAAAACGCACAACAGTGCTATCCATTTTGGGGGGCTCCTTGGGGAGTGCGGGCGTTTCTCATGAACTGCCATTGAGTGCCGTGAGAGACACATTTGTAGTGCTCTGTGCTGGCCTGCAGAGCCCAAGAGCTTTTAGAGACTGATGGTGGTGACGATGGAACTGCCCTCGCTGGTGTGGCTCAGTGGATAGAGTGTCAGGCTGCGGACTGAAGGGTCCCGGGTTCGATTCCAGTCAGGGCACATGCCCAGGTTGTGGGCTGGATCCCCAGTAGGGGGCGTTCGATCAATGATTCTTTCTCATCATTGATGTTTCTCTCTCTCTTTCTCTCCCTTCCTCTCTGAAATCAATAAAAACATATTTTAAAACAAACAAAAGAACTAAGGGGCGGCCGGGGACACGTGGCCACAGGCGGAGGGTTGGTGGACAAAGGAGATGAGACTGGATGCGTAATCTGGGCCACACTGAGTACACAATGAGACGAAGCAGTGGACAGGCAGGATGCTCCTGCCAGCACCTCGATGCATTATCCTCTGATACGCTGTGAGCAAGGCGGGAGCCGCTCATGCCTTGGGCTTCCGGCCCTGTTCGCTGATAAGACAGCATCTCTCGGAGGCGGGGATTCCCTTAGGACCCCAGGAGGGCACTGTTCCGCCCAGCTACTTGGTAATACAATTTAAGTCTCCATTTTCAGACAGTTTAAAGAAAGGACAGTAGCTAATTTCATAGTAAAAGCCTGAAAGACAGAAACAATTAAGATGATCATGAAATTCTAAAAACCATTTCCGAGATTGAATCAGAGAAATGTAGGCTAAGAACTTAAAGTGATCATAGAGATGAGGCTAAAGAAGACTGAACTGCAACCAGAGACTTCATTCGATTCCTCCCCCCCTCGTTGCCCCCGCACCCCTACCCCATGGCTGTCCTGAGAGAAACGAAGCTGGAGCTTAAGGGAAACATCAAAACTTGTTTTTGAAAAATGTGTCATCTTATTCTTTTCCAGAGAATTTGTATCTGGGCGTTTATGCTGGGTAAATTTCCCCAGAGAAACATTATGTTCTTTTAGTCTGAGAATGTAGCAGTGACAGATAGGGTCAGAGAAAGCAATGGAAGTGGCACTCTGAAACTAGACAGGGGCACATGGGGGTTATGTGCAGATGGAATGGTTTAACGCAGTGCGTAGTCATCTCTCCGACGGGGGGGAGTTTAGTTTGGGGCGCGCCGAGGTGGGATGCTGTGGAGTGGGAGCCGGGTAAGCCCTGAAATCTTCAAAACGGAAGGACTAGGAAGGGATGCCAGAATATAAAATCCATCTTCTGCTCTTTCCTCTGGACTGCCCTAAACCTTTTCCAAATAGAGACTACTTTCTGAGGAGTACCCTCAGAGAAAGAGAAGGTTCCTGGAAAGGTGACAAAGGCCCTGGGTGTGGACTTCAATTTACTAGTAAATGGAAGTGGAGTGGATTAACGGTAGGCTCAGATATTTACGAATGTCTGTAAATCCCATACTTAAATACTCCAAAAAATGTAGGAAAAACGTCACAAAACTTAATTATAGGCCTTGGCTGGAGCGTTGTCCCGGTGGGCCAGGGTTGTGGGTTCGATCCCCGGTCAGGGCACATGCAGGAGCCGACCAGTGAATGCATAGATGTGTAGAACAATGAGTCGATGCTTCTCTGTCTTGCTTGCTCTCTCTCAAGTCCATACATTTTTAAAAAAAAAATAAAAAAGAATAATTATTTAAAAATTAGTTATGGTCCACAGTTAAGATTATTAAGGAGAAATTTTTACCAGAAGTCTCAGAATTTAGGATGGGGAACTTAGCACGTGGGTTCTGTACCCGTGAGAGCCAAGGCGAGCTGTGGGAGGCGTGCGAAAGAGGCCGCCCTGCTGGGAGTTTGGGGGTGAGCAGCTCTCTGTGCTGTGTAAACCACAGTTTAAGGAGCCCCATATCTATGTCAGAGTCTACTGTTCTCGTCAAATACAACTTGAAATAGGATGTAATTTTCACACTTAAGTTTTAACATTTTATTATATTCTGAATTATTGTACCACATAAAATTAGACAGAAATAGTACCTTTGTGTTTTTCTTCTCCTTTTGCCCTTTCGTCAACATCTATCACTAAGGCCAGGTTAATGACGGCCCTGACGCTGAGCAGGAGGCAATCAGCATCCTTGTTCTTGCTTTATCCTCAGGTGCAGGCTTATCTGGCCGAGTGTCGGCCCCTGGGGACCTGAGCCCGTGCTCCCGGCCTGGTTGTCCGTGCCTGAGTGTTTTACCCTCACCCCACCCGCCAGGGAGGAGGCTGTTTGCCTGAAGTGCCTGGGGGAGGCAGGGTGGGCTTGCCATCTGTGGAGAAACGATTGTCAAGAAGCAGAGCCTGTCCAGGTCCCAGCAGGAGGTGTCAGGGCGAGATGCACACCACGACCAGCTTTTCTAACTGACCCCCTCTAGTCGCCCTCAAAGGGTTGGAATCATCGGACGGTTAGGATTGGTCTTCAGGTGACCCTGTCTGTGCCCCTTCTCCCCCCCCCCGCCCCCCACGTCCCAGGAAGGAAAAGGGGAAGGGAGCGGAAGGCGGAGGGGGCGCCTGTGTCTGGGCAGAAGGACCCTCGGCATCTGCCTGTGCACACCCTCCCTCCTGTGGCAGGGAAAACAGTCGAGTGAAGGGCACGGATCCCAAACTGTCACCAACTGATGGATTTACAAGTGAAAATGCTTAACCTGAGGTCCTTTCCTAGCTTGGTAAGAGGGGGGGGTGACAAGGAGAAGGAGATTTGAACACGGAGAGTCCTTGGCTTGCGGCAGCGTGACCCCCGTCTGCACGTGATCTCCTCGTGTGTGACTGTGCCCAAGGCTCCCTTCTCCTTAGGACATTGGTCACAGTGGGTGACAGCCCCACCCCTCCAGTATGACCTCAGTTCAACTACACACATCTGCAATCGCCCTACTTCCAAATAAGGTCCTATTCTGAGATGCTGGAACTTAGGACTCAAGATATGAGTTGTGGGGTGTTTGGGGGGGGCACAATCCAACCCCAACAATGACTTGTACCTCCTCCCTCCGTCCTGAGCAGCCGGCACAGGAAGGCACTAGGGCTCTGGTAACCCAGCAGGAATTCTGCTGTCAGCGCCAGGGAACGCGCTACTATCTATTGGCTCCATGGTCGCGGCCACCCATCCCTGTGACAGACAGAAAATTCCTGTTCCGGCAGCACCCGGACTCACGTGGACGGCCCCTCGCTTACACCCATCTCGAGAGCCGCCTTTCCTTCGCCAACACCTAGTAGTTAGTTTTTAACCCATTTCCTAGAAAGGAGTAGTCAAGAAACAAGAATTAGAAGCCACATAAAAAGAAAGGAATGTGAAGGGCAAGAGAGGATGTTTTTAAATCGTGCTGTTTGTTAGTGATGGTAAATGTATTGTTTCCCGTGGCGTGCGGAGCTGAGGTTGGAAACCTTCCGCAGGTAACTTCATAAGGCTCAGGTGCCGGGACCAGTCCCAGCATCCAGCGGGGCGCGTGCCCTGGGAGAGCGTGAGGCCACCTGCGCCTGCGGACTCTCACTGGTGCGGGAATGGGCTTGGGCCTGACTCCTGCCAAAGACAGTTCTCCCCGGGCTGGAGAGAGGGCACGTGACCGGGGCCGGGGGTGGAGGAGCCTCAAGGATGGGGGTGAGTTTTGGAGACAGCGTGCCTAAGGGACCCTGAAAATAGGCCCCACGTGCCATCGTTGTCACGCTTGCTGTGGGCCGCAGACACCTACTCTTGGAGCTTCCAGCCTCGTCCCTGAGGCATAAGGAGCTGCGGGCACCTGGCTTGTATCAGCGGGTGGTCCACAGGCTGCTACACAGCCAGGGAAGCAGCACAGGTTAGAGGCCCTGCCAACGACACGGAAGCCAAAGGCAAGCAGACTCAAAGCTGGCATTTCTCAGAATGTTCAAATGCATCAGCAATATTTATGCTGTTCCTACTTACTGCGATTTGACAGATGACTAACACGTCAGTAGCAAATATGGGAAAATATGGTGGATAATTTATAGGCCAAAAAGGATACGTGTTTTTTCCAGAACTCACCTGAAATTACAGACGTTTCAAGAGTTTTACCTGTGACATTTTTCTGGGCCTGCCATCTCTCCAGGCGAAAATGAAGGTTGGGCCTAAGAGCTTCTGATTTGGGGTGGGTTTGTTTGTTTTTGGTCTTCTTGATGACAAGTAGTAAAGCCACAGGAAACAGAATTCTCACCACATATTTCAGTCCTCCAGCGCTAGATGTTGGGCGTCATAAAACCCCAGCCTACCTGTTGTAGATTTCTTCTCTCCCATTTCTTGATTTCTATCCTGCATTTATAGATGGAAACCAATAACTTTGTGTTAGTTAATCTTCACTGATATCAAAATGATGGGGAAAACATTCATTGCAGCACGATTTTAAAAGAAATACATCTCACTTTACTATGAAAATAAAATCTGCTTACACTTGGCACAAACCCATGCCCACAGTGAGTGTTCAGTAAATGATGGTTGAAACAAGTTGTAGAAGGCGGGGACGTGGGGCGCTACCACCAAAACACAAGCAACCAACCTCCCCATGTGTCGTGTTTTTCCATGTCGGGGAGCAAAATCAAGTCAAGTGAACATGTGGATAAGGTGTGTCCTTAAGCTTCAGAGGAAGGTGTATGACTTCCTAGTCATTCTGAAGGCATGAGGTTTGGCCATCAGATTACTCAGTAGTCACTGTCGTGTGCAAAGTACGATTCTGCCAGTAACAGAATATTTTCAGCCTGTGTGGCAACATGGCAAAACGGATCTAGGAGGCTATGCCTCAACTACATTTAGATGTAAAATAGTTGCTTTCTAGCTAGTAGACAACGTGGGTTCTTAAATTTGACAACCACAGTAAGAAAAAAGAAAGTATCCTGCTAAACTGGATTTCAGCAGCGTATCAAAGTAGTTTGCAAGGTTTTGGGGAAGAAAGCAAAACATCAGTCGATGCTTTGCCAAGGGGAAAGCTGGCCGTGCCACAAATCAAGAAACAGTGGATGAATCCATAGCATTCTCCAAGGCAAATCTTGAATCCATTAAGACATTCTGCAGAAGAGCAGTTATAACTTCCAGTTTAAAATAATATGTATAAGATTGGCTTGCTTGGCATCAAAATCAGTTTCCTAAAAGTGCGTGCAAGCCTCTTTGGGTAACTTCCATAAAGAGAAGAACTTTGAGAATAAGTTTCTGGATCCTGAGAAAGCCGTCACCTCCCTCTCCCTGAGGCTCCCCTTCCTCCGTCCCTGAAGGGCCTCGTCTCAGCCTAAAGCAGTGACTGTCCAACTCCGGAGGATGCTTGTTCCCAGGAGTCACGGGCAATGTTTAGAAACATAGTTGTTATCACAGCTGCCAGGAACGGCGGCCTGGGGAGAAACGGGGTGCTGTTGGCTACCAGATATTGAATACTTGTCGATATCAAAGTTTCTGCTGAGAACAGGGATGCTGGTGAGCATCCTGCAATGCACAGCACAGCCTCGCAATAAGAATTATCTGGCCCCAAATATCAGCAGTTGAGAGAATGAGAAACACGGGCCTGGAGGGGTAAATGGGGCAGGTGTGAGCATGTGTGCAGGGCTGGCACACAAGTAGAATGCGGCCAGGCTTGAGGCCTACAAGGCCTCTGAACCCCACGTAAGCTGGTACCTTACAGATCCGCAGCTCCAGGAAAGAAGTTCAACGTCCAAACTGGATGTGAGGAAAGCTCAGAAGGGATTTTTTAAAACTCTTTGCTCCACCCCAGCTCCTCAAGTAAAAGTTCCACAGCGAGCATGTGGCAAACAATCGGAGGGATCGTTTGTTTTGTCCTGAGGTTTTAGAATTGTGGCTGTGCCTTGGCCTAGGATTCTCCACTACTGTATGGATCACTTCCATGAGCTGCTTCTTTTGTCCTAAACGTTTTGACTGTATATTTTAACAATGGCTATACGTGGGCATTTTTTATTTATTTTTTTCTGGGGACTATATCTCTGTTTCTTTAAATCTTTTTGGGAATATCACAGATGTCTCCCTCCCCCCTCCTCCCCATTAAACCCCTTCCACCTAGTTCCCACCCCACCCCAGGCCTTCACCAACCTATTGTCTGTGTCTATAGGTAATGCATACCTATAATCTATAATAATAAAAGCATAATATGCTAATTAGACTGGATGTCCTTCTGGGCGACCTTCCAGATGAAGCCAGGGCTGCGAGGGAAGCCTGGGTCCCGGGTGCCAGAGGGAAGCTGGTGCTGGTAGCCGGAGGAAGGAAGGCCTGCTCTTGCATGGATTTCATGCATCAAGCCTCTAGTATGCATATAAATTCTTTGGTTAATTTCTTCCAGCTCCACCCTTTCCCTCTGAGATTCGTCAGTCTGTTCCTGTTTCCATGCCTCTGGTTCTATTTTATTTATCAGTTTATTTTGTTCATTCCTTGTTCATTTATTTTGATTTTTAGATTCAATTGTCAATAAATATGTATTCATTGACATTGGCATTGTATTGTTCACATTTTTCTCCTTCATTTCCTCTTCCTTCTTCTTCCCCTTCTCCTTATCCTTCTTAAAGAATACTCTGCAACATTTCATGTAATTCTGGTTTGGTGGTGATGGGCTCCTTTAGATTTTTCTTGTCTGTGAAGCTCTTTATCTGACCTTCAATTCTAAATTACAGCTTTGCTGGGTAGAGTAATCTTGGTTGTAGGTTCTTGCTATTCATGTTTCTTGCCACTCCCTTCTGGCCTGCATAGTTTCTGTTGAGAAATCAGCTGACAGTCGTATGGGTGCTCCCTTGTAGGTAACTGTTTTTCTCTTGCTGCTTTTTTTCTCTCTTTGTCTTTTGCCCTTGGCATTTTAATTATGATGTGTCTTGGTGTGGTCCTCTTTGGGCTCCTCTTATTTGGAGTTCTCTGTGCTTCCTGGACTTGTAAGTCTATTTCTTTCATAGGAGAAGTTTATTATTTTTATTTTTATTTTTTAAATCCTCACCTGAGGATGTTTTATTTTATAATTTATTTCAGAGAGGGAGAGAGAGAGAGAAACTTCAATAATGAGAGAGAATCATTGATCAGCTGCCTCCTACATGATCCCACACTGGGGATCGAGCCTGCATCCCGGACATGTGCCCTTGCCTAGAATCGAATCTGGGACCCTCCAGTCTGCAGGCTGACACTCTAGCCACTGAACCAAACCAGCTAGGGCGGTAGGGGAACGCTTTTGTCATTAGTTCTTCAAATAAGTTTTCAATATCTTGCTCTCTCTCTCTCTTCTCCTTCTGGCACCCCCATAATTCAAATGTTGATATGCTTGAAGTTGTCCCAGAGGCTCCTTACACTATCTTCCTATTTGGGGATTTTTTTTTTTTCTCTTCTGATTGGGTGTTTTTTGGTTCCTCATATTCCAAATCATTGATTTGATTCTCAGAATCCTCTACTCTATTGTTGAATCCCTGTAAACTATTTTCACTTCATTTAGTGTATATTTCCTTCTGACTGGTCCTTTTTCATGTCTTTGAAATTCTAAGATCCTTGAAAGTCTCACTAAGTCCCTTGAAGCTCTCATTAAGAACCTTGAGTTGTTTGTAGGTAAGTAACGGAGTCTTTATTGAGCATTCACAAGATTTAGGGGACTTCAGCCTAGTTTTCTTTTCACATACCTGTGATCACTTACGGCAAGTACCTCCTCTCTTGAAAAACCATACGCACACTTACTTCTCTTTGTCCACCTCGCCCCTACCTCTCTGGCCACAGCTGGAAAGGTGTGCTCTTTGCCAGTCTTTCTGAGGCAGGTCACCACTGCTGGGGTCCAGCCCCAGCGGGTCCAGGGGTTCCCAAAGGTGTGGACGGAGTCGGCTTAAGTTTGATGCTTAAGTTTTACTGTCATTATGGTAGCTTAAAAACTCTCATTATAGTAGCTTAAAAAATAAAAGAAGGGTGAGATGTAGGGAGCTGATATAGGGTTAAGCCTCGGACTGACCTGTGGGCAAAATCACAAACAATTCCCAGCTTAGAGGGCACAGTCCTCTTAGCATAATTAGGCTTGACCTTATGAGGCTCCCTAGATCTTATCTGGGAAGCTAATGGGCTGAGGAAGTGCAGGAAGTATAACCATGGTGTAAACAAGTGAAACTCACAAGAACAAAAACAAGTGAAACTCACAAGAACAGTGTAAACAAGTGAAACTCACAAGAACAGTGTAACTTTGGTAACCACTACCTTGTTTACCTCTCACTATAAAATAACGGCTCAGCTTGCCTTGGGATCTCTCTCTGAGGCCTCAGCCAGGCACAGGGAAGATCCACGGAGACTAAGGAAAGCTAGAGAGTTCTGAACGCTGTCTCCGTGTAAAACATTCTTCGCCAACTCCGTCCACACCTTTGGGAACCCCTGGACCTGCTGGGGCTGGACCCCAGCACACCACCTCCTTTTATGGATGGTAACCTGCCACAGTAAGCCCACTTGAAGCAGGTTTGGCTCAACTAAAACTTCAACCAGCACCCGAGGCTTTCAAAGCACACCTCCTAGGTCAGCAATGGCGAACGTTTTGAGCTCGGCGTGTCAGCATTTTGAAAAACCCTAACTTAACTCTGGAGCCGTGTCACATAGAGAAATTTTTTGATCTTTGCAACCATAGTAAAACAAAGACTTATATTTTTGATGTTTATTTTCTATATTTAAATTCCATTTAACAAAGAAAAATCAACCAAAAAAATGAGTTCGCGTGTCACCTCTGACATGCGTGTCATAGGTTCACCATCATTGTCCTAGGTACTGGGGGTTCCAGTCATGTTGGTAGATACCACACAAGAAATTTTAAGCAGATAAGGCCCTATTTAGCAAAACTACCTACCAACATCCTTCAAACAAAAGGCAGGGGGAAAATAGCAACAGCCCACATAATTAATCTGTACAGAATCACACAAGGTGTTTTCAAACAGTGATGATCACAGAGGGCTGGCGCTGGATGGGGCCCTGGGTGCCGCTCAGGTGGTGCATGGCGTAGCAGTGCTGGCTTCCTTCCTGTTCTCTCTCTTGCTGTGTTTGGTGATGAAGAGATGAAGGCTCGGGTAGAGGAAGGAGCTTGGACAAACGGGTACAGGGGAGCCGAGCAGAGTCAGAACTGGAAAAGCAATGGCCGTCTTCTCCCATGTGCATTGAAGGCTGAAACCCAGACTGTGATGGTTATATGGACACGTTTCCCACTTTTCCCCGTGTTTTCTTCTCCTCCCTTTATTGTTTAACCCAACTTTCCTAGTTCATTTCACAGACTATTTTGGAAATTGGAAAGCATATTTTTAATGCAAATAATACCTTTTAAAAAAAGGTTGTAAACACCCACAGCATCTTCATGCTTAATGACTAGATGCCAACTGTCTGTATTCATGGCTATTTTTGGATCTATAAATGTCATTTGTCTATTCGTATACATTTGTATTCCTAATTTCCAAATCGAGTTGTTTTCCCTCACCTCCCACAAAACAGTGCTCCTGACATTTTGGTAGCGTGGCCATAACTACACAGTCCCATCAGGGTAGTTAGTGGTATGTACAAGTTTTTGGTGAAGGTGAAAATACCTGGCTAAATAGTTTTCTTCCAGGGCGGCCATCTTTCGCAAGAAAAGATGGAAAGACAAGCAGGCAGTGTTTTCTACAGAAGAGAGAGTTATATCTAAAAAAAAAAAAAAAAAATAGGAAGCATCTCAGGCTTGAGGCACTCTTCTAGAGGATTCTTTTCTGCGCTGCTGTGCAGAGATCCCTGGCATGGGACATAAGCCCGGCTTCTTTTAAATATGTTTATGTAAACCTTATTCTCTACTTGCTATAATCACCACCTGAAATATGTAAGTAAAGAACACAATTTATCTTAATTTTTTCCTCTTTTAATTTTTTTATTTTCATTGGTTTCAGAGAGGAAGAGAAGGGGAGAGGAAGATAGAAACATCAGTGATGAGAGAGAATCATTGATCGGCTGCCCCCTGCATGTCCCACACTAGGGATCGAGCCGGCAACCCGGGCATGTGCCCTGACTGAGAATCGAACTGTGACCTCCTGGTTCATAGGTCGATGCTCAAACACTGAGTCACGCCGGTTGAACTCAATTTTCTTTTCTAATCCTAGGCAGGATTAGTCATTTCCTCCTCTGCATTTCCCTGTAACATCTTGTATACATGTCCAATGTAGAGTAATGATTGGTTTACAGGCCTATTCATGGTTGCCCACCCTCCAGACTTACAGCTCTTCATGGGCAGACATGGGAGCATCCGTGTGCTCTGTGTCTAGTCCAACACCTGCAGAGAGTGGGCACTCCAGAGCTGTCTGCTGAATCGCCACAAACTCCCTCACAGCAATAACATGTCATAGTCCAATGGCCCATGGCCAGGACTAGGCCTGTCAGTGAACTATCTCAGTCTCCAGGCCCCCAAGCCTCATGGAGCTTCCATGAGCAGCAGCTACCGTGTGTTTGGGAAGATATGTGCACCCTGACTGATACGAAGACCTTTCGAGGCTGTGCGTTATGGTAACCCTCAGAAACCCTCCTCACTACGTGAGAAAACAACTCTTGCACTGCCTGGGTCAGAATGCTTGAAAGGTTCCGAAAGGCCATACATACACGTGCGCACACACGCCATGTACACACACGCACACATGCACACACACACAGGCACACATGCACACACGCACACACAGGCACACACGCGCGCACACATGCACACAGGCACACACACAGGCGCACACACGCACACACGCACTGTGAGCCAGCATTGCCCCTGCAGTATCAGGAGCCTCCTGACCTGGAACCGCACCGCGTGGGGCTGAAGCACAGCAGTAAGTGTAAGAGGCACCTTCCCAACAAACCCTTTGAACATGTTCATCGCGCTCAGCAGCAACGTCAGATCCCATCAGGCAGCCCTGCCAGAGCTGCCTCCACTCTTCCCTGTAATTGGGCTCTTTGTTGGCACACTGTGTCACCCCCGAGGAGAGGTCATTAGAGGCACGCTCTCCTGGCGGGAATCACACCCCGGGCCCTACACGCGTGATGGCAGCTGGCAAAGGAAGCAGTTCTTACCCTCATGGCGATGCGGAGGGAACGCGCAGTGCCTGGATCCCACTCGTTTCCATTGCTCGTCACCGTGTTCTTGGCACAGTCTTGCTGCGTCCATGAGAGTATGTGAGAGTTATCACCACCCGTCCGCCGCCGCCCCTGTGGAGCTCTGTGCGGTGGGGGTGGTCTTACAGGCCAGGCTGTTGTCCAAGGCGGGGACGGTGTCGAGAACTGTGGAGAGTCTGCATTGTCCTCTGCATGCAGGTAGATAGTTAACCTGCCACGGCGGCATGTGTTCTGGTAGAAGAAACGAGAACATTAACATCAGCGACAAAAGAGTTTATTGCTTACAGAGGTAGTAGATGAATCAGCCAGGCTGGCCGGGGTGGCCCCAGGGAAAGAGGTAAAAGCGTCCTGCCTGGGAATGGACAGGGGAGGGTCAGACATTTCCCAATAAAACTCTCCCTTCCTCCCCCTCGCATCCTCGCACTCCCCCGGGATCAGTGAGAGGAAAGGACCCTCCTGGGGGGGTGCACTCATCGACCAGGAGGAAGAGAGGGGGCCGGGGAGGCCACTTCAGCGCTCAGCCCCGTCCGTGGCGGCAGGAGCAGGGAAGGCCCGTCAGATGCCCGACTGCCCGCTGGTTGCGGAGAAGCTGGTGACAAAGGCCACCACTGCAGCTGCACCCGGCCCCGACACCAGGCACTCGACATGGGGCCGTGTCGAGGCCACCGTGCGGAGGCCAGAGTTGGCTGATCAGATGGGAGCAAACACCATCCCCTGGAAACGTATCCAGGCAGCGAGGCCCGGTGGACAGCCCTGCGAGGGGTCAGAGGTCAAGTGATGCGTTCCTCCCTCACTGTGAGACAGAGGGGTCCGTTTGGGGCAGGAGTCTGAGCCTGCAGGAACATGGGGGCCCTCGCGCCGCACTGTTTCTGTGCTCAGTGTGGGGACAGTCTCACGGCGTGGGCCGCCTCCAGCATGTGCTGAGTGCTGCTCCCGGGGCACCTGCTTCCCTGGGCATCGCTGGCACTGTTCTGTGGGGACGCCCAGGCTGCTGGACGCCCAGGGTGCCCTGCCAGGGTGCCGGGCAAGGGCCTGGTGAGGAGGAGGGGCGGCTGGGGGCCTCCCTGGGACTGCAGCTGGCTGTGCCCTGTGCACCGACTCATGCACCCGGCCCAAGGCTGCCTCTGCCCCAGCGAGGGAGCACCCAGGCCGCCCCCAGGGGCCTGCTCCTTCCTCACTGCACCGCCCCCTCCCCCCAGGCCCACGGCGCCCTGGACTGCGGAGGCCCTCCAGTCCCAGTGCTGAAACTCCAGGGCACCCAGCAATCCTGTGACAGTTGAAAGATAAATAAAAGATGGCGTTACTTTATACAGTGGGTAGTAAACATATGGAACTCGTTACCCTCAAGATGTTGCGTGGTCCACAAATATAAATAGGGTAAAGCAGCTTGGGTACATGCATGCTTGTTGCGCTCGGGGGAGCGGCTCCAGCACCGTTAGGCACACACAGGCAGCGTCTCCCAGTGCCTCCAGGGACAACGCCGCGCTTGTCCTCAGAATGTCCTTGGTGCCAGTGCCACCGCCTGCACGGGCACGTCGCCGGCCGCCAGGTTTCTTGGGGAGATGAGCACCCACAACACCAGCGTGTTCCGGTAACAGGGCCGAGCTGCTGCGCAGGCCCATCCATCAGCAGGTCATGTAGAAACCTTTCTCGGCGGTGGCGTGCGCTCCGCTGGGACCTTGACCTGAGCTGGCCACATTGTGAAACTGTCCTGGGCTGTGAGGCGCCCCGGGCACCGGGACAGGCGGCACTGAGCACAGCCTGCCCCACGGAGCTGCGGGTCCTTCTTTGCATTCTCAGTGTCCGGATCGCTCTTCTCCCCCGGCCTTCAGCTTCTGCTTCCACTGATGGGAGTGGCCTTGCAGGACCAACCCCCTCCCTCCCGATGTGTGCTCCCCACTCCGACTTCAGAGGGAGGCGCCCCACTTCCTCCCTCCCATGTCACCCCGTCTCCGCTGTGACACAGGCCTCTCTTCACTGAGGGGCAGCCCAGGCTGTGCGTTTCGCAGGCTCCCCTGACGCTGGGTAAACGCGGGAGAGAAGTGCAGCGTGTGCTGCTGCTGGCTCTGGGTTCCCACAAGCGCACCCCGCACCAGGTAGGCTCCGACAGACAGCCGGTTGGGGTCAGAGCCCTAAGAGAAAAGATGAGAGTCCCTCTGGGGAAGGCGTGTTCTAAGCAGGGAGGGACCAACAGGTGAGAGGCACTAGAACAGACTTGGTCCACTTGACAGTGTAGTCTGGGGTTCCCAGGAAGTCCCTGACATTCACACACCCTCAGGAGACCCCAATCCAGCCCACACAGACCTCCCATTCCCTCCCGCTCACCCCTGAAAAGAGCCAAATGGTTTTTCAGATGTCCCTCAAAGCCCCTCCCCTTTTATACTTTCCATTATGTGACTCCATAGATGCACAGGATTGATCTCACCTCCCTGCTGCAGTGAGCGTCCGGGAGAACAGATGGGCACCCAGACGCCCTCCCCGCTCTCCTCCACAGCCTGCTCCCAGGGCCCCAGGACAGGCGTGGTCCGCGCCTCTTAGGAACGTGGAGTCTCAGACCTCGCTCAGACCTGCCGGAGCAGAACCTGCCTTTTACCAGGTCCCCGGGGTGTTAAAATGCAGCCACGTTTGAGAAGCTTTATCAAGGGTGCCCGGAAAGCTAAGGTAGCTCTGCAGACTCCTGTACATGCCTCAAACACGCACCCAGCGTGCACCGGAACCGGGCCAACAGGCATCTGGAAGTTGTATCGCTGAAGAGAAGACGTCCGCTTGCTCTCAGCACCACGCCACGCTGCACCGGTCGCTCGCAGAAACCCGGCTATTCAGGAAGGACTGGTGAGCTCCAGCCTGTTTCTATTAACTGCTTCTCCCTGCTCCATCGCATGGCCCTCTTCTCCGTGTTCGCTGGTGTCGGGGTTCCTGTGGAAGACTTGAGCCCCAAGTTCTCTCTGCATGTATGTACTAGGCGTACAACCTGTCCATTAACAGTGCTAATTACACAAGACGGTCTTTGTTAGTTGACCACTATAACACCTTATGTGTTTAAGGCACTTTAATATTTGAAATAATTCTGTATTGCTTAAAGCACCGTGCAGTCCTAGAATCGTGACATCTTAGAGTTTCTGCATCACTCTTCAGGGAATTCCCCCTAAACACCCAACAACCGGCCCGCTTCCTTCTGCTTGAGTACTCCTAAAGACATGACACATGCATACCTCCTCCTACATCAGTCTCTTCTAGGTTTGAACAATTCTAAGTCATAGAAGTTCTTTCTCGTGCTGGTTTAGACTTTGTCGCCCATTGGTCTCTATCATGATGGCTCATTGCAGTTGTGAATTCTAGACCGATTTCCCTTAGCTGGTTCGTATAGTCCTTTTTGTTACGAGGAAAATTGGGAGCAGGGGCACAGAAATGTCATAGTAGGTTCCAAAGGCCCCCAGAAAGCTCGTGGAGAAACCAAGACTAGAAAGTATTTCCTTCTACGTAACTTACAGTCTGTTCACTGGACTGTCTGCCAAGAAACCCTGCTCTGTGACCAGCGCTGTGATAACACGCAAGGAAAACATCGGTTCCTGGGAAAGACCGTGGAGAGGGCGCGGTGCACACCCAGAAGCTGTCCCTCCCTTCGTGGGTCAGACATCTGGCCAGCAGCCCGGTGGGAGCTGCCGCCAGAATCCACCATGGGGATCTGAGCCGTTCCCACACGGGGACTGGCCTCTGGCAGCTGACAGTTTTGCTTTGTGCAAAGGGTGTTCCTGGCTCTCCATCAATTCCTCCCGCTCTGCACTCCTTTCCTGCCACCCCCGCACTCCACACCCTGCTGCACACACCCTCCCACTCCCGCATCAACACAGCCCCTCCCTGGGGTGCATTCTGCACACACAGGCCCCCACACTTCCTCTGCCCACGCCCACAGGGCGCTGCGAGGCACCCCTCCTTCCCCCACCAGCCTCCTCACAGCCCTCAGTGCCCTCTCTGCTGCCCAGTTTCCTCCCCTCCTCACTATCTCTGCTTCATTGTGTGGTTTCCCTCCTGGCGCCTCGCCCGCCCGCCCCGCTCTGCGCCCTTTGCCTGGCTGGGAGCCTGGCACCGGCTCCTGTCCTGTACATTGGAATCCCAGCCGTCACCAGCCGGAGGTAGTCAGCCTGCGTGTGCCGGCCTGTTCCTCACCCACAGCGAGGCCACCGCGGGGGGTGGGAAGGAGCTGGCAGTCAGTCCTATTTCTGGAAACGATAGAAACTCCTGTCCCCCCCCCCACCTCTTTATTCCCAGGGGAACCAACAGAGGAGGCCTGAGGGTAGTCACTGTCTTTCCTCCTTCCCTCTCACTCTGTTGCAGATTTCCCATCCCTTCGTCAGAGGCCCTGGCAGTGTGCTCGGTGGCATCGCTCACATCCTGTCTAGATGGCAGGTTACGCAGGGCTAGGGGATCCCACAGGGGACAGACAGGACAATGAGAGAGGGAGCCCGGCCAGTGTGGCTCAGTGGTTGCGGGTCGACCTATGAACCTGGTGGTCACAGTTTGATTCCCAGTCAGGGCACAGGCCCGGGTTGTGGGCTCCATCCCCAGTAGGGGAGGTGAAGGAGGCAGCCGATCCAAGATTCTCTCTCTTCACCGATGTTTCTCTCCCTCCCTCTCTCCCTTCCTCTCTGACATCAATTATATATATATATATATACTGAGTGGCCAGATTATTATGACCACCCGACGTTTCTGACGTTTGTAGGCAAATTAGCTATAATTTTGCGCTGAAGTTGCTAGAGGGCCAGACCATTATAAACGTCTGAATAGCACAACATACCTAAGTATCGTTGCTGATCGGGTTCATCCTATCATGTTGATGGCGTATCCCAATGGAGATGGCTTCTTCCAACAAGACAATGCGCCATGCCACGGTGCTCGTATTGTGCAGGAGTGGTTTCAAGAACATGAGGGAGACTTTATCTTGCTTAGGTGGCCCCTACCATCACCAGATCTCAATCCAATTGAGCATTTGTGGGACGAAGTTAAAAGAGCCATCAGGCAGCTGGTTCCACAACCATCAAATCTCACAGAACTGGACAGTGCTATTCATCAGGCATGGTGTCAGATTGCTCGCATCACCTTTCAACATCTCGTGGAGTCAGTGCCAAGAAGAATCGCCCCAGTATCGAAGGCAAAAGGTGGCCCAACGAAGTACTGATGGGGTGGTCATAATAATCTGGCCACTCAGTGTATACACACATGCACATATATATGAGGGGAATAAGATTGATTATGTTTAACCAGAACTTTAGCTATTTTAAATATATGCTACTCCCCTGGAATCTACATACAGACGCCATGTTGAAAAAAATGGGCAGTCCATGAAATAGAGAAGAGGATCAGTTCATGTCCATGCTCTGCGATGGCACCGATGGCTTCAGTGGGATTTGGAGGTGGTCTTCTTGGGCAAATGATTTGCCACAGTTGCCTGGGTTTCTTCTTTTTCTTTGGTGATGCAGATGGTAGTTTAGCTGAATAAATATTAAGAACAATGGGGTGTATTTTTTTCTTTCCGTACTAAGAACACAGGAATTTTTCATAACAGCTGCTGTTTACATGAACTAAATATTAAGCATAGCCTACCACATTGCATTGGACATTAAATAAGCAAGATAGAAATTGTTTTTGTTCATTGACAATTTACCATCTGAAAAAGATTGTATCGACGGGACAAAAGGATAGATGAATAAATAGCCAGAAACTCTGATCACTTCCTTTTCACATTAAAATGGAAAATAATTGGTCTGGCGTGGCTCAGTGGTTGAGCGTTGACCTATGAAACATGGTTCGATTCCTACCCATGTTGTGGGCTCACTCCCCAGTAGGGGGCGTGCAGGAGGCAATCGATCAATGATTCGCTCTCATCATTGATATTTCTATTTCTTCCTCTCCCTTCCTTTCTGAAATCAATAAAAATATATATTTTTAAAAATGGAAAAATTTAGTGAGTCCCTGCTTTCCAAGGAATAGAGCCCTAGGTATAAATCTGTGCCCCGTACTCCTTTTCAACTCTTGTCTTCTATTTTCCCACCAGGGTAGGGGTCTACACCCTGGACTCTTTGATGCGCACACCCAGTCTGTGCTTCCCCACCACCTCCAGGCGAGGGGCCTGCCATCTCTCCAGGGTATTTCTCTCGGTGCCTGACCCACTGAGCTAGGCCGACTTTTGTAGTTGCTGAATAAACATTTGCTGAAGGGACACCGCCTGAGGACAGGGCAGACCTAATTGGGGCAGAATGAGAATCTGCAGAGCCCAGAGGGTAAAGAGAAGGCGTGTCCTGGGCTCTGCCTGCCAAGTGCCTGCTTTTTATATATTTTTTGCACATTGTATTATTTTCATTCTATATTCATAAATGCATACCACTGTAGGTTTACATTAATATAAACTCATATTTAAGTACATTATATAAATGTGTGTTTCAACTCGGGTTTTTTTTTTTAATCTTTATTGTTGAGAGTATTACATGGGTCCTCCTTTTCCCCCTCCCCGTGAACCTCTTCCAGCTGCCCCCGTCCTCCCCCCGCCCCCAGGGCCTGCTTTCCGTAAAGCCGTTGCCCTCTAAGCACTCCTGCTCCTCCACACTGTGCTTCCGTTGCCATAGCGCCCAGCAGTGTTCATGTATATTATGGCCTGAGGATGTGCTTATTCAGCCTCACGTGGCAGGCTTCACAGAACTTCGGGTTGGGTTTTACCAGAACTTAACAGGGTGCTGTCACCACACACATCCAAAACACACAGCAAACAAGTCGGCACAGCATGAGTCGAGGCCAGAGCCAGACCGCCCCATAGGTTAGTTAACTGCCCCCACCAAGTACGCTGTAGAAATACTGTGTTCAGGGGTGTATAAGCATTCACGTTTCATTCATTTTTTCCTCGTAGGGAGCCATCCATCTGTCCCTCCCATATCTCTCATCCTCTTAATGCTTGGCTGCCTTGTGTTGTTTCCTGTGTTATTTTATATCAGATTTACTAGCATCGGGGCTCCCTTCCATCAGCAAGCCTAGGAAGTCTGTGCTAGTGCTAGAAATCATTATTGCCAACCATTTGGTTCAGATAACAAGAGTTCCACGGGAATAAATACAACCTGATTAAACAAGTTGTCAATAAGTTTTCATGGCCATGAGCATTATAAAAAAAACTAGGGGCCCAGTGCACAAATTCGTGCATCTTGAACTGTGGGCTGTGAGGCTGTGGTGAGCACAGTGGCAGGTCTCGTCCCATCCTCCACACCCCCACCCGCTGCGGCCCCCAGTCCCCTGTCTGCTGGCAGCCCCGCTCCCACTGCTGCTCCCACATGCTGACGGCACCAGCCCCACTCGCACCCACTGACAGTGCAGACCGATTGGGGCTGGTGCCAGCAGCGGGTGCAAGAGGGGCCGGCGCCATCAGCGGGTGTGAGTGGTGGTGGCCGCCCTGATCACCCCTCAGGACCAGGGGGAGGTGGAGAAGCCCTCAGGGGTGATCGGGGCCAGCAGCCACCGCTTGACCCACTGATGGTGCTGAGTGATTGGGACCGGTGGCAGCAGGTACAAGCACCGGCAGTAGGTGTGTGTGACCATGGTGTGTGGGAGCAAAGAATTTTCAGTAACCACCAGAGGCCCACCCCGATGACAGTGACCGGTGCCCCACCTTGGTCTGGTGCCCCCACTCACCTGCTCCACCATCCCGTCATGGCCAAGACCCACCATGTTCCCTGCGCGCCCCCTGGTAGTCAGCGCACATCATAGCGACTGGTTGTTGGGTTCCACCGTTTGGTCTATTTGCATATTAGGGCTTTATATATATAGATAAATCAGAAACTCTTCACCGTAATTGTGAGTACAAGTTTCTAAAATTCACAGGTGATCTTGAATATTCTTTTTAACCACTAATTTCAATTTCTGCCTTTCTTTTAACCAACACTTTTTGAAAATCAGATTCATGTAAGAGCAATTTTAATTCAATCTCATCTGACCACTTCATAGAATGAGTGAGAGATACCAACCAGCTGTGAAAAGGCTGATAAGAGAACAATGAAAGAGAAGAAAGGCTTTTGAATGCATTTCAAACTGGATAGTCAGGTCAGGAACAGATGAGAGCTCAAAAAAATTTAACTGGTTTTTTTTAAAAAAAACCGTTAGTAATTCTAAGTTTAGTAAAGTAATTTTTTAAAGTCTAGAAAAAAGAAATTGTTGTATTACGCAGGCCATGGCACCTACCCAAGTTGCTGGTCAATCCCCAGTGGGTCCCCAGTTGTGGCGCGTGCGGGAGGCAGCGGATCCGTGTTTCACTCTCACATCAATATTTCTCTCTCTCTCTCTCTCTCTCTCTCTCTCTCTCTCTCTCTCTCTCCCCCCCCCTCCCTCCCTCTTTCTCTGAAATCAAGAAAAAGAAAAAGCATGTCCTCAGGTGAGGATTAAAAAATAAAAATAAATAATGAAAGTTTGGCAGGGTGGGGAGTCGGCTGGAGTGGGAGAGGAGGAACTGTTTGCTGGGGGTGGTGGGAGGCTGACATTCTGGAGCCACTGTAAAGAGACAGAGTCCAGAAAGGGGCTGCCTAGAGCTGGGGGTGGAGCGGGGGTGGATGGCGGCGAGGTTGGGGTGACAGCTAAGGGGTATGGAATTTTCGTTTTTGAGGGAATGAAAATATTTGAAAATCAATTGGCGTGATGGATACACAACTCTGTACTAAAAGCCATTGAGTTGTAACTTTAAATGGTTGAATTGTATGGTATGTAAATCCTATCTTCATAAAATTGTTAAAAGAGAGACAGAGGCAGTAACGTTGGGTTTGAGAAGTTACTCAATCTCATCTAACTCATTCTATTCTGACTCATTCCACTCCAATTTTGAAACCATGTTTTCCCTTTCATAAGCATATAAATCTTACCTGCTCTCAGGTAGATTCAAGCCAAGACCAGTGTAAAGGTACTTGAGTTCATGAGGTTACTTCTGGGAACAAGCAGGGGCCTGAGTAGCAAGCACCTGTGCTTTGACCCAATTTGTGTTTATCTTGCAATAAGTTTGAGAAAATAAAGATCTTGTTGCAGAAATAAATGTGAAGTTCATAAAGAAAATTCACACAGTGATATAAATAATCTATAATAATAAAAGCATAATATGCTAATTAGGCCGGACGACCTTCCGGACGAAGCCGGGGCTGCGAGGGAAGCCCAGGTCCTGGGTGCTGGAGGGAAGCCAGGGTCCCAGGTGCCAGAGGGAAGCCGGGGCCAGCAGCCGGGGGAAGGAAGGCCTACTCTTGCACGAATTTCGTGCATCGGGCCTCTAGTGAAAAATAATGCCATAAACTTTCAAAGACGAGGGGAGAAAATAAAGAAGGGAAGAATCACAGCAGGTGTGGATCCCAGCTCAGCAACTTTCTAGCTGGATGTTAAGCAAAATGCCGGGGTCCAACCCCAGCGGGTCCAGGGGTCCCCAAAGGCGTGGACGGAGTCAGCGAAGAAGGAATGACATGGAGACAGCGTTCAGTTGATCAGCAACCTAGCCAGGATCTCTAGCCCGGATCTCCAGAGAGGTTCTGCTTCGGATCTCCAGCGAGGTTCTGTAGCCATGTTCCCTCGCTAGGTTCTCCAGCCAGGTTCTGTCCAGGCTCTCCAGTCAGGTTCAGTGTCCAGGTTCCAGTCAGGTTCTCCTGCCAATCTCCGCAGTCAGGTTCAGTCCAGGATCCCTTGCCATGTTCTCCCGCTAGGCTCTGTCTCTAGGCTCCGAGGCCAGTCCCTCTCCAGGATCCTCCGGCATGCTCTCTCCAGCGAAGTTCTTCTGTCTCTAGGCTCCGTGTAGGTTCTGTCTTCTTGATTCTGTTCTAAGTTCTGAGTGTTTCTGTCTTGTTACAACTGTATTTATACCAGTTGATTCAATCCTATCAATCTCTATTACAAAGGTTAGGGTGTTTCTTATCTCCATTCCAGGGAGAAAAGATTATGTAGTTTAAGCATGATTGTTAGTAGTTAAAGGGATTAATTACCCGCCTGGCACTTAGTTGAGGGGTTTTATTCCCTCCCTAACTTCAGGGGAAAATCCCTACCTGGGGATTCAACCTTTCTCGGAGAGGTGGCTTTGGTTAAAACACAGCGCCAAGAAGGTGAGCAAACATATAAAGAACCGTATGCCATATATGCCAGGTCCCTTGAAACAGCAAGGATGGACCGGCTCCCGGCAGCAAAACACTAACCCTTCTGGGCCTTGTTTTTCTCCTCTGTAAGACGGAGGCTTCCTGATATGCAAGGTTGTTCTCAAGATTAGAGGTAATGTATACAAATGCCTGGCTCATAGAGGACCCTGAATTAACCGTAGGAATTATTATCATACAGGGCATGTTATTTTATCTGTCCTGGGAATGCCTGCAGCAGTCAGGGTCGGTGAGGTTATGCTGAGGTAACAAAGAATACCACAGTCTCAGTGGCTTAAAAAAATGCCAACCCCAATATTTATTTTTCACTCCATTTTCCTACTCCTCATAGGTCAGCTTGGGGCCCCGCTTGAGCCTTCCTTATTCTAGGACTCATTTAGAGAGCTGGGATAGTCCAGAACACTTCAGACCACAGGGCAGAGGGAATAAAGAATGTGGCAAATCCCACACGGATTCTTAAAATGTGTGCCTGACATGGACACGTTGCACTGCTTCCATGCTCCGGCTGAAGCTAGTTACACGGCCACGTCTGTCTTCATGGGAGCAGGAATTACATTTTCTAACATGTGCATAGGAGATGATAAAAGAGATTATTTGTCAACAGCCCTAGTGATTGCTACGTAACTCCTGAGGGAAATATTTTTTATTTTAAAACAAGACATCTGTGGCCCAGGGCGAATAAGTACTTGCCTCCTATATAGGTAGGAAATGGCAAAATAAGAGATTCAAACCCAAGTCTGTGTTGTCTCCTGATCATTCCAGTGAGACCTGGAAACTGAAACTGCTCTACCCACAAAGCCATGTGAATATGTCTCCCTCTCCACAGTTATAGAAAAAAATTGCATATTTTCTTTGGGAACAAACTGGTACTGCCTTCTCAGAAACCAATTTAGAATAAAAACATTAAGAATCATAAACTGTTCACACACCCTTTGACCCAAGAAATCTAGTTCTGGGAATTTATCCGAAGGGAATCATCCCAAGAAGATGAAAAACTTACACTCATGAAAGGATCTATTGTGACACTGTTTATGATAGTGTAGAACCGGAAAGAATCTACATTTTTGACAAAAGGGAGAGTTAAAGAATGTATTGATTATATACTCAATGAGTTATTATAGTTATCCTTGATAATAAAAGGCTAATATGTAAAATATCCCCTCGACCAGGAGTTTAACCAGGACTTTGACCAGGGGGCAGGGCCAGCTGGCAAACTGCCCACGGCCACTACCCCCGGTCAGCCCGGCCAGCCTGGCCCAATTGGCCTTGATCAGGGCAGGCCGGCCGGACACCGCCTGTGCACGAATTCATGCACTGGGCTTCTAGTCTATATATAAAAGAGTAATATGCTAAGTGTCCCTCCTACCATCTGACCAGACACTATGACATGCACTGACCACCAGGGGGAAGACACTCAATGCAGGAGTTGTAGAGTTGCAGTGACTTGGCAGTGGTGGTTCTCGGGTGATGCACCCCAAAACCAGAGAGGAGGGAGCCCGATTCTTCGTGGGGCCACGTGATTCCACCTTCAGCCATGGGTTATGTTGTTGCTGGGGCACTGTTGTTCCTGAAGCTGATTTACTGCACACGTGCATCTGTGTTCCACACCCTGTATGACAGCAAAATTGCAGAGTGCCCTCTCGCACTCCGGGACCCCTTGGGGGATGTTGGAGAGCAGGTTTTGGCCCGATCCCCGCAGGCCAGGCTGAGGAACCCCACCTGCCGGAGGGACCCCGCTCACTCCCCAGATGCCGGGGAGGGACCATGGGAGGTTGGCTCCAGGGCATGTCCAGCCCGTCTTGCCCAGTCCCGCCCTGCTGGCCACCTTCTAATTAATTTCCTTTCATTGTGCACGAATCCATGCACCAGGTCACTGGTAACTTTATAATTAGGAAGACTATGTAGTAACATGAAAACAGCCTTTTGCTATAATGTTAAGTAAAAAGCACAATGCAACTGTTCTCACTATAAAGCAGCTGTGTGATCAATTTGTGTGACGAAGACTAACACACCCCATATTTGTTCTGCCCTTTTTCCTTTTAGTGATCGAGCCCGTGTCCAGGTTAAGCGGCAGGGACAGCGAGCATGGACCACACTTCCCAGCCTTCCTGAATCCAGGTATTGTCATGTGACCAGGTTCATATATCTTAAACTTAAGTGAAAGATATATGAACAGCTAACACTTGTTGAGCACTTAGTATTTCCACACACGATTCTAAGTGTATTTACATGTATTACCTGTGTTCACTCATTTACTCCTCTCAAGTCCTGTTAGCTACACTGCCTTAATTATGAATCATCAAATCTAACAAAACATATAATCAAGACTTCAAATGATGAATTTGCTCCTTGGTCTTCCTTAATGCTTCTGTCAGCCTTTTTAGCCGTGTAGATAAAATAACTAGTTGACAGATTGATTTTGTTTGAAATGAATTACACGGCAGTTACTAAAACAGATTGTAAAGACTGCTGTTCACAGAGCAATTCATTCTTCTCTCAATCAGTGCAACTCCCATTCTAAGCTGGACATACTGCCACCTAGCCACAAGACCACAGCATGGAACCAGCTATGCAGCTACATGGGCTGTGACTAAGTTCCTCACAGTGAGACCTAAATGGGAATAGGATGGTGACTTCTGGGCCGTCTCCCTAGAGAAGAAGGGCTCACCCTTCTCCTGCTCCTCCATCCTGCTCTCTGGGGGGTGGGTGTGCTGGCTTGCGTTCCCTGAGCTGAGACTCACGCTTTAGCAGTGTAAAGAGCAGCAGCTGAAAGCTGTGGCATCGTCCGTGAGAAGCCACTGCTAGCCTCGGGCTAGCTCTCTCCTTCTTTTCACAGGAAAGAGTAATGACCTGTTTAAACTACTATCTTGAGGTCTCTGTTAAGTTACTAGTAGCTGAACTTAATCCAAACTCATATGTAAATAAATCTAAGCTCACGTACTTCCCATTCAGACGTGTGGGACATCAAAATGTCACATAAAGACTTTAATTTAACTACTTCTCTTGTAAATGTCATAAGGAAGTAACTGAAGAAGACTTTACTTCAATGGCTGTCGATTCTTATAATGGGTTTGTAGGCATCTGTTTAAGGCAGTGTTTCCCAGCCTTTCTTATGACGGAGCACCAGAAAAACAATCGTTGTACGGTACCCTGCAAACTGTGGCCCTTGGCCAGAGGCTGCGGATCCGGGCTGTTTGCCTGTTCCAAGAAATGGGGGGCTCAAGGCCTCAGTCCCCCACCCCTAACCTGTTTACCGCAGCCCAGCTCTAAGGGCATTCCACAACTGGTGGACTGCTTCCGGTTACTAGCAGATAAAATTCGAATCCGGAACCCACTCAATAATCATCACAGCTTGAGAAAAGCCAAGTGAGCAAACTGTGCCTTGTACTTCATTGTTGAAAAAGTGCACTCATTGAATGGTTAGTCGGATTACACGTTTCTTATTTCGCATAGAGTATTTTTTAGATGACTTCATTACTCACATGTACACTGAGTATGCTTTTCGTACCCAAGGTGTAATGAAAGGGTCTTGTGAATCAGGGGCAGAGAGGGTTTCAAACAATGAGACGTTACCACTGAAAACTAGTGCCTGGCTTTATCTGTAAGAGGGAAAAGGGAACTTTTATTGATCATTTTCAATCTACCAGAAGCTTCCAAAGCGTGTTTTTTCATGACCTCTGTATTTTAAAGATTAGGGACCTACAAGCAGCAGGACTAACATTCAAAGGCCTTCCTACGTGTCTACATGCCTGGATTCATTCCTTCGAATTCATCTCCGAAACCCAGTGGTTTCATGGTGCGTGTGCCATCGGCTCCGCTCCTGCTCCCACAGAGACAGCCGCTGTCGAGCTTTGCCCTTTAGCTTTCGGGTGGTTCCCCCATGTCTCAGGAATAACATGCCTACGTTGTCATTTTCCTCTCTAGAGTTGTTCGCATTTCATTTAAGTTTAGAGGCCAAAATATATCTCTTCAAAGCCGTAAAGAGAAGGAGCAGCTCCGTTCCCTGCACAGCCTAGGAGCGCGAGCTCCTTGCCATTCCCCAGAGCAACATGCTCAATGAGGCCGGCTATGCCTTCTGGTCTTTATCGTCACACTTCTACCTGCTATGTCGTGATTTTTCAAGGTTCTACATTTTATCTATGGAAGAAAGATAGGGATTTAGTCTCTCATATGCTCCTCTTATTCTCCCCATATAGTTCTATCACGTTTTTCCCTGGGCACTATTCAGTGTTTGCATAATTAAGTAAATATCATTTAAGGCTGAGGCTTGTAATGTACTATGATTACGTTGAGTTTCTTGGTACATAATTGCTTTCCCTGGCATCGATAATTTTCTGATTTTATGTGTATGCTCACTTTGCTATTGACCTGTCAAAAATTAATTACCCATTCTTTCCCAGAAATGTACATCTCTCGGCACATCCTGCCAGGCCCAAGGTCACACGTCCTGGGAGAGGGGATGTATCAGTCTGCTAGGGCTGCCATAGCAAAATACCCCGACTGGGCGACTTAAACAACAGACACTTATTTTCTTTTCTCACAATTCTGCGTGCTGGACGTCCAGGACCAGGCGGCCAGCAGTTGGTTTTCTAGGGGGGCCTCTCTCCTTGGCTTGCAGATGGCCACCTTCTGGCTGTGACCTCACGTGGCCTTTTCTCTGTGGATGCACGCCGCTGGCGTTTCTTCCTTTTCTTATAAGGACACCCACCACAGCAGATCACTGCTCTACCCTGCGGGCCTCATGTTAACTTCGTCACCTCTTTAAAGGCCTCAGTCCCAAATCAAGGTTAAAGGGGATAAAAGCCTGGCTGTCTTGGCCTGTCGTGGGACAATTCTGAAGAGCCATCAGTCAGTGTTCCCTGTGGACTTGGCCGAAAAGGTCCCTGGGCCTTGAATCACAGTCCCACTTCTTCCTTCTACGGGTGCTGGTCCCAAGGGCATGCCCCGTAAACATTCTGAGCTCAGCTCTGCCTCAGGGTCTGCTTCCTGGGGAGCCCAGCCCGGGACAGTGTTGGTTCTGACTCACTAAACTGACTCCATAGCCCCCTGATCATAACTGATTCCATAGCCCCCTGATCATAACTGATTCCATAGCCCCCTGATCATAACTGATTCCATAGCCCCCTGATCATAACTGATTCCATAGCCCCCTGATCATAACTGATTTCATGCCCCACAGTTTGAAAGACACGGGCCTCGAGGTTGGTTGGCTGGTGAAGGAACAGCACTTTGGCTGTGCGGCAGGGGAGAGAGCACAGGCCTCCAACCATTACCCTGTAGACTCCCAGCTCCTCGAGCTGTTCACACCCCCAGGCCTTGTCCATGCTTCTATGAGGCCCAGTTTCTCGGATGCTCCGGCCTTTCCCACTGAGTGTCTCCAGGAAATCATCGTCCCTCTGCCCGTCCTCCTGGGGCAGGCGCGTAGCCTGGCTGCTGACTTTCTGTGCCTGGGGGCACAAAACCAGTGGGCTATCCCGTCTATAAGCTTTTAATTTATCTCATGCTTTGCAACCCACCCCCGCACCCCGCAGTCTCTTCCAAACCTGGTGGCTCCAAGTCCTGAGCCTTTGTCTTATTTCCAGTACCCCCCATTGTTCTATTCTTTTTCCATCAAATATTTGTTGCTACCTCTCAGCCATCATAACCCCTGTCTTGGCCTCTCCTGGGAGGCGCTATATACCTATGCTCATTCCACCATCTTTAGCTAGAGGCCAGCAACTAGAAATGTCATGGCCATCCTAGCACCACTGTCACTGCGGAATGGGCAGGAAGTGCTCTAAGAGGAAATGTGATAGACCAGAGAAAGTGACAAATGCATAGGCGAGCAGAGCCAGCATGGCGGAAATTTGACCAAAAGAGTAGTTCTCTTCAAAATAAAGAGTAAGATGCTGGTGATAAAAAACAGAGTACGATGGGCCCTCGGTTCAGTGCTGACGACAGAAATGACCGGGATAGGAAGCAGTTTCCCAGTGGTGGACTCAGCGCCCTCCACGGGAGGCCTGGTGCTCCTCCTCCCGGAGATGAATGAGGAGGAGAGGAGGTCCCCGCCTCCCTGCGGCGCTCACCTCGGTTATAAAACAGAGGAAGCCACAGGAACACAAACAGGTACACAGCCGAGCGCTCCTTACAGCCCAGCGCTCTGCTCCTGTTTCCGCGGGAAGCTCTGCTCCCGTTTCCGCGGGAAGCGCGGATTCACGTTGCAGAGCAGACTCCGCTCCCATGACGTGGCACATAGTCTGAGCTCCTTGAAAAGGTCAGAGCAGTTGCCACGAATGGGAAGGGACTCCAGCAATACCTTTCGAATGCTTCACACTTGAAGCATTGAGAAGGTTCCGGAATTGCTCTCTAGTGCTGCAATGTTGACATGGCAGCATCAAGGTGAGGGTGCTGGGGGAAGAAGAACTTTCTGGTGGCCTTAAAGCACACACACCAGCAGCAGAGGCTGGCCTCCCCACCTCACCTGGGCCTCCCCACAGCTGGGAACCTGGCAAGGTGTTGCTGGGCTGCCCTTACCCCTGAGTCGGCTCTGGAGTTGCTCCCTCTTAATTCACAGCCAGTGGCTCTGGGCAGGCAGCCTGCTGGTTCCAGACGCTGTCACTCACATCACCGACCCAGTGAGCCATGGTCTCGGTGCCCACAGTCACGCCGACATGTGAGTAAAACATTTCCATTTGGACAAAAGATAAGGGCATCTGTTTTCCCTGAAAAAAGTTGCAACACTCAGAAAAGTGCACACACACGTTGGTACAGTTTTTGAAAATAGAAAATCCACTTACTGTGTATGGGGGAGTTTTGAAAACATAATCTAATAATGAAAGATCTGCTTATCAGCTGCTCATTTGTGCTAGAGCTTGTTAATGAAACACACACACCACAATGGTCATCGGAACAATTATTTCTTCCCTCCCTAAGCCACTATTGTTCTTCGGCTGCGAAGCAGTGGGAGTGTGAATATGTCTGTCTGTGTGAAGGAGGGCAGATGAGCGAGTGGATTTGTGGGAGGACAAAGCAGAGAGTGGAGAGTGGGCGCCGGGTCACGGAGTGTGCGCGTGGGAGGAGGCTGGGCCGTGAGTCAGCCGGAGTGGGAGGCAGGTATGTGTGGGTGACGAGTAGGCCCGAGGAGAAAACAGTACAGAGCCACTTTGCAAATGTGAAGGTTTTAAGAAGATATCCACAGAACCATACAAAAGAGCATCAGAAAATAATTCATTAGCGACTCTAATTTTAAAAAGCAAAGGTTTCCGATAATGCCATCTTACAGAGAGCTGTTTTGAACTTTTAAAACTATGCTTTTTAAGAATTACTTTTCAATAATAAAAAAAGAAAGAATGACTTTTGTGTCATGGAGGCTGGTAATTGGGGTGACCCTGCCACTGTCGCTGATGAAGACAGTGTGAGTGTAGTTTGAAGGATGGTCTCTGAGTCGCCGCCATGGACAAGATTGGCCACGGCCGGCCGGCAGGGAGCCGAGCTGAGGACTCCTGGTTGAGGCGCGTTAACGTCCCAGGGGGAACGGGGCCTCTCCTTTCCCTGCCACCAAAGGCACTCGCGTTCTTCCTTTTGTAACTATAAATGCGATTTTTAAAAGCTGAACCTGACGCAGAGGCTCACTTAACATCAGGGTAAAATGGGGCCCCAGATCAGGATGAACAACCACGGGTACCACGTATGAACTGCGACGCAGAGGCAAGCGGGGAGGAGCCCACGGATGGATGACTGAGTGAACCCGCCATCGGGGCCAGGGACCTCCCTGCACTCAGTGGTCCTCCCCGCTGACCCCACAGGTGTGTGTGGGAGGTGCAGCCACTGTGGCACAATCCTGCCGGCTCAGCTTCCTGGGCTGAGTTCTGGGTGGGAGGAGCCCAAATACCAGTTTCCCTGCTCCCGGCTGGCGTTAAGCACTGAAATACTGTATTTGTGTGGGCACACTATTATTAGTTCAGTATTTTCGAAAATCAGAAATCTGAATCACTCCTGTGAAAGGCATGCAGAGAACGCGTACACCGCATAAGTATTTCCCATGGGACAGGGTGGGGCGCGTTAAGAAGCATTTTAATGTGATTGACCGGAAGAGGCGCCTGCCCCCCCTTTGCTCTGGGTGGGGATTCTCTCTGCTTCCGTCATCCTCTTGCAGCCGCCCCGTCTCTCCTCCACAATTCATTTCAAGCAGCGCCTTCGCCAGTCACCCAAGACTTGGGAGCAGGGAATCCCTGTCTTGAGCCTCCACCCTCTCGGATAGAAAGCGCCTGAGGGCAAAGTGGACGCATAATGACTGTGTTGAAGCCTGAACCCCAGGACCTCAACATGTGCCTCTCTTTAGAGGCAGGGCCTTTAAAGGAGCAGTGAAGTGAAAATGAGGTGTTTGGGTGTGCCTTCGTTCAGCCGGATTGGTGTTACGAGAAGAGATTAGGGTGGTCGCACACAGAGGGAGACCAGGTGAGGGCACGGAAGAAGTGGGCCGTCTGCCAGCCCAGGAGAGGCCTCCGAGGTAACAGCCGCTACAACAGCGGTTCTCAACCTTCCTAAGGCCGCGACCCTTTAATACAGCTCCTCATGTTGTGGTGACCCCCAATTTCATTGTGACAAATTGAACATAATTAAAGCATCGTGATTAATCACAAAAACAATATGTAATTATATATGTGTTTTCCGATGGTGTTAGGCGACCCCTGTGAAAGGGTCGTTCGACCCCCAAAGGGGCCGCGACCTACAGGTTGAGAACCGCTGCTCTACAACCTTCAGGACATAAACTCCTGCGTAAGCCCCCCGGTCTGCGGCCCTTTGTGACGGCCGCCCTAGCAAACGAATACTCAGGGGCTTCAGGGTCCTGCCTGGCTGTCTTCTCCTGGGCCTTATTCCACTCACTCGGGCAACCTTTCATCCCATCCTCTGGCTTCAATCAGGACCCAGATCTTGCCCAAGTCCCCTCCCTACGCTCCAACTCGCCCACCCACGTACCTATGAGATGTCTTGCATGTACTTTCACATCACTTCCATGCAGAATTCATTATTTTTCTTTCTCAGCTTGTATTTTTGTTTTCCTATTTTTAGGAAATAGAATGGATAATCACTCACGCCAGATGCCCCAAAACCACTTTCATGGGCAGCTGGAAACCACTGCCTTGCTTCAAACCCTAATCATCCTGACCTGTCTGCTATCTCTCTCCCACCACCCTTCCTCCATGCTGCCACCAAAGCAATATTTTAAAAATATATTTCTTTATTGATTTCAGAGAGGAAGGGAGAGGAAGGGAGAGGGAGAGAGAGAGATAGAAACATCAATGATGAGAGAGAATCATTGATCGGCTACCTCCTACACACCCCCTACTCGGGATAGAGCCCACAACCGGGGCATATACTCTGACTGGGAATCGAACCCTGACCTCCTGGGTCATAGGTTGGTGCTCAACCATTGAGCCACTCCGGCTAGGCCAAAACAATTTTTTAAAAAAAAAATTTTAAATGCAGCCCTAGCTGGTTTGACTCAGTGGATAGAGCGGTGGCCTGTGGACTGAAGGGCCCTGGGTTCAAATTTGATCAAGGGCACTTGCCCAGGTTTTAGTTCAATCTCCAGTAGGGGGCATGCAGGAGGCAGCCGATCAATGAGTTTCACTCATCATTGATGTTTCTATCTCTCTCTCCCTCTCCCTTCCTCTCTGAAATCAATAAAAATATATATTTTTAAAATTTTCTTTAAAAGAAATGTTTTAAGTGCAATCCTTCAGGGGTTGTGCAACCAATTTAGTGGATTGCATTTTCCCAGATGAACTAGACCAGCGTGGGAAATAAAGGCTTCAGTCTCCATTGGCGTCGATGGCTGAAGCCAAGAAGTCAAGAGAAGGCGGAGACTCAGAAGGGCAGCGCTGGAGGACTTGGGAGAGAGCAGCGAGAGGACTAGCTTACTGTGGGTTTTGCTGTAAGAACGTCTTCCTAACTCATTAGGGTGTACATTTATTTTGTATTGTCTTCTAAACTGTTTACGTTACAATAGGTATGATTAAAAGTAACAAAAAATATTTCACATAAATGGTAGCTATCGCAGCAAAGGGAGAAGGTTCTCTCGTGCGTGTTATTCAAGATTGATGAAGTACTTACAGGAGCATTTCCAGATCAGTAGACCGAGCAAAGCGAAAGAGGAAAACAGGAAAAGGAGGTGAGGAACCGGGTGGGATGGGAGGCAGGAAGAGGAACCTCTTAACCTAAAACAAATCCAACAAATACTATGTGAGCCGTTTAGGTGAGCCGCTTTTTAAAATATAAAGTAGGCTTAGATTTTACACAGAGGAATAAATCTCTATAAAGCCCCAGTCATTGGGAGGGTCTGGCCTTTGAAACTAAGAACCTGAACATTTCCTTGACCTGTTCTAGCCAGACCTTCATTATCGCTGAGACAAGTTCAGAGCCTTAACTGTTTAGATGGATTATTTTAAACATCATTGTTAGGCGATGATGTTTAAGTGAAAATAGAAACGGAAAAAAAAGGCGGGGGGGGGGGGGGGACAGACCAGCCTATTTGAACCTGCATTTCCAGGGACACGCCCGCATGTGGTCAGGGCAGGCAGATTCTAACCTGCAAAATGCATGCCTGACAGGGGAGCCGCCTTCCGCCCGCTCCTGCTTGCTTTGAGTCTCAATGGCTTCCCTTGCCCGTCATTCCAAGGGGCAAGTGACCTAGTTCACACTCACAGGAGACCATCCCGATTGGTCACTGCTATTCTGCTCCGCCCTCCTTTTCCTCTAGGATTCCCATCATCCCCGCCTTTCCCACTGTAAGGCCTCCTCCTTTGTCTGCCGTTCCTTCTCGTTCATTATTAGAATAGAACATAAGCTATTTAGGGAACTGAATCCTCTGGGATAAAGGTGCATTATAGATCTACTAAACAAGATCTATAGAAGGCAGAATACATATTTGATATAGAAGCAGCTCCCATTTTGAGTCCATGTGTAAATTTCGAAAAAGAAAACACACTTAACAAAGTTTAGAATGACAAATAAAACTCATTTTTTCACCCTAACCAGTTTGGTTCAGTGGATGGAGTGTCGGCCTGCAGACTGAAAGGTCCCAGGTTCGATTCCGGTCAAGGGTGTGTACCTTGGTTGCGGGCACATCCCCAGTAGGAGGTGTGCAGGAGGCAGCTGGTCAATGTTTCTCTCTCATCGATGTTTCTAGCTCTCTATCCCTCTCCCGTCCTCTCTGTAAAAAATCAATAAAATATATTTTTAAAAAACTAACTCATTTTTCAAGGCAGCATAAAACTTCGGATTACCATTTTCAGACCTATGACGGCTCTGTGAGCGGTCCAGCATATCACAGCACCCTGGCCAGTGTGGCTCAGTGATCGTTGCTCCAAGCAGAGAGCTTGCTGGTTTGATTTCTGGTCAGGGCACCTGCCTGGGTTGTGGGCCCAATCCCCAGTAGGGGACGTGCAGGAGGCAGCCAATCCATGTTTCTCTCCCTCTCCTTTTCTCTCTCTAAAATCAATTTAAATATATATATATATATATACACACTTTATATATACATATACACACACACACATGCCGATAGATAGATAATATATATACGTCACTTAGTGTTTCCTTCCTGTCTATTTCTATTCCAGTTTTTTCTTCTGTGAAACTTCCCTCTCACTGTAGAGGCTGACACCCACTCCGCCCCAGTTCTCCAGGGCCAGCGCTAGTCACTTGCCAATGGGAGCAGCAAGAGAGTTAGTCTGCTGAGGGGGTGACGGCGAGCGTCTCAGAATGGCTTTACGTCCCTGTTCAAGGAAGCGATGGAAGGGGAGTCACTGCCCCGCCTTTGGTCACAGTGGTGTGAGGACTCAGCATCAGAGCAGTGGCAGGAGGGGACGCTCACAGACAAAAGCCAACAAGCGAGCAAGCAAGGGAGCTGGTGGAGTAGAGAGCTGAGACTGCGCAGGCCTCCGCGGCTGGCAGCCGGCCTGGCTTCCTTACCCCTGACGCCATAAGCGTCTTCCTCGTTTAGGACACTTTTAGCTGGAAATCCTGTTACTTGTCGTGGGAAACATCCCAATACATGCTCTGATGACTCAGGCAGACTTCTGGGCCTGTCCTGTGGGCAGGGCTGTAATCACAGCAAACACATGTCGGGGGGGAGGGGAAGAGGGAGTTACTGAAATGAACTAAGTCACAATTATTTTTCATCTAAGGCTTTGCTTAATATAAGCAGAAATATATCTAATTTCAGGCAGAAAGACGTTAGAGGCAAAATATGATTAACAACATTAGCAAAAATTAGAAGTATATTAGTTGAATTATTTACACTTTCCACACCTCATAATCTCTGCTCAAACATGACTAATCTAGAAATTATGATTTTTGTTGTTAAAACAGTTCAGAACAGATAGACTCGTGTCAGTTTTCTTCATTCAAATAGAATACTGTTTTTATTATAAATAAAACCTTATAAATTTCCCAACAGTTGATTATACTTTCTTTCCATTCCCAAGATCAATAATAACCTCCTGGAAAGCGAAGGGAGTCAAACCTCTGCACAACACTCCAAGCATTCTTGGCTGCAGCCAGATACCGAACAGAATGGACGGCATGCTGGAAACCGAAGTCACTGAGATCTGACAGAGCGAGAGAGCGAGAGGCGGGGGCAGGAGGGGGCATACCAGCGGAGGAACAAGGTAGGAGACTTATCTTTACCCTCCATCTCCCAGGCCCACATGCCCCCTTTTAGAAAATACTTGAGCTCTTCCCAAAAACACATGAAAGGAAATAGATTGAAGAGTTTTCTGGATGGACTGTGGCACTGGGGACATTCTGAAGTACGAGATCAGGAACTGAAAGCGAGAGGTGGAAATCCCTGTTTTAGCTGAATGGATGGGCTCCTGATTCACACACAAATCTTGCATTGCCCGTAAATGACTAAAACACACACATAAAAAAAAACAACAATTAAAGAATTTCATAAAAAGGTTATCTGCAGTTTATAGCTTTCCCTGAAAGAAAAGAAAACACTTTCAAATATAATTATCTTACTATAAACTGTTTTAATAAAACTTAATCCCGTGGGGGGGGGGGGCTTACGGTAGATGGTTGAGAATAACCGATTGAGAAACCATGTTTCCTGAGGGTGTGTTGGCTGCAAAGGAGACAGTGGCAGAAGCTCCTTAGGGACAGAGCGACGTGGAATTGGAGGGGGTCCAGGCAGGAGACAGACGAGGGCCCCAACGCTGGGAGAAAGCATTTACAGTGGGAATTGTATAAAGGGAGAAATGATGGCATGTAGCGCCTGGAATCTTTATGGCATTGGCAGGTATCATTGCAGCAACAGACCAAATCTTTATGAAAGAACCAAAAGTAGTAGAACTTAGACTATTTTAATGCATTTAATTAAATGCTCTACCTACCTAGAAACCAAGTGAGAGCTCCTAAATAATTTCTGACACGAGCTAAATTTTACTTCTGATTCATAACGACTGGTTGTAATCCCATGGCAGTCATGGAAGAGTAATTGGTTATGAAGAGCAAGAACTCTAGAAATAAAAAATGCAGAGGCTGAAAATGGGTTTGTAATCTTTTTCACACCAGGTGGAAATGGTTAAATGGAAATAAAGCACTTAGGTCATTAAAATAATATAAAGGAAGCTCTTTATTATACATCGGTCTTATTTTCAATAAAAACATGTCATATTACAGCCATATGAATTACTTTAAAATGCACACTCAGTATTTTCGTTGGGATTGCAACCTTGTCTAAAACGCTACTTACTGTCAAGCATGAAACTTGTGAAACTCAGTTTTTGAGTCACTTGGGTAAATATTAAGGCACATTGTGGGCTGCCGCCCAGATGGACTGAGCCGGTCTCTGGAGGGTACGCCTTGGAGTCTGCGTGTCCGATGCTGTACGTGTACTTATCACCCACACTGCCGGCATTCTGGGGGGAATGCAGACTCCTTCACTAGCTAGAGCTCAGGTCCCCCAAGCATCAGAGCTTCATTCTGCCTTGAACATGGACCTGGGGTGTTTACCAGAAGACCACAGCAACATCTGTAGGCACAGTGGGCAACTGCTTCAAAAGAAATGAATGTTGTCCTTTTCACTCACCCCTTTTGGTGTGAAATGTATGGGCTGGTATTCACATCCAGTTACAATTGTCTTATGTCAGTTTAATGGTGAGCCCAACTACAGCGTTCTCACCCTACTGACACCTGGTGGGCAAACTCTTTTCTGTTTTCTAGTGGAACCATGGAGAGCAAGTCTGCATAATGTCCTAGACCAGGGGTCGGCAAACTGCGGCTCGCGAGCCACATGCGGCTCTTTGGCCCCGTGAGTGCGGCCACGAAGTTTCAATCGCACTGTACATGCGCTCCCGCATGTGGTATTTTGTGGAAGAGCCACACTCAAGGGGCCGCAGTTTGCCAACCACTGTGACCTAGAAGGCTTCCAACAACAGTTTTGCAGGTGCCCTGTGTACATGGGGTTTGGTTGAGTTTAATTAGTTTAGTTCATGTCCTAGAAAGAGACAGACAAATGCTGGTGTCCTCTGAGGACAGTAGACTGCAATCATCAGCGTGTTAATCCCATCTGCTTCTCCAGAGAAGGCAGCAATGTTCCATGAGGATGTCAAAGGACCAACACGTCTTCCTAAATCTGGCCGCACTCCTGATTCTGTCTTCCGTGTTTTTCCTTCTGGCTGGTGTCTTCGTCACCACAAGAAGCGTTGGCAGGGTGCTCACCTGTTCACACCTTTCACACACAGTACTGGCCAAGTACTCCAACACACTTTGTACAGTTGTGATTTTATTTTCTTTTACTAGAGGCCCGGTGCACGATTGGGCCAGAGGGGGCGGGGAGGGCGGCTGTGGGAGGGGCCTTGGGTGGTTGGCCTGCCCCACTTCCTGGTCGAACTCTGGGTTAAACTCCCGGTGGAGGGGACAATTTGCATATTAGCTTTTTATTATATAGGATTTCTTTTTCTTTCTTTCTTTCTTTCTTTCTTTCTTTCTTTCTTTCTTTCTTTCTTTCTTTCTTTTTGTATTCTCCAAAAAAATAGAGTAAAAAATAAAAACTCGTTATACAGTTGTACCTTGACTTTGAAATAAGACGTTGCTAAAGAGTAAGTGTAGTGTTTTCTAAACTATGTATTATTGTGGTGTTAATACATTTTATTTGGGAAAAACAAAAATAATTATCAGGCTTACGTTTGGGTGGAGTATATGCACAAGTCAAATGTCTCTTCCAGAATTCTTCAATACCAAGGAAGGTAGATTATTACGGAAACACCACAGCCTCAGCAGAGTGAAAACGAACCCTTGCATCTAAACACTGGGTAGGAAAAGTTTCACGTCAGCCGCCTATTGCTGTATAACAAATTACTCCTAATCTTCGCAATGAAAAGAATATGCACTTACTGTCTCACATGTTTTGAGCGTCAGGAATGTAGGGGCAGCTTAACGAGGGGGTTCTGGCTCAGGGCCTCTCCAAGGTCGTAATCACAATGGCAGCCAGTGCTGAACCGCCTGGGAGTTCTACTGGGAAGATCTGCTCACTCCCAGAGGTCTCTCCACAGGGCTTGTCATAACAGGGTAGCTGGCTTCCCCCAGTACCAGTGACTGAGAGAGAGAGAGAGAGAGAGAGAGAGAGAGAGAGAGAGAGAGAGAGAGAGAGCCCAAGCTGGAAGCCACAGTCTTTTTATAACCTAACCTTGGAAGTGGCGTCTCATCACTTCTGCCATCTACTGTGGGTTCCAGCCCACACGGGAAGGGAGGGGTTGATGACAGAAGGGCCTGAGCACCAGGAAACAGAGGGGATCACGGAGGCCATCCTGGAGGCCGCCTGCTACAGACTTCTTGACCGCAGACATTTTTAAGTGTGGAGTCTGCTGTTCATCACTGTGAGTACCTAATGGGGGAAGACAGTCAGCTGCATTTCCCAGCTGTGTGATCTGGGATCTCCTCGTTCTGCCAACTGACCTCCGGGCCAAGGATCTGCTGCGCCCGACAGTCCCTAGGCAGCCAGGGAGTCGGTGTGGAAGGCAGAGCCCCAGGGTCCGCCTTAGACCCACTGGACTCATGGGAAGATTCTTTGTTGCAGAGTCTGCTTTATCTGGTATCAATATAGCCACTCAACTTTCTTGTTTTTGTTTGCTTTTTTTTTGTTTTTGTTTTTTGGGGTTTTTTTGGGGGGGGGGGGTTGCGGGGAGGAAGGAGAGAGAGAAACGGATTTGTTGCTCCACTTTATTCATGTTTTCATTGGTTTCTTCCTTTCTGTGCCCTGACCGGGCCTGACCCCGAAACCGTGGCGTATCCGGATGGTGCCCGCAGCCAACTGAGCCACCCGGCCAGGGCCCCACTCACCTTTCTTTTGATTGGTATTTGGAATATGTTTTTCTTCCTTTTCTTTTTAATCCATATAAGTAGATCTTTACACTTAAGGTGTATTTCTAATAAATAGTATATAAATAAGTTTTTCCAATATGACAATGTTTGCCTTTTAATTCGGGTTTTGAGACTTTTCTATTTAATGTAATTATTGATATGATTGGGTTAAAACCTGCCATCTTTTCTTCTCTATTTGTTCATTCTTTCTCCCTATATTCTTGCCTTCTTTTAGATTTTTTATTGTTTCGTTTTATTTCCACTTTCCATAGTACTGTTGCCAGTGAATGTAAGAGCTTCTTTTGGCGAGGAGCAGGTTTTTGGCGAGGAGCGGGTTTTTGGTGTTTGTTATGGGGTGCGACCACAACATTAGTTACAGAGAAACAGAATTTCCGGAGGATGAGGCCCAGAAATCAGGATTTTAAAAAAGTTTCCCAGGTGATTCTAATGTGCAGCCGAGGTTGAGAACCACTGCAATAGAACATCCAGCACTTTCCAGGTGTGTCCTCTCAGGACTGTGGTCTCCACTGATTGGCCGGCATCAGGGTACCCGGTCATTATCCAACGCAGCTGGTCCTGGGGGCAGCTGGTCCTGGAGCCAAAACCCAACTGAGGCCTAGATGTCATCTCCGGGGGGGGGGGGGGGGGGGTCAGGGGGTCCAGACCTCAGGCCCAGGGATCTGCAAGGGGAGGAAAGGTCACCCTGGGGGCGAGGTCCGCCCCTCCAACTGACCATTGCTAGGCCCGTGGGCTGTCCACCCTGGTGACCGGTACCTGCCCATGGTCCTTGCTCTGCTCGCGGCTAACTGCTGCCACAAAACCTTCCTGTGAAGCCAGGGAAAGGCGAGTCCCACTCAGGGTTTTAGGGAAAGTGAGACTATCGTAGAGGATGCTTACTGTCACACTGGGGTCTCTGAGATACGTCAGCAGAAGACCAGGATTAGGAAAAAGGAACTGACCTTTATTCTAGTCAATGTTTAATATGAACATTGAATCCCATTAAAGGGTTTCCAGGGCCTCAGGAGTGACTGTCTTTTTAAGTACAAAATTATCCAAGGCTGCGAGTTCTATACTAATTATCAATATTAGTATTGATTGTTCTATACTATTTTTCCAGTTTTACTGAGATATAATTGACATGTGTTAGTTTTACGTGTACAGCATAATGGTTTGATATGTCTATATTTCAAAATGGTCATCAAAATAAGTTAATATCCATCACCACACATAATTACCCAAATTTCTTTTTTTTTTAAATATATTTTATTGATTTCTCACAGAGAGGAAGGGAGAGAGACAGAGAGTTAGAAACATCGATGAGAGAGAAACATCAATCAGCTGCCTCCTGCACACCCCCCACTGGGGACGTGCCCGCAACTCAGGCACATGCCCTTGACCAGAATCGAACCCGGGACCCCTCAGTCCGCAGGCCGACGCTCTATCCACTGAGCCAAACCGGTTTCGGCCCACACTTCTTTCTTATGAGAATTTTTAAGACCTACTCGTAGCAACTTTCCAATATAAGGTGCAGTATTGTTCACTTCAGTCACCATGCTGTACCTCACATCAGAAGAACTCGTTGATCTTATAACCTTCCATCACCTTCACCCATTTCGCCCCCTCACCCCGTCTCTGTCCCTCCCCTCGGGGAGCCACCAATCTGTTTTGGTTTATTTTGGGGTTTTTTTTCTGTTTTGTTTTAACGCAAGGTCATCCTAAGGGGCGTGTTACATCGGTGAGCGGACTCTTCCAGCCCCTGGATCCTGAAACGCGGTGTTCTTGAGCCGTAGACCTACAATGCGGTTTAAGCAGCCACCTGGCCCGCTTGTGACTGCGTGTTACAAAGAGGAGAAGGAAAACCCAAAGGGAAAATAAAGAAACGGACTTTTACTCCTAAAACGGGAAGTTGCTGAAGGGCCTGCCCCCGGGGCGCCCTCCCTGCAGGCGCGGAGGATGGGGCTGCGTCACCGGAGGGAAGATCTTCATCGACAGCCACCGCGCGGCCCTCCCCAGCCCGCCCCGCGCCCGGCGCCCGGGGAGGAGGACCCGGAACCCCGCGGCCCGGAGGCTGGTCCTCCCCCCGGGAGGCGGGGCCTCGCCTTCCCCCGCGGGGGTCCCGCCCCGCCCTCCCCGTCCAGACCCCGCGCGGCCTGGGCTGCGGGCGGCGGGATGCGGCCGCGCGCGGGCCCGTGGTGGCTGCTGCTCTGGGCGCCGCTGGCCGCGGGCTTGGGGCGCGCGAAGGAGGCGCGCGGGGCGCCGCTGGCAGGTAACCGCGGGCGCCGGGGCCGCGGGGGGCTCTCCCTTCCGGGGCGGCCCGGCCCGGGGACCCCACTCTCCACCCTCCACCCCCCTCCCCGCCTGGGCTTCCCGTCTCTGCCGGACGGCCCTGCAGCGTCCGCCTCCCGGGCTGCAGCCATGGAGGCGGGAGCCGCGGTCTCGGCCTCGCGTGGGCATCTGGCCGCAGCGCCCGCCCTGACCGGCTCCAGGACCGTGAGCGGGTCCGGAACCGGCGCCGTGAACTCGCAAAAACACCCCGCACGGGACGTGGCTGCCCTGGGACGCGTGCGCCTGCCCGGCTCGCAGGGGACGGACATGGGGGCGGCTGGGGGCGTCGGTGGGGGACCCGTGCGGTGAGCTCAGGGTCCTGGCCTGGGAGTCGGGTTCCAGCTCCAGGACCGCCACTCACTTCTGGCCCCTTTTCTCCCATAAAATCCCGTGAAAGGTTTCCTGGAATCGCCGCCCACTTCTCTCCATCGCATTGGCCACCTCTGGTCGCAAGGGGGGCAACCAAGTGTGGACTTTAGCTGGGGCCGCCTCCCCCCAACAAACCAGGGCTCCTTGTCTAGGGATGGGGCCCATGGTCAGAGTCCGTTACCGCTGCCAACTGGGGAGTCTTGGGGCACCGCCTCGGGAGCTGTTTTACACCCGTTTCCACCGAACAGACGTTTGTTTTGTCTTTACCGTGTTGGGCAGTGTTTTAACGGCTCTATCTTATTTAGTGCCCGCAGTAGTCCTGCGGAGGGGGAGGGGGGGTAACATTTATGAGCCCATTTTACAGGTGAGAAAATGAAGGCCTGGGAGGAGATGTGACCAGTGTATACTGATAGGGAAGTAAATCACAGCACTGCCAAGGGCGGTTCTGAGCAGGGCAACAGCCAGGAGCTCCGCGCAGCCCTGGACCCGCACCCGCAGCGGGCGGCCCAGCCATTAACCAGGCACCACCTGTAGAAGGTCCGGCGCATGGCCTTTCCGGACTCTGGCTTTCTCATCGGGAGAAGGAAGGTGTTCTGTGGCTGGATGGTTTCCCATGTTGCCCTCAGCTTTTTATCTGTCTCAGTGACTCCAGTGTTTTCCAGATTCTGAGTCCCCAGATCCGGTGCTAACAGCTCACTTCCGTGTGGTGTTCACCGAGGCATGCCGAGCCGCCAGCTTCTGTCCACCTGGGACTGGCAGGTGCCCCCTGAGCTGATCAGAGGCTGGCCCCCAGCTCGGAAGAATGGCGGCCTGTGAGCCTTGCAGCGCCGCTCGCCGCTCCAGGCAGGCCGGCCCTGTGTCTGCCAGCGACCTGCCGAGGCCGGGACCACAGTGTCTAGGCCAGTGATGGCGAACCTATGACACGTGTGTCAGAGGTGACACACGAACTCATTTTTTTGGTTGATTTTTCTTTGTTAAATGGCATTTAAATTTATAAAATAAATATCAAAAATAGAAGTCTTTGTTTTACTATGGTTGCAAAGATAAAAAAATTTCTCTATGTGACACGGCACCAGAGTGAAGTTAGGGTTTTTCAAAATGCTGACACGCCGAGCTCAAAAGGTTCGCCATCACTGGTCTAGGCTGTTGCTGCTCTGAAAGCGCTGGTTTTAATGAGGAGCCCTGAGACCCAACGGCTGGAACTTCCTTTCATAAACTAGATTAGAGGCCATTTCCTGTTCTAAATTCCGTCTCCAACACACACACACCCCATCTGGGAATGGAGGAAATCGGCGGAGGCCAGCGTCTGTCACCCTGTCCGAAGTCAGGTCAGGGGCAGGTCTGGCTGAGAGGAGGAGAAACTTCGCACTAAGAGCCACTAGTGGTTTGCAAGCAGTGGGTGAGGCTCCCAGGAACCCCGCGTGTCCTGGGAAGTTGTTCAGGCCTCTGGACTGCATTCCCAGGCGTGGGCGTTAGCAGGATTCAGATTTATCTGTGGGAGAAGAAAAATCGGTGCTTGAGTTGAAAATCATACTTGAATCCACGCTAGCATGTGCGAATTTCAGTTTCAGTTTTATTATGCATGTTCTTGGAGACATAAAATATCAAGACTTAGATTCAAGTCATGTTAAAAAACAACACAAACAAACTAGGGTTAGTAGAACCGAGAAGTTACCCTTGTAATGGTGCTCCGTGCTAACTCCTGTGACAACGTGAATTACAGTGTCCTACCCAGAAACACCCTTTTTCCATGTCAGCTTTCAGGAGTTCAGGTTCGACGGCTTTTGCTTTTTGTTGTTCCTATTCTTCTGCCTCCCTTTCGCTGTCCCCAAAGAGGAGCCGTTGTGGCCGAATGGAGGGAACGAGAGTGTAGTCAGGGGTGTTATTGTTCTGGCATAGTCTCACCTGCAGGTACTTGCGTCTCACGTGAGGACCATGAGAGGTGACGTTCAGGGGGAACATGGCAGAAGTGTTTTTATGTTGGAGGTTGTTTGAGATCTGCTAAGATCTGAGGAGCATTTTATCTGTAGGATACTCTCTAAGTAGGTGTCAGTACCACCTGCCCCTTTCTCAAGTTCCGACTGAATATTTGTATCTTATGAATGATTAGACTCTAACTTAAATATGTCCTTGTACACGTAGGAAAAGTAATACATGACAAAAGGACTACAACGGCGTGATTTTAAAGTTACTAGTTAAAGCAGGTGATACGCAGCTGTCCCTGTTTATAGACGAATTCAGTATTTATAAATTGGGTGGCATTCAGAAGGAGCTAAGGGATCTCATTGGTTAAGGTCATCCTGGCTCGAATCCTTGGGTGACGTAAAGAATTGTGCTGTGTCTTGGCAGTTAGGGCACAAATCTTACTGAGTCCGTTCAGGTTTGTTGAAAGGATGAGAGAGCCGCCAGGGACTGGGGAGTTCAGGAGGGCGACGCTCATTCACAGCTTAGACGCTGCCTTGCTGGGGCAGCCGAGTGAGGACGGCATTCCGGGCTGGTCCCCAGATCCTCCAGGTGCTGGGAGATGAGCTGGAGCTGGGATAGCCCATGCTCCCAGTCGTTTCCCAGATCGGACTCAGGTCTGAGGGAGCAAACACCTCGTTGGGGGCACCCTCCCGGTGCAGACGGACTCCAGCCCCAGTGGGAGCAGTGGCTCTCGCTGGCAGCTGTCCCTCCCGGTGAAGGGCTCTTGCTGCATGTTCAGGCCCCGGAAACTCCTCCGTGTGTCCGGGCAGCCCTGGGCGGGGGTTTGGCTGACGTGGCTGGGGGCCAGCAGGTCCGTCCTAGTGGGACCAACCCGCGGAGGCTGAGGCCGCATCCATGGGAGACACCTGCCGGGGCCGGAGGCTCACAGCCTGCGCTTGGGCTGGAACCGGCGGTGGAGGTCAGTGAGCTGTGGGGCTGGCTGCACTTCCCACGCCCACCCTCAGGTGGCGATAGAGGAAGTAGAAACAGCGATGCAATTTCCAGGAGATCACCGAAGGGAGGAGAGGCCTGGGAAGGACGTAACCTGACGAACAGTCTGAAGCCAGTTTTCAACCTTTGCCATCTCCCGCACGTAACCTAATGACTAACACCCTGCGGCACACAAACAAAAGCCAGGTGTGCGTTGCTGCATGCGCACTAGCTGGCGATTGGTGGCCGTTGCTATTTCTCTACCTGACAGTCTGCGGGGAGGAGGCTGGTGCCCCCGGCTAGGCTAGCCGTCAGGTGGGGCGTGTGTCAAACACCCCGGCGGCACACGGCTGACAAGGCTGATCTGACAGAAGGCCTGGCTCTCTCGGGAGGCCATAGGCCAGCACGACACCAGCTTGATTGTCACAGTCACCGTCTCCTGCCTCATCCAGCCAGCCTGTGTCTGGAGGTCCACAGGAGCTCCCTGGAGCCAGGCGTGCGGCTTCTTGTGGCTGCGAGTTTCTCACTTCCTCGATGTGTAGGAATTCCCTCTCGGGTCGATGGAAACATTCACCGTAGGAGGGGGGATAGTGCGGGCAGCCAGAGGACACATGCAGTGTCGACACCTGGTCGGTGGTGTCCCAGGTGTTGTATGAGTTCCACATCAGGTAGAGGCTACTCTGGAGATCTCCTGGGGAGACGCAGTCTGCAGCGTGCTTTTCGGGGGGGGGGGGGGGTTTCTATCGTATCCATAGTCACCTCCGCTCGCACTCTCCCCGCCCCCGTCTGGTTGAAGATGGGCTGACATGCAGAGCAATCCCTGTCCTGGGAGTGCCCTTGCACCCAGTACACACATGTGCCAAACACGAGGAAGCAGCCAGTGGGAAAAGTGGAGGCGCCTGAGGACAGGAGGGTGGGTGGGGCTGGAGCAGCCCAGCGGGGGAGGCGGGAGAGAAGGTCAGAGATGCCCAGGTCCCCTGGGAAGCCCGGGGAGGGTTTTACGTAGGTCAGTCGTGCGCTCCGATGGATGTTTTTGTGCAGATTAGGGAACAGGTTGTGGGGAAATCGTGGGGGGGCAGTTCTGGAAGCAGGAGGCCAGCCAGGCCTCACGGGGTTCCAAGTGGAGAGGAGACCAGGGAAGCATGTACTCCGAAGTTCAAGCAGCTCACAGCACCTGAGTGGCATCGTCTCGCTCTTACCGAGTTAGAAATATCAAATGATTTAGCAGACCGTCTTGGGACCAAATGGGAAAAACCCGGCCCTCTGTGGGACGATAGCCTTTGTTTGCCAAGCTCAGGCCCCAGAGGACCCCTGCTGGCCTCTCGCTGAGGTGGTGGGATGTCCTGTGTGTCCCCTACACGCCATCCTGTGAAGGGCTGACACGGCTGATGTCCCTCAGCCCCGGTGTTCTGCACACACTTGCCACCCCACCCCCTGACTTCTCTCTCATTACCTCCAACTTCATTCTCTGGTTCTTCTCTCACATCGCCTCTCTGCTGGGAGGCGGCCCTCAGTCCTTCCTCTGTCTCGGGTGGAGGGAGTGCCTGTTCCCTGTGCTCGTAGCGTGTCCTCCAAACGTCGTAAAAGTCCTGCGCTGGAACTGTTGGTCTGTCTCCTGCTGGGCTGCCTATAATTGCCAGAGAGAAGAATTTTTTGGTCATAGAGTATAAAAACAGCTACCCCATGTCCCCGTGAATAAAAAAGGAAAAAAAAGGTAAGATTCTGGGCAATTAAATATTTAGAAAATATGTTTTCTTTTACACTTCTCAGTTCCAAGGTGCAGAGCTTTGAAGGAAATGGATTTAATTAAAAATTCGGAGTCAGACTGTTACTGCTACCATCAAAAAACCCAAATCGAGTGGAAATACATATGGTCAACTGTGCAGGTAAGAGGGTACCTTTAAATCTTATCTTACCACGGGGAATTTGTTTAATTTTCTTTGATTCTGAATCAAGCTCCTTAAAAAGGATCGTGGCTTTATTTTTATTTTTTAAGATGAAAATAATATGTATTTTTTTCATTTTTTAAAATGTGTCGTTATTGTTGACAGTATCCCAGATGCCCCTGCCCGGCCCGTTGCTGTGGATGTGTTTGATGTTTATTGTGATACTCTCGGCGCCCCCGACTGGGCAGTGCGACCACCGTGTGCTCCGCAGCAGGGCAGTGGCACGGATGCAGGAACAGAATAGGTGGGGGCGGGCTTTGCCCGCGGGCGTGAAAACAAAGGCGGTGCCTGCAAGGGCGTGATTCCTCCTGACGCGCCTTGGGATTCCTCAGGACGAGCAGGGGCTGAGTCCTTCGGGGTGAGGAGCAGGGTGGAGATGCCCGATGCATGGGGGGGTCCAAGGCTTGCCGGGTGCAGTGCCGACGAGCATGCTGGGAAGACAGGAGGTGGTCCACCAGGCGGTGCATGGAATGCGGCCTGTGTGAGGGGCTTCCGTTCGGGGCTGACAAGGTCCAGGGTGTGGCCGTGGGAGTGATATGTGGAGGTGGGTGGGGGACACGACCATCAGAGGAGCTCAGAGAACGGGAGGCCAGCGTATAGGGGTGCAGTGAATGCACTGGTGAATCCCCGAGATTCGTGGCTGCAGGTGGCACTGGAGAGAGCACAGCCGTGGGCCCGGGGCGAAGTCCACGAGGGGGAGGCAGGCAGTGGGTGATACCACCCGATGCCGGAGGCTCGGAGCTGGTGGCCACGCCCCCCTTTGGGCTCGCCCCAGTCCCGGGCAGGGAGGAGAAACGGGGACCGACAAGGCAGCAGCCAGGCCGTCATTCAGTAATGCGTGGCTGTAGCTGGTGCTGTGCTGTGAGCCGTGGGTAGGCCCTGAGGCCGGGCTCTGCCCTCAGGAGGTGGTGGTGGGAGACGCTGGGGCTACGTCTGAGCTGACCCAGAGGGAGCACTTCTCAGTCACGGAGAAAGTGGCAGAGATAAGCCCTCTTCTCATGGGTTTATAACAGTTGGCCACCTGTTCCTCTATCTCGTCTTTGCTTACGTCTCCGTTGGCCCCAAGAACCCGCTAGAACAGTGGTTCTCAACCTCGGCAGCACATTAGAATCACCTGGGAATCTTTTTAAAATCCTGATTTCTGGGCCTCATCCTCCAGAAATTCTGTTTCTTTGTGACTAATGTTGTGGCCCCACCCCATAACAAAGACACAGAATTTCTGGAGGATGAGGCCCAAACATCAGGATTTTTAAAAGATTCCCAGGTGATTCTAATGTGCAGCCAAGGTTGGGAACCACTGCGCTAGAAGAAGAAGTTGGATCAACCACCACTCAGGGAACAAACACCCACTTTCCGGGCGGGGAGTGCGCCCGTGGCCTCCACACGGCACCGCATGCGTCTGCGTGTCCCTCACTCAGCCGGCCGGGGCGCTAGGACGCGCTCGCGAAGCTTTAACTCCTGTGCTAATGGGGCTGTGCGTTCTCGTTGGCAGGTGAGGCTCACCAGCGCAGACCTGCTCAGTGTTGCGTATATCACAGAGAGACACAACTGCCAGGACCCAGAGACCGTCCTTTCTCTGACCAAGTGTGCGATCCACGCGTTCTGGACCCCGAGCGAGTCGCATGAAATATCCGTGAGCATCCGCCCACACGCGGAGACCGTGTGCTTCTCTGTGAAGCCGGCCGGGAGGCACACGGTGCAGGTGACTCGCAGGGGTGAGTCCGCTCGGGTTCACTGGGCTTCTCGGCCCGTCTTCCTGAGAGGCATGTCGGTAGACTGGCGTTTCCCTGCGCACTGCCACCGCCTTGACACCAGCCTGTGCCTGTGTCTCCTTTGCTCCAGTTGTGGATTTCGGGCTCGTCCTCCTGTTCGTGGCCGGCATCGTCCTCTTCCGCCTGGCGGCGCGCTTGAGTCAGTAAGTGCCCGTGGCGCCCTTCTTAGCGTGGGGACCGAAAGGCGGGGACCGTGCTGGCGCCTGCGAAGGAGGTCCACACGGGTTGGAGGGTAGCTCCGTTTCAGGTTTTGCAAACGACAGGTCTGAAGCTCAAGCTTGCAGAGCCTTTAAAGCCAGGAATGGTCGTTTGTGTAGCGATGACAGGTGAACGTCACACCGTGCGTGCTTCCAGGGGCGGAATGCGGCATCGCCTGCTCACAGACATCAGTGTGTTCGCCTGTGAGCTGTGCTACTGTCCCCACCGTGTAGATGGGGAAGGAGATCTGCCGGCACCTGACTGGTCCCCCCGGGGCCGGGGCAGGGGCGGGTTTGCTGGTGCAGACGCCTGGTCCCCTCTCAGAGGCCGCCTCCCTGACGTTCAGCTCGGATGCCCAAGGAGGGATTGCACAAACCTCTGATCAACCTGCCATTCTGGTTTCTTGTTTCTGACAACTTTACTCATGAGGAAGGAGTGCCCTTCCAGTTGTTTTCTTTTTTTTTTTAAAATATATTTTATTGATTATTTACAGAGAGGAAGGGAGAGGGATAGAGAGTTAGAAACCTCGACGAGAGAGAAACATCCATCAGCTGCCTCCTGCACACTCCCTACTGGGGATGTGCCCGCAACCCAGGTACCTGCCCTTGCCCGGAATCGAACCTGGGACCTTTCAGTCCGCAGGCCGACGCTCTATCCACCGAGCCAAACCGGTTTCGGCCCTTCCAGTTGTTTTCACTGTTCAGTGCGCTGCTCTGCACACGGCGTATGTCTGAGCCTTTCCTTGTGGCGTAACCAAGTGTGAACACCCCTCACGGCCCATCCACGTGCAGCTGGCCGCTGCCGACGCAGCCCGAGCGGGAAGCGTGGCTCTGCGGAGCTGGCTGCAGCCGAGTCGTCCAGGCAGAGGCTGATGCGGACAGCGCTTTCTCGGGCGCTGCGGATGCCGCCGCGGCTCAGGCACCCTCCCACCCACCCGCCCGCTGCCTGAGGGGCCGCAGTTCTTGCCGGGTCCGATCTGAGCAGAAGATAGCGCAGACACTGTGTTTTGAGTTCGTGGCAAGCTGTTCACCCTACATTTCAGGCAGAGATTCCGTTTTTTAAGAGCATGGGACGTAATCAAAGCCGCCGCCTGAGTTTTTCTTCTTCCGTCGTCAAGTTACATGTGTTTTCCATGCGAACAGCGTGGCTGGGCATTCACACGCCTCCGTCTGCTTGTCGTAACAGGAGCCCCGCTTTCTATTACTCCCTGGGGACGGCGCTCGGCGTCCTGATGGCACCCGTCTTCCTGCTGCTGCTGGCGAGAAGGTGCATCCGTAAGGTGGGTGAGCCGGTGGGTGCCGTGAGCACAGCGTGCAGCTCGGGGTCCTTGTGGTCAGGAAGCTTGGTCAGACCGATCCACGCTGATTATGGTGACTCCTCGTGCAAGCTGTATTTCTACGTTGCACAGACTGGCTTTAAAACGTACCTTTTCTAGAGAGTCCCTGTTTATTTTATTGCCGTCTGTAGGTTTCCGTAGTACGTCTTGCTGATACTTTTCTGGAGACCCTGTCATTCTCTGGGTAACGTGTTCATTCTCAAGGGGATGTGTTTTCCTTGTGAGTGACAGGGACGATTTATGCTGAGAGAGTCTCTCTGACCTCGGCCTCGCTGAGGACTCTCACGTGGCCGAGCCATCGGGCTGTGAATAGCAGCGTCGCTGCCTCTGCGGATTGCTGCGTTGTCATCCGTTCCCCAGAACAGAACTGGAGACGCAAATATTAGTTCACGACGATAATGTTGCCGTCCCTCTGCTGAAAGGGTGCAGCCCAGCATCACCTGGAGATAAATTGTTCCCTGCACAGCGCTCCTCCAGCGACAGCGGGCGTGCCGGCCCGGGCACCCTGCCCAAGTGCAGGCTGCGGCTCAGGTCCCGGACCTGCGAGTCTGCATCCCGGCAGCTCCCAGGGCGCCAGGGCTGCCGGGCCGGGGCCGGGGCCGCACCTGTAATCAGACCCGAGGGCCGCGTTGACTGCAACGCGTTCGTGTAGAGCAGTGTCTGGTACGGGGGGCTGGGTGCTTGCTTCTACGGTTACGAGAGCGCGTGACCCGAACGCTGTGCTTTTATTTTCTCCACACGCAGTGCAGCACCTTTGGGGCTGTGATGGTTGCTTGTTGGTTTGCTTCAGTGTATGTGGTGTGCCAGTGGATGGAGAACCTGCCGTGGCTGTGGGGTGAGCACAGGATGTATGTCGTAGGTAGGTAACGTTTTAAGATCCGTTCTATTACCGGGAAAGCTGCAAAGTGCCCCTGGAGGCCTTCTCTTGGCAGATGTTCCCGGCATCTAGGTTTCCTTTGGAACTAAGCAGCGCTGTTTAAAATCGTATTTTATTTGTTCCCATAGTTGGTGATTTCAGTTCATTATTCGATCTCATCTTAGACCCTTTCCCATATGACCTCCTTCTTCGTTGTCTATCCTCATGTTCAAAAGAGCAAAAACGATTTGCCCCTTTTGGCTACAGATGCTCTGACCACATCTAACTCGTGATGAAAAGGTTTCTATAAAATGTGGCTCTTTCGATCTTTGTCTTGATGTATTCAGCGCGAAAGGTGAGACGTCCTCCATGTACGTGACGAACGAAACCCTGACTTTCCAGAAACGGAGGCATGGGGAGCCCCCTGTTCTCCTTGTTACCAAAACAACACCCACTTTTCCTCCTGGTTTAATCGGGAGGTGGTGGGGGATGAGAGAACGGGTTTCCTCCTGACGCCTGACCCCGGATTTCACACACAAGTTTATGCCCCCAAATCAGAAGCAATACATGTTCTGTTTCATGTTACGATGTTATGTGTTTAGTTCATGGTTCTTATGCTAAAGTGTTTTTTAAAGTAAATCACCCATATGATGGTATGGTCCCCTAAATACTTCACTAAGCGCTTCTAAAAACCAAGAGCATTTTCCCCTATAGTCAAGTATCAAGTCTAAAAAGAAATTAAAAATCCCATAAAGCATCTGTCACCCAGGCCACGCTGACGTTCCCTCCTCGGCCTCGGTGGTGGGTTCGCGTACGCTGCGCTGTAGTCGGGAATCACACTTTGTGCCCGTTCTGCCCTGTTCCCATCACAGGGCGCACTGACGAGGCCACGCTTTGGATTTCTCCGGTTCCCGCCCTGTGGTGTAAGTCAGCTGTGTTCCTCTCTCACCCGCATGTCCTTGAAACGGGACCTTCGGCCTTGGGGCTCGCTCAGACTCAAACGCACGCGGCTGGACCCGCCCGAGACGCAGACCCTCTCGCGGTCCCTCGGCGTTGGCTGGACCCAGGCCTGGTTGCCGGGGCGCAGCTGGTCCCTCCGCTGTAAAGTTCACTTTCTGTGGCCGGAACGTGAAAACAAAAAGTCGGGTTTGTAGCTGGGACCGGTGCTGAGGCTTCCCCCTGACCGAGGCCGCCCGAGGACGGTTGTCCTTCTAGGACTCCGGACTGAAAACTAGACACATGTCCCAATAACTGACGATCACTCGCCCTCACTTTCACCAAGGGTGGTTATTCACTTACTCATAACCGGTCAGCCCGTATCACATGAAGGAACAACGAGCCTGAGGTGCCTTTCTCAATTTTACTTCATTGGAAAAAGAAAACAGAAGTGAAGGTTTTTCTGGTATGTTCTTAGCTCTCAGTCCAGGCAATGTCGGTTTTGGGGGTTTTTTTAATGTTTTTATTGATTTCAGAGAGGAAGGGAGAGGGAGAGAGAGAGAGAAACCTCAATGATGAGAGAGAATCATGGATCGGCTGCCTCCTGCACGCCCCCCACTGGGGATGGAGGCTGCAGCCGGGGCATGTGCTCTGACCAGGAATCGAACCCTGACCTCCTGGCTCATAGGTCGACGCTCAGCCACTGAGCCATGCCGGCCAGACCTCTGCCGGTTTTTACCATAAATTTTCAAGTTCTGAGTGATAACTAGTTACATTCTTCTGCTCTTACAGGCTACGTCTTGACTGTTGGGTGTCTCAGCTTTGCTGCCTGTTACAGACGCGGGCCCCTGGTCAAGGAGAGGAGCCAGCGCCTCCTGGCATGGACGCTGCGGCTCCTGGCCCTGGCCCTGACCTGCAGCGGCGCCCCCATGCCCCAGGTCGCGTGGACCACCGTCGGCCTCATGCTGCTGACCCGGGGTCTGCACTACTCGGGGAGAGCCCTCAGGTATGTGCCAGATGCACCTTCTTTTTTCCTTGTAATTTGACACGAGCTCTGGTTCTGTTGATGGTTTGGGGGATATTTGGACATACTGTGTTTGATCGCATAATGGACCGCATTTCACCTGGAGCGCTCCCTCTGAGGGGAGGGGAGGCAGCGAGCCGGAGGGTGCATCTCGTTGCTGTTCTGAGGCTCACACCCACGCGGGTGATGGCAGCTCCCCGGCTCCCTGACTCGTGACAGAGCGCCCTGGGCTCGGGGCTGCTTAGAGTTTCTACTTCATTCTGTCCTTCCTTCCATTGGAGCCAAACACGGCTGCGGAGGTATTCGCGGTGCTGATGAGATAAGAGTTAGGGCTCAGAAATGAATCATCGGGTGGAAGATGCGATGACATTCAGGGCTTTCTTTTCTCGGGTTCAAGGCGAGGCTTCGGCCTCGTGGAAGCCCAGGGGAGGGGGGGACCGCGGAGGGGACGCTCTGTGAGGCCGCCTAGTCGGTCGCCGCGTCGGGCTGAGCGCCTGCCTGCATGTCGTGCACAGATGAGGGGCTCCTGTCCCTGCACTGTGCTTGCTGACCGAGGCGTACGCTGTCACGCACACTGTCACGCACGAGGTGCGAACGTAGGCCTGCCCAGCACCGGGCATCGGGAGCTCAGGGGCACTTCTGGAGGAGCGAGCACTGGGCCACGTCGTAGTGAGTCAGAAGCCAGGTGACTAAGTGTAGGGAGGCTCTCCCACGGAGAGAAAGCCTGATGGGCATCGTCGTGAGGCAGGCGAGTGAGGCGGCATGGACAGCGTGAGAGGGGCGGGCAGGACAGCGTGAGCGAGGCGGCGTGGACAGCGTGAGCAAGGCGGCGTGGACAGCGTGAGCCAGGCGGCGTGGACAGCGTGAGTGAGGCGGCGTGGACAGCGTGAGCAAGGCGGCGTGGACAGCGTGAGCGTGGTGGGCATGGACAGCGTGAGCGAGGCGGCGTGGACAGGCGTGAGCGAGGCGGGCAGCACAGCGTGAGCGAGGCGGCGTGGACAGGCGCGAGTGAGGCGGCATGAGGCGGCGTGGACAGGCGTGAGGCAGCGTAGGCCATGCAGTGAGTCTAGGCTGATCGTGCACAGGGCGGGTGGAAGCCAGTGCAGCTGAGGGGGTGCTCCCTGGCGGATGCCCAAGGAGCTCTGTACCCCGCGCTCAGGCCTGCAGGCAGTGCGGGGGTGCCGAGCGGGGCCGAGGCCGTGGGGCCGGGAGGATGTGGGAGTGTCACGGGGGTTGCACTGCAGCTCACCAGGCGCAGTGACCTCAGCCCGAGCTGGTGCTGCCTGTGGGAGTTTGGGCCCCGCTTTGCCAGGTCTCCTGCTTTTCTGAAAAAGCCAGGAATGTGGATGAGAATGGGATTCTCGTGATTCTTAAATGTTGCCAACTGATCTGAAAATTAAAATATCCAACAAGCAAAAATCAAAGCTGAGACCAAAGACACCCCCAGGCAGCGGATGTGGCCCATCGTGTCTGGCAAAGGGTGGGTCCGGGGCAGGGGCAGGGGCAGGAGCAGGGGCCCAGTCCTCAGACGTCGCAGTGGTCCAGGCCGGAGGTGGGAGGTGAGGAGCACCTGGAGTGAGGCCTGGAAGAGGAGCTAATGAATATTCATGAGGCGAGCGAGGCTGTCGGGAAGGAGATGGGAGCTGGTGGTTTATGGGTCTGTGACTGGGTGTGGGGTGATGTGCAGAGGGTGTGGGTGAGGCTGAGCGGGCAGGGCCGGTGGGAGGGGCTGAGGCTGGCTGACGGCTCTGCTGGGGTCGGAGCCCGACAGTGACCGGGATCCCGGAGGCCCTCGGTGGGAGGAGGCTGACCACCCCCCTCGCCCAGGCCCTGCTCATGGCCAGGCCGGCATCCTGCGGGCCAGGCGGACCCTCCTCCTCCTCCCCTTCCACCAGCCGCCCTGCCAGGAGCAAAGGGGCTGCCGCCTGCACGGTGGCCTGTCAGCCTCGCTGCGCGCTGTTACCGTGAGCGCCGTGACCGTGCACAGGCCCGCCTCCCGCCTCCCGCCTCCCGCCACGCGGCTGGTGGGCGCTGGCCTGAAGGACGAGGGGAAGACAGGAGCGTATTTATAGGCTAAGGAACGGGCCAGAGAAACAGCACCCTGGTGCTAGTGTGCTCTCCGGCTCTCAGAGCGCTGTGTGAGTTTGTTTCTATAACGTCGCAGCTGTCCTTGTTTCTGTACTTACCGAACACTTACTGTGGGCGCTCGCGGCGCTGAGCACTTGATGCGAGTGTCTCCTGCAGCCTGTGCGGTGACGGGTGAGGTGGGTGCTAGCTGCCTCCGGGGTCTCACGTGAGCAGGTCAGCTCGGCACGGGGAGGAATTGCCCGGTCCCCACGGTGGGCGGGCCTCGGAGCGGGGCCGTGCCGGTCGTCCCCACAGAGGCCGGCGGGCGCTCAGAGGAGACGGTGTGGAAACCACGTCAGCGGTCCCTGGGCGAGCACATCAGCCCCCAGGATCTTTACAGGGAAAAGCCTTTCAGGCCCGGATCCCCCAGAAAAATGCACTCGGGACCCCCCACTGGTGATTCCGACGCTCACTCCCATGAGCGAGTCTCCCTTAGATTAACATGTGAACGGCCCGCAAACATCTCAGCGCTCATTTATAAATAATTCGGTTAAGACCTTGTTCATTGTCATTAGCGTTTGTATGAGAGGCTCCCCTTTGGGACTCCCTGGTAGGAAAGCACTTCCGGTCCTGAGCATGCGGCAGAGCGAGAGCTGGTGTAACTCACCGACACACGCGCCCTGGGCACCGACACACACGCCCTAGGCACCGACACACACGTGCGCGCACACACACACATGCACACACACACACATGCACACACGCGCCCTGAGCACTGAAACACGCGCGCGCACACGCTCACATGCGCACACACGCTCACACGCGCCCTGGGCATCGACACACGCACGCACACACGCACCCTGGGCACTGACACACACACACGCACACACACACACACACACACATACACGCACCCTGGGCACTGGCACACACTCACGCACACACGCGCCCTGGGCACGTCCCTCCCTCCAGGGGCGGCCACTCCGGGCCGCAGAGCCTCCTGCTTTCGGTCTGGACGGGGAGCGGCGAGTCTCCATAGCCTCCCCGAGGACCGCCTCTCGGTGCCGAGAGAAGCAGCCCGTCCCGCACCAGGAAGCCAGGCCCGAGCGTCCCCTGGGCGGTTCAGTCACCGGGAAGGAAGACGCACTGACCTCTCTCCCGGACTGGCCCTCGGAAGCCACATGAGGGCCTGGGGTCCATTAGGATGGTCCAAGGAGGGGCGTGTGCCAGCAGGCCCGCGCTGCGTGTTCTCAGTTCCGCATTCACGAGAGCAGCAGGATAGCGTGGTCCCTGCTTAGCATGCATAGCGTGGTACACAGGAAGGGAGGAACCATGACCACTGCTGCTCAGAGTCTTGGGAGGTGAGCTGAATAACCCGACGCGGCCAGGAACCTAGCAGCCACCTGCCGTGTCGTAGGAACGTGAGGAAGTGGCTGAGGTCCCGAAGGCTGGCGGTCAAGTACCTGACTGAGGAGCAGTACCGGGAGCAAGCTGCCGCCGAGACCACCCGGGCCCTGGAGGAGCTGCGCCAGGCCTGCCGCCGGCCCGACTTCCCGTCCTGGCTGGTCATGTCCAGGCTCCACGCGCCGAAAAAGTAAGCCCCGCTCGGCCCCGGGCCCGCGTTCGAGTCGCTGCGAGGGTCCGTGATGGCTGGTGCAGGCCCCGCGTTAGAAGCATCCGTGCCCAGCAGGCCAGCGAGGCTGCCAGAGCCGCTCCCCCGGGCCCTGGCCCAGGCCCAGGCAGAACTGCGAGCGTCAGAGCAACAGCTCGGCTCCTACCGGGAAGGGGCTCCTACCGGGAAGGGGCTCGTAAGGGAAGGCGGGAGGCGACACCCAGAGGAGCCGAGGGTGGGACGGCTGCGGCCCTGCTTCTGCTGGTGTGGGCAGTGATGCTGGAGTGCACCCCAAGGCCTCTCTGCCCGCATCCTCCCCTCTGCTCCCCTCCTGCAGGCTTCAGTCAGACCCCCTGCCCCCAGGGAAAGGTGGGGGGCTTCAGTCAGACCCCCTGCCCCCAGGGAAAGGTGGGGGGCTTCAGTCAGACCCCCTGCCCCCAGGGAAAGGTGGGGGGCTTCAGTCAGACCCCCTGCCCCCAGGGAAAGGTGGGGGGCTTCAGTCAGACCCCCTGCCCCCAGGGAAAGGTGGGGGGCTTCAGTCAGACCCCCTGCCCCCAGGGAAAGGTCGGAGGGGAAGTGTCGACAGTAAAATAAGGAACAAATCCAGGCTCAGGGGAGAGGAGAGCGTTAGGGAGCAGAGTGGGTCTCGGCAGCGCTGGGCTGGCGTCTGCCCCCGCCCTCCCTGAAGGTCCGTCGGCTTTCACCTCCGTGTACACGCCACTCTCATTGCCTCCGCCTGCACTTCTCCAAGAGGACAGGGAGCAAGGGAGCTGTTTTCTTCCCAGCAAACCTTTCCGTGGCCACATGAACTTTCTTTAAAACAAACACAAAATACGTAATAGGTTTGCAGACTTCGTCCTCGGAGGAAGCCACTTGTCGCCCGAAGAAATGCGTCTTCACGAAGAGTACAGCCTGGGGGGCGCCTTCCTGGAGGAGCAGCTCTTTAACCTGGGGCAGCGGCCGAGGCCTGAGTGTCCTGCTCCTGCCCCCTGCCCTCTGCCCCCGCCCCCTGCCCCTGCCCTGGCCCTGCCCCCTGCTCCTGCCCCCACCCCTGCCCCCGACCTTGCCCTTACCCTGCCCCCACTCCCCTGCCCTGCCCCTGCCCTGTCCCCACCCTCTGCCCTTGCACCCGCCCCTGCATGTCACTCAGGACCAAGACGTGTGTAGTAGCGGAGGGGATGGTGGCAGAAGACGTGGCCGTGGGAAGACCCAGGCGCACGGGAGAGGACGGTCCCTCGCGGCCAGCCTGCTGTTTATCCTGCTGCGCCCGCGTCCTGGGCCTGCCATCGCCACTTCCCTCGAGTGAAGATCTCCACTCGGAACAGGGGGCCTGTGTTGGCCTCCAGGGGCCAGCGGGCCCGGGTCAGTGCCTGTCGGCCCCAGGGCACTGCGTGCTCTCTGCCCCAGAGCCTGTCTGCCCAGACGGTGCCGGCGCAGGTGCTGGGAGGCCGACCCGTGTGCCCAGCGCGTCCGAGTGCTGATCAGTGCTGCTCAGGACGGATTCTCAGGTCAACTCAGACGGACACCGCATGCAGCAGGACCGCCCAGGGCCTTTAAGGGCGCCCGTGCCCACGTGTCTCAGGAGAGATCGCGTCGCGGTTTCCGACTTCATTTGCCCACAGACCCGTGTTCCAGGAGACGAGGATTCCCTGGCTCACGTGTGAAGAACGTGCTATGATGGAGGCGCTGGGGTCTGGGACGCGCGGCAACTTGTCCCAGCCCACACTCGGGCAGCGCGGGGTGGCGCTTCAGCCCTGGCATGGCCCACGGCCGGGCACCGGGCGAGGAGGCCTTCCGAGGGGCGCGAGGCCGCCTCCCCCGGCCCTGGCCTCACTGGACTGGTGACTTGTTTATATTTAGTAACAGCCTTCTAGCTGTTTGGTGACTGATGAAGAGAAACATTTCCTGCGCTTCTATTTGAGCGTTTTGGTAAGGCTTTTATAGGCAGAGCCGATTAGCATCACTTTTGTGTTTCCGTGTGCTGAAGCTGGAGTCATCTGCCCTCTCGTGACATTTTGCATCGACGGTTCATTTCTAAAACCGCCGAGTTCTCTATTCGGTAACAGTTCCCTGCAGGACTGATCTGTGATCTTCCTCACGGAGAGCAGGCCTTGTTCTGGACGCCTCCTGTTAAGACTCCAGGGGAAGGAGGGACTGACTGTGAGTGCCGCGTGGACCGAGCCCAGCAGGCCCACGCGGAGGACTAAGACGTGGATCCGACGTGGCACAGCGGCCCGGGGGCGACGGTGTCGCCGAGTGGGTTCTGAGACTCCGAGGCATCGAGCGAGCGGCCTTTCACTGGAGAGGAGAGGTGGCGGGGGGCGTGCGAGAGCTGAAGGCGCTCTCCCGAGCCAGGTCTCGTGGCCTCGTTCTCACTTGTTGGGTAGCCTGGCTACCCGTGTGGGACTTTCTGGATTGATCTTCCAATGCTCTTGCCCCTCCAGGCAGCGTTTACAGGCCTGCAGTGTTGCCAGACACCAGTTCATGTGAGGAGCTCTGTTCTTTCTGTAAAATGCACTAAATTCCATCTGTGCTTTCACACAGCCTCTGATTTTACTTATTTTTAATGTTTTTATTGATTTTTTTAGAGAGAGAGGTAGGGAGAAGGACAGAGAGATAGAAACATGGACGAGAAAGAGAATCATTGGTCAGCTGCCTCCTGCACATCCCACACTGGGGATCAAGCCCTAAACCCAGGCATGTTCACCGGGAATCAAACCGTGACCTATTGGCTAATGGGTGTACGCTCGACCACTGAGCCACGCCGGCCGGGCAGTAGCCTCTGATTTTAAAAATCAAAGTGTCTCCCGTTCAGATTTATGATGAGGTTTTGTAGGTGTTTACAGTTCAGGCTGATGTTTTGTAATTGTATTTGCTGGTGACACGTGACACATGCACACGTCAGATGCGTCAGTATTTGTGTCCCTGCACTCCTCTCCCCAGAGGCAGCTGGTGTCCCACCACACGCGTGTGACTGAGGGGGCCCCGGGCCTTGCCTGTGCCGGGCACGGAGGTGCTGACCAGCCGGGGTAACCGTCACCAGAGAAACAGCTGGCGGGAGAGCAGCAGAGCCGCGTCTCCCAGGGGGCTGGCTTCAGTTATGCCGCAGAGGACGCCGTGGATTGTCCGTGTCTGTGGAAAGCTGAGCCATTAAAGCGTCACTTGTGATGTGGGGTGCCTTTCCCTGGGGTTCGTTTGATTTGGGGTTCGTTGTGGTGCTGCTCACAGTTCTGATCCCCATCAAGCACTGTTGGCTAGCTCCCCTGAGATTCTCCCCCTTCCTTCCTCCTTCCCCATCCCCTCTCCCTCCCCCGCCTTCCTTTGCCTAAAGGCCTGTACCGCTAGATGAGCACTCCGTGAAGCAGCTCTGTCCCTCAGGAGGTGAGCACTCCGTGAAGCAGCTCTGTCCCTCAGGAGGTGAGCACTCCGTGAAGCAGCTCTGTCCCTCAGGTGAGCTTCGTGCCTCCGGCCGCCAGAGGTGCAGCCGGGGCCTCCCCGAGCCCTTGGCCGGCCGCTGCTTGGCCGGTGCCTCACCAAGCTCGCTGTCCTTAGCAGGTGGGAGGGGCGCTGACCCCAGCAGTGCCGGTGAGACTCCCGGAGGTGGCCAGGCCCGCACAGTCGTGCCATTCAAACGCCGTGTTTAAAAGGTTTTAGGGCACATTTTACACATCTCAGAAAACGCGTTGTGAATTGCGTGTCGTTTGCCAGTACTACTGAGGGGGGACTAGAGGGGAGTGCCCGTCTGACACTGAGGAGGATGTTTGAATGTGTGACTTTTAAAAAAACCCAGAAACTGAACAGATTTGAGGTTTTAGGTTTAGGATAGATAGATGATGGGTTACATCCACATGTGTAAACATGTGGACGAATCAACCCCCGGAATGATGTCCAGAAGAGAAGGAGGATCTTACGTGACTCTGCATGTGATTGTCCCGGAGTTAGAGTGCAGGTGGTTAAACCGCTTTCTGGTCCAGCGGGTGGAAGGGGCCGGGAGCTCTGGCCTGACGGGCGTGGGGTCTGGAGAAGCCCGCAGTGAGGTGTTCAGGCGCCGCCAGGAGCCGGCTGCCTTCCGAGCCAGCCCACTGGGTATGACACTGGTGAGCTAACGGGTGGCTGTGCCCCTGGGTGTTGACCCAGGACCCCCACTTGGCCATGACCCCTAAGAAGACCTTGCTCACAGCAGCCAGCCGTGTGGTCTGCCAGGCACGGTCCGCAGCAGCCGTGTAAGGGCGTGAGGACAGACCGTGGAACCCACAGGACTGGCAGATCCCCCTCGGAAAGCAGCCCCACAGGCATCAGGCGTAGGAAGAGCCCTGCCCGGTGGGCAGAAGGGACAAGGCTGCTGTGTCGCCCGCGTCAGTGTCATCAAACCAACACGTGATGCATCCCCCGCCCCCCCCCCCCCCCCCCCGGCCTAACCTCGCCGAAGTGACGGGATACCCGGTGTCGGCCATGACCGCCCCTTCCTGGACGCAGGCCCGAGCGCCTTTTCCTCTCGGCGACTCCTTTTCTCATCTTCGGTTCTCGACCGGAAGCCCCTTCGGGAGGGGGTGCTCTGCACTGAGATGTGAGAGGCTGCAGCCTTCCTGTGGCCCAGGAGTCCAGTTGTCTTGAGGTAAATGCGTATTTTTGCTCTGTCCCCTGAATGTGCTACCTAATGCGTCACCAGAGATTAGGGATGAGGATGCACTCACCAGGAGAGATCAGGAGGTGCCTTCTGCAGGGCAGCTGCTCTTCTTGTTTTAATTGGGGGGGGGGGGGCGGGGGGGAAGGCTGGCTGGCTGGTGTGGCTCAGTGGATAGAGCGTTGGCCTGCGGACTGAAGGGTCCCAGGTTCGATTCCTGCTCAGGGCACATGCCCGGGTTGCAGGCTCGATCCCCAGTAGGGGGTGTGCAGGAGGCAGCCGATCAATGATTCTCTCTCATCATGGATGTTTCTATCTCTCCCTCTCCCTTCCTCTCTGAAATCAATAAAAATATATTTTTTAAAAAATAATTGGGGGGATGTTTGTTTTGGTTTTGGCCCACTTTCCAGAAAAGCGGTGATGAAGCGGGGAGAGGGGAGTCGGGGTTTACTGGAGGCTGGTCAGGCACTGTACTAGGCACTCGGGGGCGCCTCCTCTTGAACCTCGTCGCCGTCTGTCCTGTTTTGGTGTCGCGTCCACTTTGTGTTGAAGAAAGAGTCCGAGGTGCAGAAGCTGCTGAGGACCATTCAGAGCTGAAGGGTCAGCATAGAACTCGAGCCCCAGGGCGTCGATGCCCGAGCCTGGCTACTTCCTTTATTGGTTTTATAAACAGCCAAGGAAGCGGCCCCCAGCCCATCCGTTTTGTCAGTGCTGTGCACCCGCCATCACATGTGCCTTGCAGGTGCGTGTCCACACGGTGCTTCTAAACTACCTGGGGTGATGGACCACCCCCTCCCCCCCATCCACCACAAACAATACTTCTGTAAAGTTAGAAAAGTTAAATATTTTTTAAAAAGGACACACCAAGTACAAGCCCCTCCTGGCTCCGGTGGCACTGGTCTTCAGAGTCCCTCCAGCCTGAGTTTTCTCTGCCAAACCCAGTCCCCACCAAGTGTGCGGGGTCTGCACTCCCCGCCGACAGCTGAGCGGGAGGTGCTGGCTCCATCGGTGTCTGTGAATGTCCGAAACGGAAACAGCCACACGTACAGGTCCCAGGCCTCGGCGAGGGAGGGTTCAGCCAGGGGCTTTCTGGCTTGTTCTAAACTAAGCAGGTGCAACCCCCCTGCATCCTGGGGGGAGGGGGTGCTGGGCACCCGCCCGCTGGCATCCGCTTGGAGCTAGAATCCTGGCCTTGACCCCATGTCTGAGCTGTGTTCGCCCCAGAGACCTCCTAGTGAAAGGGGGTGGCGACAAGGATGAGCCAATCATCTCAGCACATCACAAGCATGCGGGGCTACGGGTGTGGGTCCCCTTTTCTTTTAAATTCTCTTTAAAAAATTTTTTCTATTGCTTTCAGAGAGGAAGGGAGAGGGAGAGAGAAACATCAATGATGAGAGAGAATCATGGGTCGGCTGCCTCCTGCACGCCCCACACTGGGCATTGAGCCCCAACCCGGGCGTGTGCCCTGACCAGGAATCGAACTGTGACCTCCAAGTTCAGGGGTCAATGTTCAACCCGAGCCAGGCTGGCCGGGCTGGTTCCCCTTTCCCGGGAGCCCCTGCTTCACCCCGGATTGGCTGCAGGAGACACTGCTAAGTAACGGCCCGCACCTGCAGCACCCACCCCAGCAGCAGCGGGGAATGCGAATCCGAGGGGAGCCCCAGCCAGCGGCCATTTCTCATGGCCAGCGAGGGCTCACCGGCGGGTGGAGCTCGGTGCGGGACAGTCTGTTCTGCTTACGGCTTTGAGGAACGCTCACCTCTGCAGCCACATACGCAGCACCGTGGCTCGTCCCCTTTCCCGCCATCAGAGGAAACCATCCGAGTCGGTCATGGAGGCGGCGATTACCAGCCGGGGCTGGGAGGCACCTGGGCATTTGCAGGAAACCTCGGGAGGGTTCCACAATCCTCAAGTCAGAGTTCATTGGAATTCACTTCCATCGGCTTTAAATGGCACCTGGGGGGCAGGACGCACAGGGGCCTCCCCGAGGGGCTCCGCCCATGGCTCCCCCAGGCCAGGACCTGCTGGGACTCTTTCCGGGGGAAGTGCTTCCGTGGGGGTGGCCCCTTCGTTATCATTAGGAAGCGGTTGGACATGGTGTTTATTTTTATCTCGGCATAGCAACTGCATTCCCCAAACGGCGGCTTTTCCAGTGACGACGTCGGGACTGTAAACACGAGAGACACAGTGAGTCAGTTCACACGTCCACCTGCCGTACGTCGCCCTCACGGCGAGGGTCGCCTGCGCACGTGTCTTTATTTCTGAAGTCACATAAGCACAATAAATACATCGGATTTGGAAAGGTCACTTAAGATGAGTCATGATGATCTACGGTACAGTACGTCTCAGTTCAAGTGCAAAAATAACTGTCTGCTTAATTCCACTTCTTTCCCTTATTATTTCTTTTAAAGCTGTGTTTTGTGGAGCCAGAGCTCCACACGTGGGATGTCTCCTCCCCATGCAGTTTTAGGCGGACGTAGATTCCACGGAGCCGCTCTTACTCGACCACTGACCCGTGGAACGGGGCCAGGGGGTAAGCGAGTGGCTCCTCTTGACCGTCCTTCCCTTCCCTCCTCCTCCGCTCCCCCACAGCTACTATCCACGCCGACTGGCCCTCATTCCCCTGGCGGCTCCCTTTCCCCGGGCTCCCCACTTCCCGGGGACCTCGTCTTCATTGTTAGCAGCGAGCTTTGCACGAGTCACCGGCCGTGGCCCCGACAGTAGTGGTATGTTCACAGCAGCAAGCCCACAGCCACGTCCAGTGTCTGACTGTCCCCACCCACAGCGAAAACCCACCCCTTACATAACTTCAAAAGCTGTATCCCTCCCCCAGGCACTTACATCTTACACTGTTACTTGGAAATAGCACTGCTTTGCTAAAGAAACCCTTAGGAATTCGGCGAGTAAGAAAAAACCCGCCCGCCGAGCCGAGCCCGAATCACCAGGAACCGTAAAGCCTGGTCGAGGCGACTTGCAGCATCACCATGGCCAGCGCCCCTCGCCTCTCGGCCCAGGACACGGAGGCGCGGGCTGGTCTGGAATGTTCCCTGCTCCGGTCCTGCAGCCCGTGGAGAACAAACGGCCGGTGAGCGCGCCGCTCGGCTCGCGGGGTCCCCGAGCTCTGCTCAGGGGCGCGGCTGCTTTCCTCGCCTTCCTCGCAGACAAAATGCCCCTGCGGAGCTCGGGGACCCTGAGGCCACGCTCCCGAGGACTCTCCTTCCTCTTCTGAAACAAAAGCACAGCCGCTGCTCTGTCACCCGCCCCTGGGTTCTTTCCGCACAATTTCCAAATTCTCTTCAAGAGAAGCCAAGCGAGAGGCGGCTCCTCCTGCCGTTCGCATGAAGAACCAGATAACGAATAAATAACGAGAAGGGACCCGCCCTCGGCGCTCACCTCCCTCCACTTAGTGTGACTCTGCACCCCGACCGACCCCAGCCCGCCCGCGAACGGGAGTCCCCGCGAACCCCACTTCCCCCCCGCCACTCCAGCGGGCTGGGGGTGGACCGGCTCCTGCCGCTATGCACTGTGGCTACGTGTGTGTGTCTCCACGCCAACGGGTTCAGATACTCAGAAGCGTGTGGTGTGATGCTCAAGGCGGGCGTGTGCCGGGCTCGGGACGCCTCCCCGGTCCGGAGCCGGTTCCGTGCAGGGGTGAGGTGGGCAGGGCCCTCAGGGTCCCCCAGCGGCGGGCAGGGCCTGCGGGCCCCCACCCTCTGCACGCTGGTTGGAGCTGGGGTGGGCGGAGCTGCTCTGCGTCTGCGATGCTGCTGATGGAGGGGGCGGCTGGCTGCTAGGGGGCGCGGGGGGCTTGTCACTGGGGGCGGGCCGGGCTCCGGCAGCGGGAGAGTCTCCCCGGTTCTCACTGGTCCCCTGGAAGGAGAAGAACGGAAGGCAGGCGGCTGTGGTCCAGCGAAGCACCTCTCCCATAGGCTTCCCCGTGAGATGCAGGCACGGGAGGGCATCCGGGGACCGCTCGGGGGCGGGAGGAGAGGAGGGGAGGAGAAGGGCTTACCTTACATCTCTTTTCCTGTGTGCAACTGCCAGAGCCGCATGAAAAACACAAACACTGTGAGCAGACAGACCTCGTGGGAAAGGAGCATCCCTGTCCACACGCCTGCCACTACCAGGGCGCCATGGACACCCACAGGTGCCGGAGCCGCCAGCCGCGGCGAGTCCTGGGCTAACGCGGGACCTGCGGCCCGGCCTCCCGCTGAGGCCACGCACTCACCCCTGACCCCTACAACCAGGACACGTGCTTTGAACCAACCACACACGGCTCTCCTCTGAGCCAGTGCTGCCACTTCAAATAGCTGGGCGCCACACAAGACGCTTTATTTCTGCGATTGATTCTAAAATGAAAAAACATCGTAGTAATGGCTTCTTCCTAAGACTGAGTCATACCAGCCAGCTTTGATTAGCATAAAATGTTAACATGCCAGAAAAAAAACTGTGACGGTCCTTAAGCCTCAGAGGCTTTGGTGAAAATGAGGAGTTAAGAACCCAAAGTAATGAAAACTGTTCGCGCAAAAGCCATCCTTTCTAATCCACTCATCTGCTGGTGGGCACTTAGGCTGTTTCCAAATCTTAGCTATGGTGAATTGAGCTGCTATGAACATAGGGGTGCATATATCCTTTCTGATTGGTGTTTCTAGTTTCTGTGGTACATCTACACAATGGAGTACTACGCTACTGTAAAAAGGAAGGAATTCCGACCATCTGCAACAGCATGGATGGACCTGGAGAGCATTATGCTAAGCAAAATAAGCCAGTCAGAGAAAGATAAATACCACATGATCTCACTCATGTGTGGAATATAATGAACAACATAAACTGATGAACAAAAACAGATCCAGAGACAGAGAAGCATCAATCAGACCGTCAAACCTCAGAGGGAAGGCAGGGGAAGGTGGGGGTGAGGGGGAGAGATCAACCACAGGACTTGTCTGCATGCACATAAGCATAAGCGATGGATGCAGACAACAGAGGGGTAAGGGGGCAAAGGGAGGGTAAGGACACATATATAATACCTTAATCAATAAAGAAAAAAATAAATAATGAAGATAAGATGCAGAAAAAAAAAAAAAAAGCCATCCTTTCTTCTGCCTCGAATCCTGGCCACGCAGCCCGGCCTCACAGCGTTGGTGCCCTGCCCACCGATGTGCCCCTTCCTGGCACGCAGGGGACCCGGTGAGTTTGTGACCTTCATAAGGAGGGTCATGCCTAGGCCAGAAGGGATCATGCTTATCAGTGATGAGGAGGCTTGGTTTAAATTACAGAAATGTTATGTTAGTTTACAAGGTCGTGATAAAGACAGTTCCAATCTTCTAAAAAGCAAGTTGCCAAACTGCTCTTTATGTTTAAGTCTTTGCCCTTCTCTTCTCTGATGTGTCCCCTGAGGCTACGCCAGACACAGGGCGGCCGTGACCGACCCACCGAGTGGAAGGCGGTGAGTGAGCTGGCAGGGAGGCTGCCCCAGACGCGCACTCAGCCTCCCCGAGGCGGCTGGCGCTGTCAGGTACCCAGTTTCATCCACCGCAGTCGACTCCGCTCAGGAGAGACCATACCTCTAAGGCAAGAAAATCACACCTTTTACTTTTCACGTGAGGCCCCAGCAAAACTACACTTCCACCGAGTTAATGTCCTCACCAGCCCGCACAGGCTCAGTGTGACCACTGCCTCACCAGACACCCTCAGGGCCTGTTCCTTCGCCTGTGCCCAGAGAGTCGGAATTACAGACACATCTTACTGCAGCTGCAAGCCATCGATGCTGAGAATTTAACGCAAAATCAGAAGATGTATTTCCGCTCCAGCAGGCACAATGCCCTCTCCGGGAGGCTGCGTACACCTCCACTACGCACCTGGCACGGAGCAATGAGACCACCCACAGACCTCCCGCAAACCCGGGGCGCACAGCTGATAGAGGGCCTGCCTGGGGGCGGGAGGCCGGCAGGGGGGCGGGGGGGGCGCTACCTGCAGGGGCTGGATCTCCGAGGCGTGGCCCTCCCTGGCCAGCAGCAGCACCTCCTGCACCTGGTAGAGGGCGTAGGCGAAGGTCACCCAGGGGGAGGCGCTGACGCCCCAGGCGGGCTTGCTGGCGTCCTCCTGCTCCTCCTGGTGCTTGGTCTTCTTGGGCGGGAGGCGCGGCTCCACGCGCGGCAGGACGTCCTCCGGCTGCTGCTGTACCAGGTCGATGGTTGCTATGGGGACAGGGCTGGATGGAACCGGAATCCTCTCGGCCAACATTGTCTTGTCTGGAGAGAAAGCCAGGATGGAATCATTGCTCAGCGTTTCCTAGGCACTTGAACAAACACAGAACTAGGTGGGCCCCCCTCCCCGCCCCCCCCCCCCAGCCCCCGCAGAGTGCATGGCAGCCTCCCTGAGCGGCGGGCTCCAGGCGGCTCCTCCGCGGACTCGCTGCTGCTGAGCCGCGGGGGTTCTTTACAGACTTTGGGTGCTGACCCCTCCTGGGCACCCGCATTGCCATTAAGTGGACCGACTAGTACTGGTCTTTCTTTCCGAGTAAGTGTTCATCAAAGAGCAGAGGAGCGTGAGGCTGGTCTTCCAGGGCCCCCTTACGTCTGCTTGCTGATGAAATGCGCTGTTCTCTACCTTGGCTATCACACCTGCGGCACAGGCTGCAGCCCGGGTGCCGGGGGCCCACGCACAGGCCGGCCCACGGAAAGACGAGCATCACAGCAGGAAGGCCTCCCAGGGAAGGCCTGAGACCAAGGCTGCAGGAGGCGGGGGCCGGCTAAGGTCAGGAAAGACCAGCGTGAGAAGAGCAGTACTGTCTCCCTTTCTGAAGGGCTCGTTGACATTAAAATCTGTCCCTGAGTCTCTGCAAGGGGCTGGTTTTCCTAACAAAGCCCCTCAGGTGCCTGAGGCCAAGGCCACTCAAAGGAGAGGACCCCCAAGAAGAGGCCGGATAGGGCGCTGAGGCTGAGCGGGAATGTCTCCCTCTGCTGGGGGCCTTCATTAAAGAAAAAGGAAAAGAAGCTGATTTTAAAAAGTTGAAAACTGCCTGGGTGTGTGCTCCGTGGTTGAGCGTTGACCCATGAACCAGGAGGTCAGGGTTCGATTCCCAGTCGGGCACATGCCTGGGGTTGTGGGCTCGATCCCCAGTGGGGGGCGTGCAGGAGGCAGCCGATCAGTGATTCTCTCATCATTGATGGTTCTCTCCCCCGCTCCCTCTCCCTTCCTCTCTGAAATCAATAAAAACATTTTTTTAAGTTGAAAATTTGTTCTCATCTAAACATTATAGTTGCTGCAGCTTTCTGTGTAACAGTTTTTAATGAAGCCATACCTAATTGAGGGAAAACTTCAAAGTTAAGGTTTAAACTTTTTTTCAAAGGAAGATAAAATCATAGAGATTAATAGTATGTCTCATCCCTAGTAGGAAAATTGCTGTATATCAGCGGTTCTCAACCTGTGGGTCGCGACCCCTTTGGGGGTCGAACGACCCTTTCACAGGGGTCGCCTAAGACCATCGCAAAACACATATAATGACATATTGTTTTTGTGATTAATCACTATGCTTTAATCATGTTCAATTTGTAACAATGAAATTGGGGGTCACCACAACATGAGGAACTGTGTTAAAGGGTCGCGGCGTTAGGAAGTTTGAGAACCACTGCTGTAGAGCCTTACGTCTACTTGACTTACATTTTACATACCTTTAGAGCACTAGAGAAATGTAAAACCAATACTTCCAATCAGCAAGGACCCCCCAGGCTACCTGAGTGACCACTGTTCTTTTCAGCACCGAGGTGGCTTCTCCCCCACAGCCCGCAGGAGCCCCCGGGAGCACCGCCGGCAACCTAGTCCCGGCCACTCTCCACCCTGGGTTCCCGGGCACGTGTGGACTCCCCGTGGCTTCACCCTTCAAACCACAGGAAAGCACGGCCGTCTACCTTCTTCCTCGTCCGGCACTGCCAGCCACTGGATCAGGGCGAAGAGCAGGAGGATCACCAGGCAGCCCATGCCGATTCCCCGGAAGGTGGCAGCAGCCCCTGTGGAAACAAGCCGAGCTCTAGGAGAACCCCAGGGGAGGCAGGCAGCGCTCCCCCACACTCAGCGTTCGCAAGTTCAGGGCAAGGCAGCAGAGCGTGGGATGAACAGGTGGTGGCAGATGGCCAGAGCTTCACAGAGTGGGACACACGGGGGCTGGGCAGGTGTCAGGGGGCCGAGGGGGTGTCAGGGGCTCAGGGGGGTGTCAGGAGGCCCAGCAGGATGTCAGGGGGCCCAGGGGGGTGTCAGGCACAGGGGGGTGTCAGGGGGCCCAGGGGGGTGTCAGTAAGCACAGGGGGGTGTCAGGGGGCTCAGGGGGGTGTCAGGGGGTCCAGGGAGGTGTCAGGAGGCCCAGAGGGGTGTCAGGGGGCCAAGAGGGGTGTCAGGGGGCCCAGGGGGTGTCAGGAGGCCCAGGTGCTGGTACTGGGCCTGTCACTGGTCAAATTTTAAAACTGCATTTATGATCGCCTCTGAGAGCCTTTCACCATAAAATTCCATGGTGCTCCCTCCTCCATAGACGCCTCCCTGACTGTACAACGCCCTATTACTCAGTGGCTGGAGCTCAGACAGGCTGAAGCCAGGCACCCTGGGCCCACCGCCCGCAGCAGCCTGAGCGGGTGTGGCCCAGCACAGAGTGGCCTCGTGCTGCCCAGCCCGGCATTCCCGATGGGAGGCCCACAAGGCAGGCACACTGTGCGCACAGCAGGCTTCCTGGCTCAGATGCTCAGGGTGGACAACGATGATGGGTCTCGCCGCTGGGCATTCCCGGCCGCGTTACGGTCGCTGACTTCAAACCACAGCCTGTGCTCATGCATTCGCTTGGCCCCTCTGGGCGTGTGTGGCCTCTCACTGGCTGTGGCCGGGGGTGTGCCCGGTGACAGCGCTGCCCTTGCCCTCGCCCTCGTGGCAGGCACACGGGTGTGCAGTCAGACCCCACGAGAGCCGGGGAGACTGTGACCGGGGGCTCAGGAACAATGAGAGTGTCCATGGAGGTGTCACTGGAAAATTGTACGTTCTCACCCAAGAAGAAAGGGAGAAAGAGAACACCGTTCTTACCGAAGTAGTTGACCAGCACGCCTCCGATCATGGCCCCGCAGCCTCGCCCCAGACCCAGGTGCAGGCCCTGCAGGATGCCCTGCGCCGACGTCCGCAGCTCGGGGGGCACCGCGGCGCTCAGGTAGGAGATGCAGGCCGCCCAGATGGCCGCGTGCGTCACGCCTGCGGGGGGGGGGAGGGCGGGCACGTGAGCAGCAGCTCAGGCTCCCTTTCCAGACAGGAGTCCCTCCCTCAGACGCACACACATCTGCCTGTGAGAGACAGGTTTCAGTCGCCTCCGCATAACAGCGTCCACCGTGTTCCCCACTGGTAAGTGCACCGTTCGTGGCATTAGGCACGTTCACACTGTCTGCAGCCCTCACCACCGTCCATCTCCACAACTTCCCCCCACCCTGAGCCTCTTCCCCATCTAACAGGAGCTTGCCCCAGGCCCTGGGAACCCCATCCTACTTTCATTATTTTAAAATATATATATATATATATATATATGTTTTTTAATTGATTTCAGAGAGGAAGAGAAAGGAGAGAGAGAGAGAGAGAAACATCAATGATGAGAGAGAATCATGGATTGGCTACCTCCTGCACAACCCACACTGGGGATCGAGCCCAAAACCCGGGCACGTGCCCTGACTGGGAATCGAACCGTGACCTCCTGGTTCCTAGGTCGACGCTCAACCACTGAGCCACACCGGCCGGGCCCCCATCCAACTTTCCGTGGCTGTGAAGTGAGTGCCTCGGGGCCTCATGTAAGTGGACGGCACAGTCTGCCCTCCTGTGTCGGGCTCCCTTCCCCTAGCATAACGTCGCCAGCGCCCTCCGCGCTGCAGGGGTCCCGGATTCCTTCCCCTCAAGGCTAGTACTCCATCGCACGTGGAAAGCGCGTTTGTTTGCCCATCTGTCGGGGGACACTGGGTTGTACCCACCTTTTGGCTACTACCGTGAGCAGCGCTGCTCTGAACCAGGGGTGCAGTGTCCGTCTGAGTCCCTGCTGTCAGTTCTTGGGGTGTATTCCCACAAGTGGGGGGACTAGGTCCTACGGGTAACAATCTATGTAACCCGCTAACTGCCACGATATTTTGAATTTAATTGAAAAGGCCCACGGCATGCGTCTATAGACGCGTATGGCGCACAGATGGTTAAACGTGGAGGCCCTGCCTGCCCGTGTCCACAGCAGCCGCACCCTGTTCCACGCCCAGCAGCGCACAAGAGCTGCGGTCTCCTCGCCCTCGCAGCCTTGTTACTGGCCGTGTTGTTTATAACCGCAGCAGCCGGGAAGGGGGGGGGGGGCGTCTCCCCGGGTTTGGACTTGCATTCCCAGTGACTTGTGAGCACATTTCCACTTTTTCCTTTTGGTTTACTGGCCGCCTGTGTATCTTCTCTGGAGAAATGACTGCTCAGATCCTCTGCTCGCTTGTTTAAACTGGGCGGTCAGGTTGTTTTTTGGGTTTGGGGCTTTTTTGCTGTTGTGTTGTAGGAGCGCTTTATGTATTTTGGGTATCGGGCACCTACACTGACATTAAGATTATTTCCAACTTTTTTCCCATTATAATTAGCAACATGATTACCACTGTTGGAGATACAGCTTTTCATGGATCTTAGATTATGTCCACTGCCTGGCATTCTACCGGTGGGGTTAATCAACAAAGGGCTGTAACAAGTTTTATGCTTTCCCACATATAACTCCCATTTGTTTGCCATTTACAATGCCTCCTCACCAGTTTCATTCTATCTTCACCATTTGTTGGGGGGGGGGGTTAGAGATAACTGGGGGGGGGGTCGTTAGTTTACTGTAGAGCAGCTACACACTGTGTGGGTTTAAATCTCGAGCAGAGCTCTGCTTTCAATGTAATAAAAAGGTAGTAACACGACAGCCTTCACAATGGAGGGATGAGGAATCGTGTGGGCCTGGGAGGCTCAGTCATGGACTTGCTCCCTGAGAAATAACCCACGTGGAGGCAGTACCATCAGAAGCTGTAACCTGTGTTTGGAAAGCGGAGCTAAAGGGTTAGTAGGAAGGTAAGACTTCATCCGACATTCGCCTGCTCCTGGATGGGCCCTCCTTCCTGAAACAACCAAGACCTGGACAGAACACGGGGTTCATCGTTCCCAAGAGACTGGACATCAGCAGCAAGGACAGTGCCTGAGAGAAGGGAAACGAGGAGCCCCTTACTGCCTGGGGAGGGTCTGAGGGCGTCAGGCAGAGGGGGGGCCCTGGGCTGAGGAGGTGGAGTGGACAGTCTGGGGGCCCAAGGCGGCTGGAGGTCCAGAGGTGAGGACCAGGGAGGAGAAAACTGAGGAGAGAGAGGACCAGAAAGGAGATAGAGGACCAGGGGGAGAGAGGACCAGGGGAGAGAGAGGACCAGGGGGAGAGAGGACCAGGGGGAGAGAGGACCGGGGGGAGAGAGGACCAGGGGGGAGAGAGGACCAGGGGGGAGAGAGAGGACCAGGGGGGAGAGAGGACCAGGGGGGAGAGAGGACCAGGGGGGAGAGAGGACCAGGGGGGAGAGAGAGGACCAGGGGGAGAAAGAGGACCGGGGGGAGAGAGGACCGGGGGGAGAGAGGACCGGGGGGAGAGAGAGGACCGGGGGGGGAGAGAGGACCAGGGGGGAGAGAGGACCAGGGGGGAGAGAGAGGACCAGGGGGGAGAGAGGACCAGGGAGGAGAGAGGACCAGGGGGGAGAGAGAGGACCAGGGGGAGAAAGAGGACCGGGGGGAGAGAGGACCGGGGGGAGAGAGGACCGGGGGGAGAGAGAGGACCGGGGGGGGAGAGAGGACCAGGGGGGAGAGAGGACCAGGGGGGAGAGAGGACCGGGGGGAGAGAGGACCGGGGGGAGAGAGGACCAGGGGGAGAGAGAGGACCAGGGGGGAGAGAGGACCAGGGGGGAGAGAGGACCAGGGGGGAGAGAGGACCGGGGGGAGAGAGGACCGGGGGGAGAGAGGACCGGGGGGAGAGAGGACCGGGGGGAGAGAGGACCAGGGGGGGAGAGAGGACCAGGGGGAGAGAGAGGACCAGGGGGGAGATAGGACCAGGGGGGAGAGAGGACCGGGGGGAGAGAGGACCGGGGGGAGAGAGGACCGGGGGGAGAGAGGACCAGGGGGGAGAGAGGACCAGGGGGAGAGAGAGGACCAGGGGGGAGAGAGGACCAGGGGGGAGAGAGGACCAGGGAGGAGAGAGGACCAGGGGGGAGAGAGAGGACCAGGGGGAGAAAGAGGACCGGGGGGAGAGAGGACCGGGGGGAGAGAGAGGACCAGGGGGGAGAGAGGACCGGGGGGAGAGAGGACCGGGGGGAGAGAGGACCAGGGGGAGAGAGAGGACCAGGGGGGAGAGAGGACCAGGGGGGAGAGAGGACCGGGGGGAGAGAGGACCGGGGGGAGAGAGGACCGGGGGGAGAGAGGACCAGGGGGGAGAGAGGACCAGGGGGGAGAGAGGACCAGGGAGGAGAGAGGACCAGGGAGGAGAGAGGACCAGGGGGGAGAGAGGACCAGGGGGGGAGAGAGGACCAGGGGGGGAGAGAGGACCAGGGGGGAGAGAGGACCAGGGAGGAGAGAGGACCAGGGGGGAGAGAGGACCAGGGGGGAGAGAGGACCAGGGAGGAGAGAGGACCAGGGGGGAGAGAGGACCAGGGGGGAGAGAGGACCAGGGAGGAGAGAGGACCAGGGGGGAGAGAAGACCAGGGGGGAGAGAGGACCAGGGGGGAGAGAGGACCAGGGGGGAGAGAGGACCAGGGGGAGAGAGAGGACCAGGGGGGAGAGAGGACCAGGGGGGAGAGAGGACCAGGGGGGAGAGAGGACCAGGGGGGAGAGAAGACCAGGGGGGAGAGAGGACCAGGGGGGAGAGAGGACCAGGGGGGAGAGAGGACCAGGGGGAGAGAGAGGACCAGGGGGGAGAGAGGACCAGGGGGGAGAGAGGACCAGGGGGAGAGAGAGGACCAGGGGGGAGAGAGGACCGGGGGGGGGGGAGAGAGGACCAGGGGGGAGAGAGGACCAGGGGGGGAGAGAGGACCAGGGGGGAGAGAGGACCAGGGGGGAGAGAGGACCAGGGGGAGAGAGAGGACCAGGGGGGAGAGAGGACCGGGGGGGAGAGGGAAGACAGGGGAGGAGAAAACTGAGAGGAGAGAGAGAACTGGGAGGAGAGAGAGCACCGATCAGCAAAGCAGGTGCAGCCACTTGGCAAAGCCAGGAAAGAGCCGCCTGAGAGCCTTTGAGAACCATGCTCAGCCCCAGGCCGGGCCAGGAAGAGGACTGGTCTCACCGGCCAGACCGGAAAAACTCGATTCCTGGGACTGCCGGGTACTCAGAACAGAATCAGCCCTAGTCTAACAGGGCTCCACCTACTGATCTTTAGCAGCAGACCCTGAGGTCCCCCTGTTTCCCAGTAAGTAGCTGTGTCCCAGAAGGCGGCTCAGGGCAGAAGGACACAGCTTTGCCAGCAGCCAGCAGGGTGACGTTCACAGTGGCCGGCGTACACTCCCTTCCCGGGACGATCCTACTCCCTCGATCCATATGGAGTAAACACCACTCTTCCTGGTCACCTGAGACCACACGCCCCACAGTTAACAGGAACACAGCACACTAGCTCCCCTTGGGCTTACGTGTGTTTCAGGAGTCATTTCAACGAGGTTATTTTTTAACTAGAAACGTGGGCTAGCTGATTAGAGGCCGTACGCACACTTATTTAATTTCCATGGACGTCAAATAAAATATTTGCTTTGCTTTACCTGGCGGAACAATTTCAGTACCCTAGGTCACGCAGGCTCTCTCAGAACCAAGCAGTGCCTGCCTGGCATCTTAACTATAAAAGTTGGCACAGCAGTATTATTAAATACTAGAAGCCTGGTGCATGAATTCGGACATGGGTAGGGTCCGGCTGGCCTGCCCCAAGGGGGGCCCGATGGAGGTAGGGCCGGCAGGTGGGAGGGGCCGAAGGAGGTTGGCCGGTCGGCCCCGCCCCCAGTCGTAGTGGTGGGGGCCAGTCAGGGGCAGGGCCGCCCCTTGATTGGGCTGGTTGGCCAGCTGCAGTGCACAACATAGCAACCAGTCATTCTGGCATTCCGTTCGCTGGGCTTTTATATATACAGATATTATTAAAGATACTGTCAACGCCATTTTTTTTCAGATACATGTTTTTTTTTTCATTAACAACACTAAGGAAAAAACATGCCGAGAACTAAAATGAATTTATTCAAAATTCATTGAGATTCAACAGGAACATCCAACATAGGTTTTGGAAATCATTTCTTAAAGATGAATCATTAAAGACCTGAAACCTCACCAAATGGCTGCAAAGAAACTGGGATGGTGCCACCACCGTGTCCATGTCTGAGCAACCAATCGCAGGGCTTACACGTAGAGAAAGACGGGCCCTCGCAGTTACGTGACCCGGAAGAAACGAATACGTGGCTGCTATACTTCAGATCAAATATAATTTTAGCAGCTATTGTCTTACGTGGGAAGGCCTGGGCACACGCAGAATCTCCCAGTAACAGGGTTTCCGTCTTTCTTGTTTAATTCTAAGGGTTTTCCCCAAACTTTGAGTCTTCTGAGATCACAAGGCCGAGGGATGGCTTCGGTCGGGGTGCTCTGAAGCTCTTCTCAGGGCTGCTGGCTGGCACTAACCGGCAGACGTAAAAGGCGTCCATGGTTGAGCTGCTCGGGCTTCCTTATTGCTCTCGGGGCAGATTAGATAATGGGCACTGTGTCCTGGGAAGCAGCTCGGGGCATTCACTGAAGGGAGGACGGGGAAGCCACAGTAACAGCAGAATGAAAGCCGCTCGGCCTGTCCGCTCCAACACCGTCCGAGGCAGACGTGGAGCGTGGCTTCTCGGAATGGCCCGTTTCACACTGTCATGTAAGTGGGAGAATCCATCATCCCCTTAAAAAGGAACTCGCAACACGGGACAATCCACAGGAGGGGCCTGGCTGGTCACAGCCCCTTCGTACACAAAGGACAATGGTAGACGTGTGGTTCTTGCTCTTAAACCTCCTCGTGATCAGGTTAATAATCGGAAACTCTTGCCCATGTTTTTACTCCGGTTCTGGTCCTCTGATTTTACAAGAATGCAAAAGCCATCCAGGAATCTAGAAACCCTCCCCCATTTTCCTATTTGTAAGACAAGCAAGGAAGTCTGGACCGTTGTGCTACCTGAAACGACTTTCCTCTAAGACAGCGGTTCTCAACCTGTGGGTCGCGACCCCTTTGGGGGTCGAACGACCCTTTCACAGGGGTCGCCTAAGACCATCGGAAAAACACATATATAATTACGTGTTTCTTTGTGATTAATCACTATGCTTTCATTATGTTCAATTTGTAACAATGAAAATACATCCTGCATATCAGATAGTTACATGACGATTCATAACAGTAGCAACATTACAGTGATGAAGTAGCAACGAAAATAATTTTATGGTGGGGGGTCACCACAACATGAGGAACTGTATTACAGGGTCGCAGCATTAGGAAGGTTGAGAACCACTGCTCTAAGATCTGGGGGTGAAATAGATCATCAACTTTACATTTTATGAGAGAACTGGGAAAAGTAGTCAATGATTATTCTTTGATGAAATAAGTGTGCAAATTTAGTCAGTGGCCTGGGTAAATGTGTTTACACCAGAGCTATAATTTTTTTAAAATAAATCCTCAATTGAGGATATTTTTTCCATTGATATTTAGAGAGAGTGGAAGGGAGGGGGAGAGGCAGAGAGAAACACCGATGTGAGAGAGACACAGATTGGTTTGCCTTCCACATGCCCCTGACCAGGGCCGGGAGTCTGCAACCGAGGTACATGCCGTTGACAGGAATTGAACCTGGGACCCCTCAGTCCATAGGCCAGTGCTCTATCCACTGAGCCAAGCAGCTAGGGCAGAACTACAATTCCTTAAACCCTTTAGTGTGAGATAACTAAGTTGGTGGATAAAACAGTAAGAATAAAAAGATGTCGCCCCCCCCACCCCCCCCCCCCACACACACACACACACAACAGTAGCAAAGGCATCAATCGACTCTCCTTATAATATGTGCCCCCAGCCGTGTACAAACTACGGCCCGCGGGCTGGATCCAGCCCGTTTGAAATGAATAAAACTAAAAAAAAAAAGACCGTACCCTTTTATGTAATGATGTTTACTTTGGATTTATATTAGTTCACACAAACACTCCATCCATGCTTTTGTTCTGGCCCTCCGGTCCAGTTTAAGAACCCATTGTGGCCCTCGAGTCAAAAAGTTTGCCCACCCCTGCCCTAACCCTTCCTTGGCTCCTGTCACAAAGCTACTGACACCTGCGAGTGACCATCCACTACCAACGCTTGTAACAGGTGCTATAAATAAGTTTGAGTGGCAAGTCAATGAGTGACTCTCAGAGGCCACACAGGCCGCAGAAACTGGACTTCTCAGCCCTGCCTCACCGTCGCTGGGGTCTCCCAGGAGTCTCTTCGACGCCCACGGAAGCAGAGGTGTTTCATGCCACCTGCTGCCAGGACCCTAGCTGTTTGGGGACACACTGGCATTTGAATGACCTAGAACCATTAGAAATAATGATGGTGAACGTTAAGTGTTTTTCACTAATAATATTGCTGCCGCTCTGGCCGGAACTCTGCTGTGTTTTACACAGACTATCCCGTTGTTCCTCCCAGTAACAGGGACTATTTTTTCCTTCATTTTCCAACAAGGAACTAAGGCACAGAGAGATCGAAGCCAACAGACAACAGGGTAGTGGAGCAGTATTTCGACCCACAGCATCCAGGTTTAGGACTTCGGTGCACTGAAACGGTTCTACAGTAACTGCAGCCTCCGCTCGGAGAGGTTTTGTCGGCGATGTCCAACGTGCCCAACCATCTATTCGCTTAAAAAACTGTATATTCTTATCACCTTCTTCCCCTCGTCCCCTAAGAGCTCACAGCAGACATACTATCAAGTTTTCATCTGCCCCCAAATAACGCTTCAGAATATGCAGCCTTGGTACGGACTCCGCAACATGAATTTCAGGAGTGTTCATTCTTGGCCCGCAAACGTGCTCGACTGCAACACAGGGCTCTGCGAGCGAGAGAACGCCCCTTCCCGAGCTGACAGTGGCTCTTTGTAAGGTTCCCCGTGGCTTGGGCGACGTCACCTCACCATGGCTGGGAGGCGCGCACACTGCCAAGTGCTGGCGAACAGGAATGTTTTGTTTTGTGGCTGTGTTGGCACTGGCCTGTGCCCCCTGAACAATGTATAACTATCCCTGAGCGCCCCACACGGAGTCCACTGTGACAGACCCTCACCAATGACAGACCAGACCAACAGCCCAGCTGGCCTGGAGCACCTGAGAGCTGGGGCTGAGACAGCCTCTGAAGGTCAACCTGGTGAAAACCCTAAAAACAACCAACCAACCAACCAACCACCCACCCACCCAAAAGGCCCCCTGGGCAGGCAGAGAGGGAGAGTGTGTGTGACTCAGGTGACCGCAGCTGCTGGGACAGGCAAACCTTGGGACCCAGCGGTTTCAGGCCTTAGATCAGCGGTTCTCAACCTGTGGGTCGCGACCCCTTTGGGGGTCGAACGACCCTTTCACAAGGGTCACCTAACACCATTGGAAAACACATATAATTACATATTGTTTCTGTGATTAATCACTGTGCTTTCATTATGTTCAATTTGAAACAGTGAAATTGGGGGTCACAACATGAGGAACTGTATTAAAGGGTCGCGGCGTCAGGAAGGTTGAGAACCACTGCCTTAGATGTTTCCTTGTCTTGCTCACCATGTCTAAGGGGCAGGGGCCAGGCCGGGGGCAGCTCTGCTCCTACAGCCACTCAGGGGCCAGGCTGCAGACTCACCATTCTCGGCACCTGGTTACCTGGGCACCGATCTCCAGCCGGCTGGGGGAGTGGGGAGGGGTGGGGGGGGCATGGCGTATGGGGGCTTTCATGGGCCGCAGTTAGAAGCGACACCTCATTTCTGCTCACACTCCATTTCACACAAATAGCTGAACCTCTTGATCCGCATGATTTTGGGGGGTGGTTTCTGGGTCAAGTGGATTTTGTGGGGGCTTGAGAGGTCACCTCAGGCCACTCACGGACGAGCTCACGGCGAGTGGTCCATCTTGGACCTCATGACAAGACGTGATGCTGATGGGGCCGCGCTGACGCCCTCAGGGCCAGGGGCCACGACCACAGCGACCTCCAGCTCAGGACGCTGCGTATCGGGGACTGTCAGTACAGCTCCTGGCTCAGGCACCGGGCGGCCCCAGAAGACCTCACGCCCACCACCTTGCCCCGAACCTTTCTTCTACGCGTCAGGCCAACCACCAAATGCCTGGCCCAGCTGCTGCCAGGGGTTCTCGGGGTACCGCCTGGGGACGCGAACTAACGGGCAGCAAGCTCAGAGCAGGCGCCTGTGCTCGGTGCTCCCGGCCCACGAGGAAGAGCCTTCGAGGCAGGTTCCCGGGGTCTGCTGAGGGAGGAGTGCGTGAGGCGCCGGCAGAGCCAGGCCGGCAGGCGGGAGCAGAGGTGGCAGGGAGCCACAGCCCGGCCTGGCGTTAGCCACAGGCCACTGGATGTGGAAAACGACTGAAGCTGTAAAGCGAGTACGACAGCTTTGTCATTACGCGTAGCTGACCCACAAAAACAAAACACCAAAGTCTCTACACGACAGACCCATTTAATGTGAAGAACAGGCCGGATGGCCACGCCCGTCGATGGTACACGGGCGTTTATTCTCAGCTCCTCTTCCTGTGTTTAATCGCCAGGGTGTGGGCCGCGTCCAGCCCTTTCTGGCTCCACACACACCGGCGGCGTTCGGATAACTGAAGGGCCACGGAGGCCACCTCTTCCTTAGCAACCACCTCAAATCAGACAAAACAGCAGCGCCGCCCTTCCTCTGCGAGGGCCCCCGCCTGCACTCAGGCAGGAAACAGCCCATACGGGGGGGGGGGGGGGGGGGGTGCGACTCACCTTGGAGCACCTCCATGGGCAGCACGGTCCAGGCGTTCTCCAGGTAGGAGATGTAGATGTAGCGCGCCGTGTTGCAGGCCAGGCCGATGTACAGGACCCTGGGGACGCAGAGGAAAGTGAGTCGGGCCTGGGTGTGGGATACAGAACATGCAGGCATCGCTTCTATTTTCCCTGCCCAACCACCCATCACCCAGACAGCCTTCGGGCTTAGCGGGGGGGGGGGGGGGGGGGGGGGGGGGTTCTCGGGAGTAAGAGGGTCGCTTCTGGCATATCTGCCCTGGCCTCTCCCACGCTGGTTGGTATAAAGGCGAACATCCCTTCCTGAGCTCCATCAGTGCAGGAGGAGGGCCCGTAAGCTGGTCCGGGCACCCCGCCATCTGCAGTGACGGCCGGCTTCCTTCCAGGGCTGGAGAGGGCACCGCCTAGGAGGAGCGACCCCCCCCCCCCCACGAGGGGAGGGACAGATGGGAAGGAGAGCGTGACTGGGCGTGGCCTCACTGGCAATCCCCGAGACACCAAGCCGTCTCACAAGGACACTCTCAAGGTCACCCAAGCCACCAGCCAATGATGGAGAATAACCTTTGGAAACCAAATACTTTTTCCTTTTAGTGCCCTGCTTATGTTTTTAAAGCATGAGGTCATGTGCTGCCTTCCCCCTCGCAATCAGCACCACCGAACCACGACTGCAAACAAAATAGGCAAAGCCACAGCGGTGTGTGTCCAAGCATCTAAGGTCACGCGCGCGCTGAGCGGGGCGGGCTGCTGCTCTGTACTAACAGCCCGATGGTGGAGATCTCCCTCCTGTTGCTTCCCGGTTCCCGTGGGCCTTCCTAGCCTCAATGCTCCCCTTGTTTTCTAGGTTCAGGTGGGTGAACGCTAGAAGGTAAAAGAAAGAAACCAACCTGACAGTCAGTGGTACTTTCCTCATCTCTAGCGCTCAACTACACTTTTATGTTGAAATCATTCCTATAAGTACGGCCCTTTTCCAAACATTGGATCAGGGGGAGGAGATGCTCGAGGCTCCGCTGGTGTTAACTGCAGAGCTGGGACAGGAGGGTGGGAGAAAGAAAACAAAAAAAGAAAGAAAGGTTGAGGGGTGGGGGTGGGATAGGAAGCGGGTGAGGGACCGAGGAGGTCTCGGTATTGGAAAGGTCTGGGTTATAGTCTGTGGACATGATGTTCTTTGTACTTGTATGTTTTGAGGGAAAAGTATATGTCTGAGTCCTCTCTGATAGAGCATCTGTCCAACACACTTGCTAACGATCCATCAACCGGGGTCCCTCCAGGACATAAACAAGCAAAAAGCCCACGGGAAATTCAATGCAAAATACGCCACACAAGTTACACATGCCCGTGTCTCCTCCTTACGTCCTACGCCAGCCCCCTGCAGGAGCCCGACGTAGCCTGACTCGGACAGCAAACAGTCCCACGCGGGCCACGCAGCAGACAGGCCAGGGCTCTGGGCCTCCTCGACCACGCGCTCTGCTGGGTGTGGAAGCAGCCACAGACACTGTCAGTGAGCGACCTCGCTGGCTGTGTGTCAACAAAACCTGAGTTATAAACACCGACATGTAAACCTCACCTGACTTTCACGTCACAAAGTATTCTCATGACTTCTTTCAACCCCTTCAAAGTACGGAGACCATTATGGTTCCTGGGCCGGGCCATTCGGAGACAGACCGCAGGCCCGACGTGCCCATGGCTGCGGCTTGCCAGCCCCGGCCTGGCTCGTCCGTTCTCCTTGGCTGTCGGTCGGGTTTGCTCAGTAACCGTCAGAGCTACAGGGGTGGAGGCCCAGGCGCCTTCAGCCACGGCCTCTGGGCCCCGGGCACTGAGCTTGGGAAAGCTCCGAGACGAGCGGTGCCCAGCGGGGGGACGACCACGGGGTCGCCATCCCAGGCAGCTCGTAGTAATACTTTCCTAGATTCCCAGCATAAAAAAACTGCTAATACACCTTCCCTGTGTCCGCACCGCCTCTCCCCACCGTCCCTCTAGGCCCAATCCTGCGTCGGGGTTACCACGACCACCGCTGTTCAGTCCAGCCCCAAGGCCCCGGCCTGAAGCAGCCGTCCGCCAGCCAGACTAAGGGACAGACCGGGCTTCGCCTCCAGGCCCTGCCGCGTGCACTTCAGCCGCTGGGCCTGACTGCTGGGCCCCGGGGCCTCCAGGGGCCGCTACCAAGCCCGGCTCCGAGTCCATGTGCCCTTCACTCCGTCCCGCGTTCTGATCGCGCGGCTGCAGCCCTTCGGGACCCACGCGCCTCAGGGAGCAGACGCCGAGGAAGGAGTATCCGGCTGGTCCCTCCCTCTCTCCCAGCCCCGTTCCTCGGGTCCAGGAGGGACAGTGTCTACTCTGAGGGCTCGTTCAGATCACCGCCGCCCAGGGAGTTGCCCCGGTGAGCACTCCGTACATGGCAGCCTCGTCATTGTTGTTCTTATTTTAAAGCAGAGTAACCAAGGACCCTCTTGTTTCCTGGAAACATTTTATTCCAGAATTTCAAAACAGAGAGGAGTCCTCGCATTCCTTCCTCGCCAGCCGTCCTGGGGCAGCCGTGACTCAGGAAGTCGGCCAGATGGGACCGTGAGCGGGGAGGGAGGCAGTGTTCTGCCCTGTGACGAGGGAAAGGCGTGGACATGCATTTATTGAGCGGCCACTGAAAAGTATCGCAGCAACCTACGAATCTCTGATATCTGAGCGGAATATTTAAACCGCCATGTTATTCACTGTTCTGGGGTGAATTGTGTGTGCCCCCCCCTCCCCCCGAATACATTTATATGTTAAAGACCCAAGTCCTAAACCCCAGCACCTGTGAGTACCTGTATCTGGAGAGAGGCCTTTAAAGAGGGGTCATGGCAAAATGAGGTCAGGTGGGCAGAGAGACCGCTGGCTGTCCCTGGAGTGTCCGGGGCACCTCGGTTACAAATAACTGGACAACGAGAGGGAAGAGCATGACCGGAGAGGGAACGGACCCAGGTTGACAGTAAAGCCGCAGGGGCATGAGGGCGGGGTCCTCCCGGAATGAGGTGTGTCTCAGCACAGCCACCCTTCCGGCCATGGCCCTGAAGATGATGCCCTGTGGTTTGCTGCAGAAGGCAGCAGAGCATCTCCCTCCAAGCTCTTTAGAAAATGATTAAAATATAAGCTTTAAGCCTTTTGAAAGAGTTACATTTTAGTCTAGAAAAGTCCCTCCTTTCTCATACCCACCCCCTCCCCCAACCAGCCCCCATGATGCCATGTGACTGCAAAGGTCCCGCGGGTGTCCCTGCCCCTCCAGCAGAACAGGCTGCAACGCTCCAGAATTGCTTGTCCCACCCCCTTCGTGTCCCCTCGTGGTGGCATCTCCTGCCATCCTGTGCCCCACTCCCAGGCCTGGCTGGTTTAAAAGGAGCATCGCTGCCCGGCAGGCGTGGCTCAGTGGTTGAGCCTTGACCTGTGAACCAAGAGGTCACGGTTCGATTCCTGGTCAAGGCACATGCCGGGGTGGCGGGCTCGATCCCAGGAGGCAGTCGATCCAAGATTCTCCCTCATCATTGATGTTTCTATTTCTCTCTCCCTCTCCCCTGCTCTCTGAAATCAATAAAAAAAATATCTATTTTTTTTTATAAAGAACACGGCTGGCATTGTCTCAGCTGCCGTCACGGCACCGTCTCCTGTCTCCTGCCTCAATGGTAGCAAAGCAGCCAGTCGGAGGGAGACGTGGCCACAGGGCCAGCGACCGAGCACTAAGGGGCTGGGACGGCCACGCCGCATGCCCAGAGCGGGTGCCTCGCTAGATGTGGCCGAGCGGAGGGCCTACTTCTCCCTTTTCCCAAGACACGCCCTCTGCCCGGCACCTCTCCCTGTGCGAGTCCCCGTGTCAGGAGCCATCCCTTCAGGGGACCTGCCAGGGCTCCCAGCGTCACCGGCTGCCTCCCGTCCCTCTGTCCCCGTTTCCATCGGTGCTGGTCACAGCTGCACTCGCACGCAGGGACCGAGTGCCTGGGGACAAGGCTGTGTCTTCTTTATCTCGGCACTCAGAGGAGCCTGCCTTGCTCAAGTACGCCGTGAGAATACAGCAACATCGTGTCACATAATCTCAACCAGGCTGATGAACGATGATGACGGCAGAGAGAAGAACTGTTCTCTTGAAAAGGGCATTTCTCACGTGGCCACCAGGATTTTGGGCGGGATGACTCTTTCCCATGGGGGCCCCATTCACTGCGGGGTGTTAGGGTCCCTGCCCCCTGCGTGCTGAATGCCAGTCTCCGAAACAACGGGAAATGCCCCCGTCCATTCTGCACACCTGCTGCTGAGAACCTCTGGGTAATCTCTGAAAACAGTGTCTTCCTGGTTGTAGTATCGTCAAGTGTGTGTGTGTGTGTGTGTGTGTGTGTGTGTGTGTGTGTGTTTCCATATTCTAGTTACGTTAGCATATAAACAAACCGAGAAGGAGATAGAAACCAAACCATGATCGATGGCTATCTTGGAAATTTCTGATTACAGGGCCCTTCATTGTCTAGAGAATATATTTCTGTAGATTTTGTGTTTGTATAGTGAATTATGTACTTTTTCCCCCATACATATTTTTATTGATTTCAGGAAGGGAGAGGGTCAGAGAGATAGAAACATGAATGATGAGAGGGAATCACTGATCAGCTGTCTCCTGCACAGCCCCTACTGGAATGGAGCCCACAACCTGAGCATGACGGGGAATCGAATAGTGACCTCCTGGCTCCTAGGTCGACGCTCAGCCACTGAGCCACGCTGTGAGATGGTGAGATGGGTGGTCCACAACCACAGAAGCCACATCCACTGGGAGTCAGCCCTGCTGTGCTCTTTAATCGGTGAGAGCCTCAGGCCACCGAGCAGAGGAGAAAACCAGCCAGTATGACACTGATCACTGCATTCCCCCGACCTACTCACTTGCAGCTCCTGCCAACAACGGCCTTTTGTTCTGAACTATGAATAGCTCAAGGAACAGTAAGGCTGTATTCTCCACTCAGCCTAGCAGCCATGACATCATACGGAAACACATTTCTCTGCAAAGATGTTCTTTCCAACGGGCTGCAAAAAACAAATCACACCCTTTCGGCTCTTGATCAGAACTTCTATTTTTGAGACTCGGCAGCTTATCCTATCTAATAAAAGAGAAAAATGGTAATTGGCGTACGACGATACCCTTTTCATTGGCTAATCAGGGCTATATGCAAATTAACTGCCAACTAAGATTGGCAGTTAACTGCCAACAAGATGGCGGTTAATTTGCATATGTAGGCACAATGCAGGGAGGCGAAAGGGAAAGCAGGAAGAAGCCCCCTGCCACTGACAGTGATCGGAAACCCAGGGGGGAGCTAAGAGCCGGGGGGCAGGGCAAAGGCGGCCCTGGGGCCGCCTTTGCCCTGACCCCCAGCCATGATCGGAGAATCAGGTGCCTTTTCCGCCCTGGCCAGTGATAGCAGGAAGTAGGGGTGGAGCCAGCGATGGGAGCTGGGCATGGTCGAAGCTGGCAGTCCCAGGAGCTAGGGGTCCCTTGCCTGGGCCTAAAGCGGAGCCCACGATCAAGGGGCCGCTGCAGCTGCGGGTCCCAGCTGCCCTGGCCGGACGCCTAGGCCAGAGGCATTAGGCCTGGGAAGGGGCGGAGCCTTCAACCGCAGGGAGCTGGGGGTCCCCTGCCCAGGCCTGACACCTCTGCCAGAGGCCTCAGGCCTGGTCAAGGGGCTGATCCGGTGATTGGTGATCAGAGGGTGATGAGGATCAACTCCTCTGGCCGAGGCATCAGGCCTGGGTGGGGGGCGGAGCCGGGGATTGGGGGGATATGATGGTCCCCTTGCCCAGGCCTGAAGCCTGGGTCAGAAGCATCAGGCTTAGGCGGGGGGTGGAGCAAGCGATCAGAGGGAGATGGGGGTCCCCTGCCCAGGCATAATTCCTGGGCCAGACGCCTCAGGCCTGGGCGGGGGCCAGAGCCAGTGATCAGGGGGAGATGGGGGTCCCCTGTTCAAGCCTGACACCTGTGGCGGAGGTGTCAGGCCTGGGCAAGGGGCCGATCAGGCGATTGGAGGGTGATGGGGGTCAACGCCTGAGGGCTCCCAGTATGTGAGAGGGGGCAGGCTGGGCTGAGGGACACTCCCCCCTCACCCCCCACATACTCAGTGCACGAATTTCGTGCACCGGGCCCCTAGTAGTTTAATAATGAGAATCTACACTTGAAGTAGCTCTAAGCGGCGTTTCCTATACAAAGGAATATCAACGTCACTGCAGGCAAAGTGGGAAAGGCACAGAAAAATAGAAGTCTACCCATGTACAAGTAACGACAGCTGTCATTACCGTCACCTGTGCGCCGACGACTGCAGAGACGGCAGCTCACTGCCACGGAGCCCTCAGCAGCGGCACCATGGAGGACATGAATGATAGACAGCGTCATAAATTATCGGGGAGGAAACCCTAACTGACCAAGATGTTTTTTGAGGGGGATGTTAGTTATTTTGAAATCCACAAACATCTTAACTCGGCAGCCTTAACTATTATACAGAGTCACTGTATTTTCATCAAATTCCATGGGTCTTATAGTCACGATCAACATAATATATCGGAAGACTGACAAAGTAATAGCAAAAAAGAAAAGAAAAAAGGAACTGCACCTACTATACGCCAGGCACTGTTCTGAACAGCTGCTATGCTTTCTCTCACTCGGACCTCATAAAAAACTAGGGGGTAGGCACTGTGACACTCCCTGTTTACAGATGACAAAACAGGCTGGTGTGACGTGTCCCGGCCTCAGGCTCGCGTGCAGAGCCAGGTGCTGGCCAGGCAGCCTGACGCCACGCCCCGCGGTACCCACCGCCTACACGGCCTTTCAGGACAGCCCTTCCTCTTCCCACGCTTCCTTCTCCCCGTCTGTTCCTTTCCCTCCTCTTCCCTTTGCTTCCCTCTCTCCCTTGCTGTGTCTTCAGCCCACGGACACGCCCAGAGGCCTGGCTCAGGCGGCGGCATCGGAGCGAGACGTGGGCCCAGGTACAGGAAACAGCGTGAGCACGATCCCTCGTAACACAGAGAATTCTTCCTAGTACGTCGGAGGGAACTCACTCCAAGCAAGAAAGCGCAGGCCACCATTCCACTAAGACCAGGAATGTGAGAAGCAACGGTAACCGGCCTGCTTCAGCCCGTTTCTCTTCCTCCGCGGTTCCTGCTCGTCATCTTATCCGTGTTCCTGGGGGAGACCCGTGCCCCCAACCCTCACCTCTCCATTAAGCTCCAGGCTTATGACCGTCAACTGTGCTAGACATTCCCGTCTGGACGGACCAACTTCGAGCTAAACAGCCCCAGCGCTGCCTGCAGAGGGCTCCCCAGTTCTGAATCTCCTGAACTTTCTCTTGGCTCCAGTGGAGCCCGTGCTGAAGCGTGGAGGGCTCTACCTCGCTTTCTGCGTCCAACCCGCTCTGCCAGCTTCACCTCCAAACCCGCCCCCCCCCCCCCCCCCCCGGCGTCTGCTGCCCCCGCGGCAGCTCAGGCCCTGTCGCCTTCACCCGGCGGACTCCCACTCACTGCCACTGAGTGCAAACGGTGAGGTCCGTGCCCTCCCCTACTCTGCACCTTGCTAGGGTCCCTCCTGCCCCAGGATGAAGTGCCTGTTCCTCCTTCCAGCACCCACCTGGCCTCAGGCCCCTGGTTTTCCAACCCCCTCTCCTGGTGCTCATCTCCGCGTCCTGTCACTGGGGTCCTCTCAGCCTAAATTCTTCACGCCTGCCTTGAACAAACAGGCAGGGTGTGATTTTTCAACAGCACGGAGTAACCCTGGCTCCTTGAGAGCAGGTGTAACTAATAATTTCCAATTCACTATGAGAACGAAGTCTTTACACTGTTTTTATTGTGGTGACAGTTGTGTGTAAGGAAGAAATCGCATTCCCTTAAGAACTGAGGCGGAAAAAAGGGCTGGTTCCGGCCACCATCCTTCTGTCTCTTAACCAGGAACTGCGCTCGGCAGCCTGGCCACACAGGGAGCCACCAGGGGTCCTTGAAGTCTGAGCGCCTGGCGCACCCGCGGGGGTCGGTGGGAGGGTCCGGGTGCCGGGAGCTGTGAGCTCCTGGTGGGCCCGCTGGGCAGCACCCGCCCGAGGGAGCCCAGGCGGAGGCCTGGGCGTCAGGGCGCTGCCCGGCCCGGCGAGGAGAGGGCCTGAGAGCCGGTGGGTCCGGGAGACGAATAGCACACAGAGGGCGGAGAAACAGGGAGAGAGGATGAGAAACAGAACAAGAAGACATTCTAACCACGGCCTCTCAGACCCGTCAGGCAGCGCAAACCCCGCCTTCTCCACGCACCCCCCCCCCCCCAGCTGCGCTTCCTCCTTTGTGGTCTGACTGCCCTTCCTCGGGGAACACACGTGCACCCCTGTCCGCTATCGGGGCTCCTGCAGGCCCCAGAAAGCCGGCGTGCTCCTCCCTGCCGGTGTGCATCCTGTGTTTCCTCCTGCCCAGCCGCCGGCTAGCTCACGTGGGTACGTGGCTCCTCTTAAGTATAACTAACGGCGAGTCGTGGTTACCATGTCACCCTCCCGCAGGACCGGGCCTGGCCACGCTGACCGCAGTGCAAGGACCTCCAGGCGAGGTCAGAGCTGACTGAGTAGGTTCGAGTGTGTCCCTGAGATGCAAACAAAGTTAAATCAGAAACCACAGGTGGTGGCCTAATACTGGCAAGCAAGGACTGACGAATTTACCAGTGATTCCTTGCCATGTGTCTTGATCACCACTCACAGCTGCTGAGACATCCGGCGAGGTGTTGCGTGTGCCCTTACGATGCATTTACGTTTCTAGCGAAAGGTGTCCAGTTATCATCTTTAGAGGGAGTAGCCCAGAAATATACTTGCTGTAAATCCCAAAGCCTTGTGATTTCAAGTCAAAAGAAGTTACATCTTTTAGTGGAAATACTAAGCATTTCCTGTTTGCCTGAGAAAGCCACGTCCCAGAGGACAAAATCCAAGGTCAAAATCAAAGAAATAATTTACTCTGTGCGTGTGTGCATGTGTGTGGGTGTGTGTGTGTGTGTTTACACAGATAGACAGGCTACTCCCTGAAAAACTGGGCCCAACAGTAAGAGCTGTTCAAATACTAAGTGGATCAAAAGTGGGCAATCATATTTTCAAAAATTATTCTGGTATGAACTGTAATTTGTGGAAATTAGGATAGTTACAATTTTTCTGGTGGTGCTGACCCCTAAAAACAAACTCCCAATGAGACCGGCACAGAATGTTGAAAACCATCTGCATAGGTAAGAGCCACAGAGAGCTCCCTCCTTGTGCTCCATCCAGGGAAACAAAGTCCATGAATTCACAGAAAGATAACTTCTCTTCATCGATTATTTAATGTCTGATGTTTTTCCAAGGAAAAGTTTAAACTGTCACCACCACATTTTCAAACCCCCAAAGTCAACCACCACCAACTGACGGGGCGCCCAAAATTCTCACCAGAAAAACACACCCATACGCATTCCACCTGAACACAGGGGCAGAACCTCACTACGCTATCAGAATCCCTGAAAACGTAGTTAAGATAATACATCCTAATGGACGGAATTAAAATGCCAAAGAGGTGAGTGATCACAAATTGATGGATCCCAGCAGGCCCCTGGGAGCAGCAGGTGACCACGGAGCCTTCTCCCCCACATCGCTAAGAAACGGAAGGTGCCTGCTGGACATAAAACCAGAAAAGCTAAGGGAGCCGTAGGCTTCTAACTGGTGAGTAACTCCGAATGCTTAGGAAAGAAAAACACGAACGACTGGTTTTAACAGTGAAAGCGGCTGGCACTCAGGCACCCGGGCTGAGGAGAACTGTCTACTAGTTCATCTCTGCGACTCGGAGAACATACGCATGACCCGGACGAGGCCAAGGTCACCCCACCTCCTTAATATTGCAGCACCGTCTGCAGCTTGGGCCCCCGGAGTGTGCCCGGGGACTCTGGGTCTGGGAACCACCCACACAGGGCCTGGCTTTGTTCAGTGACCACCAGGGGGTCAAAGGTTTGAGAAAGAAGGGATAGGGCACAGCCTCCCAAAGCGAAACCAAACCAAACATGGGAAAAATGTACAGTTGTTTGGGGAAAAGAATGGTTCTAGGTTGAAACTTTAAATGATAACATATTCTCTTCAGTGAGTAAAAGGGACATGAAAAGAAGAGATCAGGGTTTCTCAAGTCTTGTCCGTGTCTGTTTCTCCTTCCTGATTTCTCACAGGAACAGCAGGTGCGGAGACTGCCCTGCACACGCGGACGCACACAGTCGCCTCTTCTGTTACGGCAACTTCCAACGTTAGGAGCGGCCGTGCCAGACTTGCCTGTGAGGTCAGAGCGCCTGGCGTGGGGCTGGCTCCTCCTTGCAGAGCCAGTGACGAAGCAGGACTCAGAGGGCAAGCGCTGCCCCATCCACTCCAGACCGACACCAGGGGGAGAAACACCACACAGAGGAGAACCAAGCATTTCATTTTTTCGGCTAAAAGGGTTCCATGGAGCATTTAGGGAGGAGGAGGATGTGTAAATGCCCCATGTGTTCGTGGCAGATAAAAACACAGAAACTCATGTCATAATCAGGAAGCTCTGATAGAAGCGTTTTCCTCCACGAACTCACAGGAAGTAGGGGGTTGTGGGGGCCACACCACAGCCGACTGAACGGAGCAGACATCTATACCCCAGGTCAGTGGTCGGCAAACTCATTAGCCAACAGAGCCAAATATCAACAGCACAACGATTGAAGTTTCTTTTGAGAGCCACATTTTTTAAACTTAAACTATATAGGTAGGTACATTGTTATTAACTTCATTAGGGTACTCCTGAGGCTTAGGAAGAGCCACACTCAAGGGGCCAAAGAGCCGCATGTGGCTCGCGAGCCGCAGTTTGCCGACCACGGCCCCAGGCGGTCGAGGTCTGTGTGTCAGCAAGTGGCCAAGAATCACCGAAGGCTGAGAAAACAGAACCCTCTTCATCCCCTCCCGCCCCCTCCGCTGGTGCCTGCGATGGGTGGGCCCCGGAGGCCCAGGGTGACATGCTCCTGCAGCTGGTGCTCCCACAGCTGGTGCTCCCACAGCTGGTGCTCCCGCGCCTCAGAGCACTCACTCCCAGGCTCCTTGCTGAGAGCACGCAGCATGTTCTGCTTGTTTGTTTTAGATAATCCAGCGAGGCTCCCTCCTTCCTTCCTTTCGTTTCTCTCTTAAAGAGAAAGCCCTGTTCTCACCCCAACACACATGATCATATCCACCCATGTGACCACAGGAGCTATAAGACCATGGAAAGGGGAGGTTGGATACCCCAGGAGGTGTAAGACCATGGAAAGGGGAGGTCGGATACCCCAGGAGTTGTAAGACCATGCAGCAAGGTTCCTACCTGATGTGGCCGATCAACTCGATGAGCTTGTGACTGAAAAAATAAGCCGTCAGCTCGGACACGTGACTCAGCACGGAGCACACCCCGAAGAGGGTGGTGGTCCCGTTCAGGTCCTCCAGGTGCCAGTAGAGGAAGGTGAACACGAAGCCGTAGCCAAAGCCCATGAACCAGGCCACGAAGAGCACGGAGCCGTACTGCACGCTGCACAGCAGGCGGATCAGGTCCCAGAAGCTGGCGGCCTGCGCGTGGCTCGCGGCGGGCACCTCCTCGGCGGATTCGGTGGGGCTGCCTCTCTCCACCGGGGCGATCTCCACCTCCTTGCCTCGACCCTCGTCACTTTTGAAGTGGTCGTAGCGGAACCGGAACTGAGTGGCCACGATCAAGGCCAGGGTCATGAGGACCCCGAAGACGATGAAGACGATCTGGTAGTTGCGGTACTCGGGGGGCCGGCACCCCTTCCCGTGGACGAGCACCTCGATGTGGGTGTAGTCGATCCCGATGCCCACGGACAGCATGGCCAGGCCCCAGCCCAGGGAGCCCCACATGCGCTGCAGCCCATAGCGGTCCCTGTGTTTGCCCAGGTACTGGAGCGTCACCGTGTCCACAATGGTGACAGAGGAGGCACTGAAGAACTCTCCGATGATGACCACCACCAGGATCACCAGGAAGATGGCTTCCACTTCTTGCTGGTCGTAAAGCAGAGTGACCTGGTCAGAAGGCAGAGACCTGGTGGTAGTGACGACGGTAGTGGTGGGCTCTCTGGTGGCAATCCCCGGGGGGGCAGGGGCTGCCGTGCTTGGGATCAAGGTCAGGTCCTTGCTGACGTCCGTCACGTCCTCGGTCTGCGGCGGCAGCGTGCGCGCGCTGGTCCTGTCGGCGGCTGTTGGGAAGGTGAGAGGCTCCGTGACGTTGGGCCCGGGGTCTCCCGCCGCCGCCGCCGTGGGCCCGCTGGCAAGGAGCAGGCCTCTCCTCTCCCTCGGCCTCCGGGGGGGCGGCGTCGCCGAAGAAATGAAGGAGGAATTCGCTGGCAGGAGGGTTAGCAGGTGACTGGCGTTGGCGGGGCGGGCCGTTGGGGGCGTCTTTGGTACACACCTCAAGGTGGCGGGCTTGACAAAGCCGATGCCCAGGTTGAATAAAACCCAGCACAGAAGGGAAAAGAGGAGGACGATTTTGCCCTTCTTAAAGCGATCCGCAACCACGCCCCAAAAGGGGGCGCTGCAGAACTCAATGAAGTAGCGGATGCCCACCAGCAGCCCGCTCTGGCTGGGGGACATGCCCAGCTGCTTATAGTACACGGGCAGCAGGGGGTACAGAGAGCCGTACGCGGCGTAGAAGAAGAAGTAGAAGACCTTGGAGACGAGCAGGTCGTTGTTGATCTTCACGCAGTGTCTCTCGATCCAGTCCACCTCCTCATCGGGGGCGGCCTCCGTGGCTGTGGACGAGGGGGTCTCGTGAGGCGGCGGCTCCTGCTCCCTGGAAATGCCATTGAAAGGATCGGCGAGCACGTACTTCCGCTTCTGCTCCTCCTCGTCGTCCGTGAGGATGGCCACTTTATCATCGGCCGCCATGGCTCGTCACCACCATCGGAAGTGCCACTTCACAGTGTTGGCTGCTGGCCTGTTAGAGTAAAAGGCAAAGGATGGCTTAGTGACGACACCGATAACATGTGAGCACGAAGCTTCATCTTGCGGGACGCAGAGGCGTTTCAAACGGCAGCGAAGAGTAACCGTGGGAGTGAATCCTCCCCACGGGTCACCTGCCGCCATACAACACCGGCTCTGAAAACCTGTCGAAACATCCAATGTTCTTTCTGGCCACTGACTGACTCATCGCATCTCCCGGTGACAGGTTGATAGCTCAGGTTCATTCGAATCTTTTCACGGATTCCTACCAAACACGCCCAAAGGATAGGGATTAGGTCTAAACCACATAGGGAACTGAAACTAAATAGTATTTCTAGTTTCTGGGTTTTTCTGCTCAAACGTAGCCACTGAACTAGGAAGTCTAGAATATTTAGGAAATCAAGGTAGCCCAGCCCATTCCGTTTCCAGAGAAAAACAGAAAGCAGCTCCTGATTCCAACCAAATGAAGGAGAAACACTGGCCTGACCAGGCCTTGGTGCTGCAGCCAGGAGAGGACAGACACAGTGGTGAGGAAGCAGCCTCCAGTGGCTGATGTTACATGCGTTTCTCCAGGTGTGCTTTCAGGGATTGCAGTGTAAGAAAACGAAAACCAAAGATGAATCGTGAAAGCAGCGAAACAGGAATTACAACTTACCAATAGGGGAAAAACAACTCCAAACCCACGGTTTCTCATCAGAAACCACGGACGCCGACGGAAGGGGCCAATAGTGTTTAAGTGCTGAAAGAACTGCCCACCCAGAACCCTACATTCAGAAAAAAGTCCAACAACCAGAAAACTACAAAACCATATTCCTTATGAATATAGATTCAAAAGTCCCTAGCAAAATACTAGGAAAGAAAGCTTAGAAATATATAAAAAGAATTGTACAGGATGACCCAGATGGGTCTATTCAAGGTGCAATATTGGAAAATCAATCGACGTAACCCACCATATCAAGATGCCAAGAAGAAGAAAATAGGGTCCCATCACCCATCTGACAAAATGAAGAAGTCATTCATGAAAAGTCTCAGAAAAACAGGAACGGAGGCGAGCGTCACCCTGGTGGAACCTGCAGAGAGCATGACACCTGATGGCTGAAGGCAGAGAGCGCTTTCTCTCTATGGGGACAAAGCAAGACTGTCTGTCCTCACCACCCTCAGGCAACGTGGAGCTGGAAGCCCTAGCCAGCGCCACGAGGAAAGAGAAGGAAACAGGAGTCACGCAGGTCCAAAGGGAAGACAGAAACTGTCTTTATTGGAAATGGCTGTCCAGGGAGGAAATCCCAAGAAATCTCTAAAACCTTCTAGAACCAGGAAGTGAGTTCAACAAGTTCACAGGATACAAGACAAACACACATAAAAATCCACTTGTGTGTCTGTAGACCAGCAATGCCCCTGGACACCAACCTTTAAAATATAATCCCACTTACAACTGCTGAAAGATTGAGGTTAGCAAAACCTGCAGGGCTGTATGTTGAAAACTGCAAAATGCTGGTGAAAGAAACACAGGTCTAAGTCAATGGAGAGACATGACATGTTCCATTCTCCTCAAATTTGTCTACAGGTTTAACACCATCCCTATCACAATCTCAGACTTTGTCAAAATCTAAACTTTTGCTCTGCAGACGACCCTGCTAAGAGGATGGACCTACAGGTGGGAAACTATTTGAAAGCCACATATTCCACAAAGGATTATTACCCACAATATATAAAGCGCTCTCCAAACTGGACAATAAAAAAGCCAATTAGAAAACAGACCCAAGACATGAAGAGGCATTTCACCAAGAGGCCACACAGGATATACAGATGAAATGTTCAGCATCATTAAGGAAATGTAAACTACAAATATGACGTGTCGCTGCACACCGGTGCGAACGGCGAAAGTAAAAATCGTGACAACGCCAAATTCCGACACGGATGCCGAGGATCAAACTCCCTGCTCATTGCTGGTGGGGCTGTAAAATGGGGCCGTTTCTTATAAATCTAAGCCCGTGGCTACCACAGGACCCAGCAATATTTATCCCAGAGAAAGGGTCACTGACTTCATATAAAAACACACACGTTTACAGCACTTGTATTCCTAACATAGCCCCAAAATGGAAACAGCCCAGGTGTCCTCCAATGGATGAATGGTTAAACAAACTGTGGTGCAGCCACACCATGGAATATTCCGCAGCAATAGAAAGGAACCAACGATTGCCCCATACAATGACCCGAATGAATCGCAAAAGAATCATGGACAAAGTCTCAAAGCATCACGTACGGCCTGGTCCCATCACATAGCGTTTTGGGGTGACACAGTGACCGAACTGGAGAGAAGACAGGCGATCGCAGGGCGTGGCGGGACACCGTCATCGTTTCCCTCGGGGAGGTCCTGCTCAGCACAGGGCCTGGCAGACACTAAAAACGTGTGGGCACCATTTCTTTTCGGCCCAATGGAAGCCACTGAGGAGACGTAAACAGCAAAGCGTCAGGGTCACGTTTGTGTTTCACAAAGATGATTCTGACTTCAGTGTGGGGACGGATGGGCAGGTTTAGCGGCCGCACCCCCCTAAGGATTCCCGGACATTTGGCCGTTTTCTTGGTGTAGAGTCTTAACACGAACTGTCCACGCTAACGTCCTGTGATAAACCCCGACAGGGCTTTGCTCTTACACAATCCTCCCGACACCCAGAGGAGCGCGGACGGCGATGTGCTCCTGACTCCTCCCCCTCCTTCCGCAGGTGCCCTCCGCCCGAGCTGTTGTGGGCCTGAAGGGAATTTATTGCTCTTTTTATAGTTACTTCCTGTCTGCCCAGCTGGATCATACGCCCCTTCCGGGAGGATCTAGCACTTAGGATACTGCCCTCTGCTCGTATAAGCTCCCGAGAAATACTGACCAGCACTGATGGCGACATACATGTAAGGAGTCACTCGAGGTTAATGTGCCCAGAGGTGAACTGACTTTCAGAAGCACAGAGAGAAGTTCCCGTTGCTCTCTTGGCTCCGACAAACCAGTGCCTCTCTGAGCCTCTTTTTTTGTAAAACGGGGATAAAACACAAACCCGAGGGGACTGACTCGCAGAGGGGTCCAGGTCTTCTCTAACGCAGGAGTCTACTCACGGATGAACGTCTGCTGTTGGTGGTGGTCGTCGTCTTAGACTTTTTCATGAACACCCTGGGCCTCCTTCTGCAAGTGTTCTAGAGCGTTCTTCCCTGCCTGTGTCCTGGGGTTTCCTGGCACCCCCCGAGTTTACCCAGCGATGCGCGTGAATTCACGTCCACATCCACATCCATGTCCACTTCCATGTCCACGTCCACGTCCACAGTGTAGGGTCATGGACTGGAATGCGCACCTCCAGGCAGGGAATGACTATTCATTCAATACAGTCCCTGCGGGAACACTGTGTGGATTTTACTTGTAACATAATAAACGTGAATAAAAAGGGCGGAAACCCTCTCTAACGCATTTCCCTTCAACCCTCTCAGAGGGCAAAAGGAGCAAGTTACTTTCATCTCTTTGACCCTGAACATGGCTCCCGTAATAAAAGCCAAGTGGCCTTCACTTTCACTTTGTGAAACTAAATGTCAATAAAAAATTGTGCAATTTAGGCCCTTAGCCCTTGGCGACCCACATGGAAATAGGTTCCTAGGTATCAGCATGGGCTCCTGATGAAACACTGCTGACAGCTGACGCACACGCGGGAGGCAGCCCGGAACCTCACGCGCTTCTCTCTCTCCGACTGATTTCCTGTCGCAGAGCGAGCTCCGGGCCGGCGGCCGTGGCAGCTCACAGGGCAGCACGGAAAGAGGAGTCACAGATTCCATCTCGTGAGGTTTCTCCACAAAATCCAGGAGATGTTCAGAACAGGGAGAGGATGAGCTGGCGCTGCCGCCGCCGGCGCTCTGCGTTTATCTGTGCAGAAGGGACAGGATGGAGGGGCTTAGAGAGGCTGCGGGGGGCTGCCCAGGAGAACCGGGGCCCAGTCCCCGCTCCCAGCGACGGCCAGCAGCAGACAGGGTGACGGGACTGCTCAGACACATCCTCTGTGAGTTTACCATTTACGTCAAAATACAGACCTCGGGTTTTAAAACACACCTTTCCTACAGATCTGTAGCGACCACCGATTGCTTTTACTTATGCCCCCAAATACACTACAGCTTCAAACAATGCATACCCTACGCACATGCCAGTATACATAACCTAACATTGTTTCCTATCATCTCAGGAGCTCTAATAAACTGAGAGTTACCGTGTGCTATCAATTTGTTTCAGAAAAATATTTATTACCGAGCTCACTGAAGACAAAAGATTTCCTATAAACGCCATCCCAATGAAATGAAAGCAGCAGTGCTGGCTGGTGGGGAAGGCTGACAGGTGCTCTCATTCCCTGAGAGCAGTACCACCTTTCTAGACGGCAGAGACTTAAGTGCAAGGATGTTCATTTCAGGAGTTTTCGTAACAACCACAACTAAAAGGAAGCAATCAGTAATAGCGGCGCCTAAATTACGTTCTAGCCATATGAGAGAACCTTAACGCATGGGACAGAAAAACCGAGCTGAGCGAATAGAACTTGGGAGCTTAAACGAATTGACGGAATAGGGGGGAAATCTTCATGCTCTTCGTACCCCATTAAGTGAAAAAAAGCAGGGCACAGACTTCTGGGCAATGTAAGCGTTTATGTGTGTAAATCTATGTCCTTCATACCAGATACACTTTTTCAAAAGACTTGTAGAAAATAACACCAAAATGTTACTAGGGGTTCTCTCTGAGAAGTAAGTGTAGGAGTTACTTCAATTTTTTCCTGCTACTTTCCTGGATAACTTTTCAGTGAACACTGATCACTGTTAAAATACACACAGGCCTGCCTCCTGTTACTGCGCTTCCATCTCTTGTGCCTACGACACTGCCTTTTTTTTTTTTTTTACAAATTGAAGGCAAGACCCTCCACCAGCAAACAACCTGAGATGTGCTTTATGGTGACACTTGCCTCGCTGCAGAGGCCTCGGACCAGCCCGCAGCATCTCCGAGGTCTGCTGTGTAAAGAGCACTGCTGCAGGCACCAGGCATCTGGGTGACCGTCGGGGCGCCCTGGGCCCTGAGGTTCCTGAAAGGCCTGGGGTTGCTAAGTTGAAGTCTACCGACCCTGCACGCCAGTAGAAACAGCTGAAGGAACCTGCTATAAGGGCTTTTTTTTAATTGTTGACAGTATTACAGATGTCTCCCAATTCCCACCCCCTAGCCGCCCCCACCCCAGGCCTTCACCACACCGTTGTCTGTGTCCATGGGCTGTGCATATACGCGTCCAAGCTCTGGTTCACCTCTTCCTGTCTCCCGCCCCTCCCCTCTGAGACCTGTCAGTCTGTCCTATGCCTCCATGCCTCTGGGCCTGTGGTGTTGCTCAGCTTATCATGTTCATGAGAGGCCACATGTGAGTGAGATCATGTGATGCTTGTCTTTCCTGCCTGGCTTATTTCACAATGCTCTCCAGGCCCCTCCATGCTGTCTCAAAGGGTCGGAGAGCCTCCTTTTTCACAGCTGCATAGTATTCCACGGGTACATGTACCACAGCTTTTTTATCCACTCACCATTACACCTTCCAAATACAGGGGAGCCTCATTATATGGGAAAGAAAATTAAAATGTGTCCCTGTCACCCTTTTGAAAGCTTAACAACAAGCTCTTTTATTCCAACTCCCTCCCAAAGGGTTCCACCTGCGCATCAGGGACCAAGTCCACGGACGCTCCCAGCAGAGGCAGGAAGGCACCGGAACAGCCCAGGAGCCCGGTCTGCCCCGGGACCGCATTTCTCTAACAGTCGGAGCCGGGGCACGTCCCTGTGAGCTGCTGCTCTGTGTTCAACCTGGGGCTGTGGGCTTTGCTCCGCTGAGAGAGGCCTGTTGATCCCGGGCCCTGGTGTGTCCGCCCTAACCTGGTCCCTACACGCCCCCGAGCAGCTGTGAGGGGTGAGTCCTCCACAGACTGGGGGACCTCCCCGCCGCGTGCCGGGCTCGGAGTCCTCCGGGAGCCCCGCCCGCTGGCCGGGGACTGCTCAGCACTGACCGCAGGGAGGGGCTCCGGCCCAGCCCTCGCCGCTTTCCCTCGGCACAGTGACCCACAAATCAGGCCGACGCGGCGTCGGTTCCTCTTTCCAGTTCCCCTTTTATTCCCCAGGAACCACCCTGGGCTCCTCCGGCCACAATGACTCACTCCCCGTCTCCTTCTCACCCTCAGCCCCCCTCGGCCTCAGATCACACGTGTCCTCGGTCACTCCAGGTTGGCCTTCCCTGGGTTCCGGGGGCAGGGTGCTTCCTGACTGTCTCTCTCCTCAGTGCAGCCAGAACGGATGCCACAGAGGTGGCAGCCCCTGTCGCACCCCTGGAGGACGGCTGGTCTTTTCAGTGATTTTGGAGAGAGGGAGGGGGAGAGGGAGGCGGAGGGAGAGCATCGTTGTTCCCTGGTGTATGCATCACTGGTCGATTCCTGCCTGTGCCCCAACCGGGGACCGAACCTGAAACTGGATGACACTCTAACCGACCGAGCGGCCAGCCAGAGCTGGGACATGGTTTTCCTGAGAGCCTGGATTTCTTGCCACCCGCGCCATGACCTTTCACCCCACCCCACATCCTACATGCAGAAGCACGCCGGGCTCTGGGCACACCAGCTTCTCATCCGCATTTCCAAGCCTTAACAGCCCTCAGCCCACCATCAGCACCCCACAGCACCCCACAGCGCCCCACAGCACCCCACAGCGCAGAGGGCGATGCTTAGAATACAACACCGGGCAGGTCTGTGGGTGCTGAGCAGGGGTGTGTGCTGTGTGCTGTTTAGAGCCGAGAACTAACCACCAAAGCTGCAGCCTCCACAGCCGACCTATGTTCGGACACAGGCTCCAGGTCCGCGCGTTTCACATTTGTGTTCTTTTTGGTTTGGGTTTGGCCAGGTTTTCTGTTTCGGGCTCGGCACCAATAAATCATCGGCTCAGCAAACGACTCTGCTGGCTTCCAAAAGCTGCCTGGCCAACTGACTTAATTTAGACGCTGCCATTCCCCCAAACAGTAAACAACTCTCTGTCACACGGAGCGCAGAACACAGCTACAGAGCAGACGTTGCCGAAATCCCCGCCGGCTGAGTCTCGGGGCGCAGGGCCGCACATCCGGCCAACACCGGCCTTCGCCCCTCCACGTGCGGGAAAAGGCCGCGCGTGGCCCCCGCCCGCTGATGCTGATGACACTGCGGAACCACACCCAGACTGACTGTTCTGGATGCGGGCGTGAGGGTGTTTCCATCGCCACACGCATACTTCCCATCAGAGGCACCTGCCTGCCTTTCCCAGGAACCCAGGTGCTGTGCCCAGGAGATGCCACGCTCGCCCTGCTCTGAGCCGGCTCTGTGCCAGGGAGGGCTATGCCCTTGATCTCGTGGTTTCCGGAGAAGCTGGTGAGCACAGAGCTGCTTCAGTCAAGAGCCTGACACTGCCCTCAGCCCGAACTAGCAGGACCTGACATGTAATGCCGGACGGCACCCAGAACGGTCAGAACCTCTCTTCTGGAGAAAACGCTTACCTTCCCCAGCTCCTCAGGACTCTCCATCAGATTCAAAGGAAACTAAACTTAACCCCTTCCTTCCGTGTACAAAACACAAGAGCGTTTTCTTGATTCCGAAAGGTCTGAATGTATTCGGCTCTAGATTTCTAAGTCTCAGCAGGGAAATGTATTAACTTTTAAGGACCCTAAGCAATCGTTATTGTTCATCTTACAGAAAACTGAGCAGCACTGTGGGGTTATAGGTCATAAATAGGGAAGGTGTCCCCCCAAAATGCAGACACACTTTTGAATAATCATTCATTCCAATGGGTTAAGTCTGAAAAGAAGGAAACACCGATTGAGCCGCCAGGAGAAAAGTGTGTTTACATTTTGGGGGGACACCCTCCGTCTGTGCATCAGACGAGATGAGCTCGATGACAGCTTGCTGCTCCTGAATGATGTCACCACATTAATGACACCCGAGTCACGCAACGGCCAGCATGTCATGAGATGACCGGCAGGTGGATTTCCTCCTCCTCCTCCCACCTCTCCAGAACGGACACCCTCCATATTTATGCCTCCACGGGCGGCCAGCACTCACCCGCGAGACCAGCGGGCAATGCCGACCGCTCGGCCTCGCAGACACACTGTGTGTGCATCAGCGCCTCCTGACTGAGGAGGGAAAGGGGGTGCTGTGGGGAACGGTCACGGGGACTCTCCACCTTTCCTTCCCACCCCCAGATGCCTAGACCACCGCCCGCCGGCTCTCTGATCTGAGCCCCATTTCGCTGTCCTGACATTACGGAGTTCAGGCACATTCGTTTTTCTTCTTATTTTGGATTTCTGTGAAGCGAATCCATTCCACTCTGCATGTTTCCCTTTTTAGTTTAGATAATAAAAGAACACGTGCCTGTTGCAAAGTTTCTAAAAAGCCCGAATATAACTTTGAAAGGTGCGAAGTGAGAGCTCCCTCCGCTCGCCACCCCGCCCACCCCCTCCAGGCGCCCAGGGCAGCTGCGGGGACAGTGAGGTGCAGGGGTGCCGTGTGCAGGTGTCAGAGTGGCGTGCACGAGTCTCTCCTGCAGTCTCCTTTCCCAGTGACCGCACCTTGCTTTCGCCCCGACACTACCCCAGCGGATCGCAGACACCGGCACATGGCTGCTTCTCCTTCTCCCTACATGAGGTTGCGAAACAAGATGCACTATCAAAACAAGCCTGATTCCACCTATACCTTTGGTTGCATTAGTTTCCACACTCGCCTTCGACCTAAGAAATGGTGAGATCACACGGGGAAACACCTATGTGCATGAATAGAGATGCACTTCCAGTATGTCGAATCTAACAGAGATAGTGTCACCTTATGCAACACACAGACGTTGCAGTGAAGTTGATTTTCAAAGACAAGAAGCACAGGGTGGCACGTGAGTAGATGGCGAGGCTCATGGGCCCTGAGTCGCGAGGGCAGCGGGTGGGACCCTCCTGGGCTCTGGCACCAGAACCGCGGGCTCCAATCAAACCCCACCTCTCACTGATTGCGAGGTTTGTGTAAGTTCCTTCCTGCTGAGCTTCCCTGTCGGCGCCCACAGAACAGAGGCTGGGAAGTCGCGTGCTGAAGAAGGTGCCGCCCACAGAGCAGGGGCTCACACAAGTGCCTGGTGGCCATGACTAATCCCTACACTGAGACAGACGGTGACCGTACCGGACCCGCCAACCTCTCTCTCTTGTTTACCTTCGTGTTTTTATATTCGCCTTATTTGTATAGACACATAAAGGGCTTAAAAGTAATTGCTGTAAACATGCTTTACTGCTTTAATTACGGAGCTGCGACCCTCCCACTCCGACTCCCCTCCCACTTGCCACGCAGCCTGCACCTTACAGCGTGTGATGCGCACAAACCGTCTGGTGCCCGAATAACTGAAAGTATCTCCATGTCCGCTATGACCGGCAGCTGCAGCGTCACAGCTGACCCTCCCCACGAGGAGGCCTCCTGCCCCCCTTTCCCTGGCCAGCGGCCTCAGTGATGCCCCCCTAACTGGCCAGCCGCCCTCAGCGATGTGCCCCTCCAGCTGGCCAGGTGCCCTGTCCTGGGAGGGAATGCTTTGCAGACAGGATCTACCAAAGGCGCGTCTGCTCTCGTCACATGTTGCCGGTCAATCGCACGGTCACCCCCCTGGACATTCATCTATCCTGAAGACTGAGATCCGATGGGGTTGGATTTCCACAGCATCCTAAACTTCCAGAACAGCGAGGGGGAAACTGAGGCAGGCACGGGCCAGGCGGGGCCCTGGGCAGACCACTGTTGACCAACTGGGATCCAACCTCCGCTCTTGAATCCTGGCTTCTCTCCGCCCGCAGACAGGCGAGGCTCACCTGTCCCAGCAGCTCTGTGAGGTTCTAGTGAACATTTTGGGTGAAAGGAAATGCTGTGGTTGCCAGTGTGTGTGGGCGAGGCGGAGCGCACCGAGTGCGGCCCTCGGGCATGGATGCACCTGTGCCCACGAGGGGCCGTAGCTGCGGGAGCTGCGCTCCCATGCCCCACCACCTGCTTGGGTGCAGGGGCCCGTCACCCTCTCAGGGCTCTGAGGACGCGAGACCAGCTGGAGCACAGGTGGGCACTGCTGCCAGGGCGGCATCCGGCAGGGGAGAGGTATTATTATTGTTATTATTATTATCATTACTATCATGATCGTTTTGCAGGTATGCACCCGGGAAGCAGACGCTGTCAGGTCCCTCCCCTGACGCACAGGGGACCCGGATCCTGGACCGTGGCTGCCTCCCCCTCCCCGGGGTGTTCACCGGGCAGCGGGCCGCCCGCGGCCCAGGGCCTGGATCCCGGGGCCCAGCTGCTCCACCGCCGCCCTCCCCTCCCGGCCGCCCGCCGCCAGGCCCCGCGCTGCGCCTTTGTTTTCCCGGCTCCGGTTACGTTTGCGGAAGTGCCGCCCGCGCCGAGCGCCGGGGGTGCAGGCTGAGCCCCCCAGCACCCCGCAAAGGTGACAGCCCGCCGAGGCCGAGGCCGGGAAGGAGGGAGCGGCGGCCGGGGGCGGTAGAGGAGACGCCCGCCCGCTCCGCGCTGGGCCCCCCCCTTCCCCGGCAGCAGGTGCGCGCCGCGGGGGGGGGGGGTGTCCCGGGGCCGCGCGGCTGGTCCCCGCGGGGAGGCCTGGGTGCGGCGCCCGCGCCCCCCGAGCGCGTCCCTCCCGCGCGGGCCCGGACTCACCTGCTGCGGGCGGAGCGGCGGCGCTCAGCTGCGGGGGGCGCGGGGCGGCGAGGGGCCCCGGGGCGGCGACCGTCGGGGCGGCGCGCACCATCTCCTGCGGTCGCGATCCGCGGGGGCGACAGGGGCGGGGCGGGCGCGGCGCGGATGCGGGGCGGGAGCGGCGAGCCCTGTGCTGCCCGGCGCCTTCCCCTCCTCCCGGGCCTCCTCCTCCTCCTCCCGCCGCCGCCGCACCGCTCAGGCCCCGCCCGGCCCGCCAGGTGCGCGCTCCGCCTCCTGCGGCGGGTGCGTCGGCGCCGCGCCTCCCGCCTCCGCCCCCTGCGCCCGGGACGCGGGACCCGCTGCGGGGATGCGCCGGGGAGCGGCGGGCGGAGGGGCGGTGTCCGGGCCCCGGGGAAGGAGGCGGGCGGGCTCCCGGGGGGCAGGGGGAGTAGGGGGGGGCGGGGGGACGGGGGCCCGGCTGGGAGTCGCAGCCGCGATGACAGCCACGGTCCCGGCGCTGGCGCAGGGCCGGGCGCAGCGCTCACTCCACGGACGCGCTCCCAGCGTCTGTCCCGGCCTCGCGGGCGCCCTCGCCGGGCCCAGGAGAGGGCACCGGGGCGGGACCGGGGGACGCGGGGCTGGCGGGCTCCCCGGAGGCGGTGCCGGGCCGGCCCCTCTCCAGGGGGAAGGCGCTGCTGGGCGCTTCTGCCTGGCGCCTGGCGGGGGCGGCGGCCTGGAGCTGCGCCCAGAACCTAATGAGGTTGTGTTTCTGGTCCGACGCGAAGTGCGGATGGGAAGGTGCCCTCCCTTCAGCAGGCGAGAGAGAGAGAGAGAGAGAGAGAGAGAGAGAGAGAGAGAGAGAGAGAGAGAGAGAGAGAGAGAGAGAAAGAGAAAGAGAGAAAGAGAAAGAGAGATGGGCTGTGTGTGTGAGAGAGAGAGGGAGAGAAGAGAGAGGGAGGGAGGGAGGTGGGCTGTGTGTGTGTGTGTGTGTATGTGTGAGAGAGGGGGGGGGGGGGGCTGCGGGCGATGGCCCCGGGCAGGCTGGGCCCGGCCGCAGTGACAGCAGCAATAGGCAGCAGCGCAGGAGCAGGTCTGGGTGGGACGCGGTGACGGTGCCCACAGCCCTAAGGACTCCTCTGTCCCGGGGAAAGCGGGCTGACCCTTAACGGAACCGGAACAGCCCTGGTGCCTGCGGGCAGAGGGCAGAGCCTTCCCTTATCTCGGGCTGAGCTCCTCGCCTGAAAGCTTCAGGGCTTGGGGTCTCTCTTTAGAAAGGAGGAAACGAAGGACAAGGTGGCCCGAGGAGGGGCCCCGAAGCCAGCGCTGACCCAGCGAAGCCGGGAAGGGGCGAGGGCCACAGTTCCTCACGGAGGCGCTGGGTGGTTGTGGGACTCGGACTGGCCTCCGGCGCTTCCAGCTGCATAAGTTGAAGCTGAACAGACCCGGTCAGTAGCCGTCACAATAGAATTATCATCCTTCTCATCTATCCGGACCTTAGCCAGGCACCTTGTTTAAAACGAAAGGCAAAGGGAGGCAAGACTGAGCCCACTGCAGGTCTGACACGCTCCCTCTGTCCTGCAGGTGGAGGGTGGGGCAGGGAGCTGGAAGGATTGGGGGGTGAGGTTTTTTTTTTGGGGGGGGGGTCGTTAAGCTCTGTGCTGGGAAGGGAACCAGACCTGCCCAGCGTGGAGCTGGCGATGGTTTCAAATAGGACAGGAAAGCCTCCAGGCCACACCGCAGGCCTGTTCTAATGGGCCTTGCTGGTTCCCTGCAGGCTCTCCTCCCAGTGAAACTAAGAGAAGACGCAGACAGACAGACAGACAGACAGACAAGGCGACCTGCCACGCCCCCGGGTCTCCCCGCCCACCATGAGGTCACTGGTGGGTGTGGTGTGGGAATGAGCTTCCAAGTTGCCGGGCTGCTGGAGGTCCCAGAGGTCATCGCCCAGAAAGGCTCAAAGGCAAAACTAAGCTGCTGAAAGCACAGGGCAGATTGAGTCCAGTTAAAATGAAGAGGCCAACGCTGGGGAGGGGAGGGGGCGGGAGGAGTAGATGCACACACTTAGGGTAGCTAAGCACCGCAGGTGGGGTAGTTCATGAAAAATGCAGAGGCCTGTGCCTTTCTCTTTCCCTTCTTCCTCGTCTCTCCTCTCTCTCTCTCTCTCTCTCTCTCTCTCTCTCTCTCTCTCTCTCTCTCTCTCCCCTGCTGCATCCCCTTCCCTGAGCTGATGGTGTGGCTGCAAGGACCAGAGTTGAGGCTGCGAGAGGGGGCTTGGCAGATGAGGGCGCCTGGTGCCACAGCCCACATGAGCTTCGGTGCTGGAAGACGGGCGCAGGCTTGCCCACAGCTCTGGGTCCCCAGGTCACCTCGAGTGCTAGGGCCTCCGTGTGCACGTCTCAGCCGAGGACAGCGTGCCGTGTAGGTGTGTGGCCAGGGCGGGGCCACGGGACAGCGTGTAGGTGTGTGGCCGGGGCGGGTGTGGCCAGGGCCGGCCAAGTGGCCTCTGTGCCGGATGTGCTTCCTGCATCCCTACTGGGCGGAGACTCTGGTGCCCTTGGACCTGCCAGCCTTCCTGTAGCTCAGGAACCCCTTGCTTCTTTAGCTTCATTTCTCCTCCTAATGTTCGTTATCTTATCTCCTTTGGCAGAATCGATTCTTCTTTTCTTTAATCCTCATCCAGGGACATGCTTAGAGAGAGGAGGGGAGAAAGGGAAGTGCCAGTGAGAGAGAGACAGGTCATCGGTAGCTCCTCAACGCGGGATCAAGCCCACAACCCAGGTGTGTGCCCCGACGGGGAATCGAACCGGCAACCCTGCGATGCCCGGGAGGATTCTCAGCTCCCTGAGCCCCTCCGGGCTGCCGGCTGAATCGATCCTTGTTAAATACCAAGGCAAACACATTGCCGTCGGCCATGATAACAGCAGCTCACACTTACATAGGACTTCCCTGTGCCCGGCGCTGTCACACACCTTCCAGACGGTTATTCATTGAACCCTTTTAAGAAGTCACATGCAGGCACACACTGTCACCCCCCGTTACGCAGGAGGAACCTGACCTGTGTAAACGTGAGGGACCACCAGGTTCCTCGGACCCGTCAGTGATGGAGCCGCCTGTGCTCCCAGCTGCCCGCCGCCCCCCCCCTGCCCCAGGGCCCTGGCTCCTGGCCCGCTGGCCACTCCAGGGGAAACCCTAGCCTTGCCCCCTCTGCCCATTCACCCCTCCGACTGAAACAGCCACGGCCCTACATGGATGGGGAGCTGAGCCCGCCCTCAGCCGAGGCTGCGTGCCAGCTGCATCCTCTCCCCACAGAGGCAGGAGGACGGAGGCGGGAGGCAGTCGGCCCCGTCCACAGGGCAGGACCCGGTGCTCCGAGCAGGAGAAGACGAGGGGACCCGGTTCCCATCAGAGGCTGGGAGGCCCCTAAGGAAGGAGCAGGAGACCCTGAGGCGGGAGCAGAGGCCAGGGAAGGCTCCGGAAGGCCTTCCCACCACAGAGCAGCCCGGGTGGCAGCGAGTGGAGCTGGCGGAAGGGGGAGGCGGGGGAGGAGGTTGGAGAGGAGGCAGGAGCAGCCAGACAGATACCTGTGCGCCCTGGGCAGCATGGAGTGTGGCCGCGCCCCCGTGCGGCCCGTGGGAGGGTGTGCAGGAGGGCTGTGTGCCTTTGTGGCTGTGGCGAGGGCGCGAGTGGGAGTGGGAGTGGCCGTGTAGGAAGGAGAGAGGTGAGGCTCGGGCTGGGGGGGGGGGGGGCCTGGAGCAGCAGGGACAGAGGACGCGGGATGGAGAGGACGGGGATGGAGAGCGCTGTAGGGAGTGTGCCACACCTGGGCGGTATCCTGGGTGCCAGGCTGGGAAGGAGGCGGGAGAATGACTCACAAGGTCCTGGCTCCACATGGGTGGATGGGTGGTAGCCTTTGCGAGAGGGAGAGGACCGTGGGAGGAGGCCTGGGGGGAGGAAGGGAGCCCGGGTTTGGCACAGTGTCTGCGAGGCCTGTGAGACTTGCAGGTGGGGCTGGGAGAGGCTCAGCAGAGGGCGGGGCTTGGCAGCCTTCGCCATTGAGGCTGTTTCCAACCTGGAGGCGAAGGGCCTCGCCTGGACAGGTGGGGGACCTTTCTCTGCCAAGGCCGGCCTGGCTCTCCACCACATCATCTCGGGCCACACAGAGTTAGCCGCTTAGAAATGAGCCTGCTGTGCGGGGAAACAGTCCGTCAGCTCGCCCCTGAAGCCTGGGCGGGGCCAGGCCAAGTGAGTCCTTGGGCCTGATGCAGCCCGCAGGCCGGACAGACCCACCCCTGGCCTAGAGAGAGCTGGGCTGAGGGGCTCTGAGCAAGGCCGCGTTTACCCGCTGGTCTAGGAGCAGGAGCGAGGCAGGACCAGCCACAGAAGCAGGGGGAGACCCGGGAGAAGATCGTCTCAGAGCCTGGAGAGTAGAGGTAGAAAGAGTATAACGTCAGCCCCTGTCGGTGTGGCTCAGTGGATAGAGCGTCGGCTTGCGGACTGAAGGGTTTCGGGTTCGATTCTGGTCAAGGGCACGCGCGTACCTCAGTTGCAGGCTCTTCCCCAGCCTGGGCCCTGGTCGGGGCTCGTGCAGGAGGCAACCAATGGATGTGTTTCTCCCACATCGATGTTTCTCTCTGTCTTTCCCTCTCTCTTCCAATCTCCCCTAAAAATCAATGGGAAAATATCCTCGGGTGAGGATTACAAAAAAGAGGAGTATGAAATCAGGGCCCTTCCATCAAGAGGCTGGTAATTTACCAGCAAGCACACGGCTCTAAGTAGGTTGACCACGTAGAAGGGAGCGTATGCTATCAGGGGAACACAAGTTAACTTTTAAAAAACATCACTTTTCATTATGCTCCTCTCCTCCTAAGAAAAATTCATCCGATCCTTATGGCCTAATGCAGTGGTTGGCAAACTGCGGCTCGCGAGCCACACGCGGCTCTTAGGCCCCTTGAGTGTGGCTCTTCCACAAAATACCACGTGCGGGCGCACACGTACAGTGCGATGGAAACTTCGTGGCCCAGGCGCAGAAGTCGGTTTTCGGCCTTGGCGAGTCTGTTTTGAAGAAGTGGCGTTAGAAGAAGTGGGGGGTGTGGGTCGGTAGGCGACGGGAGACGCAGCGCGGGGGGAGGTGCGCGCGATTCATGCTCGAGTTGAGCGAGCCAGTCAGTCCGCAGTCTCATTGTGCAATGGTTAGTGCTAGTCGTGTCCGCAAATCGCGCGTGGGTGACAAAAGTACCTACTCGAAGCATAAAGTTACCTGTATTTTTCCAACCAGCTGCAGATCCTACAGGCATTTTTGTCATCAAGTTGAGAATTGTAATTCTTTTATGTTGGTGCCTTTATTATTATAAAATGAAACATTTTTTAGGTGCCCTGTTTGAGATGGCTACAAAGAAGAAGCAAAGAAAAACGGAAGACGAAAACCGTGAATTTAAAGTTGAATGTACCTACCTATATAGTTTAAGTTTAAAAAATTGGGCTCGCAAAAGAAATTTCAATCACTGTACTGTTGATATTCGGCTCTGTTGACTAATGAGTTTGCCAACTACTGGCCTAGTGCATAGTTTCAGGTCGTTAACCACCTTCCACTGAGCCCTGAAGTCTTGCCAGTGTTTCTCCTGGGTATCTCTCTAATGCGCTCCGCCTGGCCCATCCCTCCGCTGCTCCTCTAAGGCCCATGAAGCAGCCTCCATGATGGCTTCCCTCTTTGCACATGCATCCGATACAAACCAAGGCACTGGGAATGGAACCCAGTTACACTATCTTTAAAATACACTTGTTTTCTAATTTATAAAATGTTTATAGAGTATAAATACATTCAGAAAACTGTATTAAGTCATAAGGGTAAAATCAATGAGTTATAATAAATATTTAAAAACTGTATGTATTAAACTCTAATGCCAAGAAAATTGAGCATTAGAGCACCCCAAAACGTCCCTTTGTGACCCTGACAAATTACGGCTCCTCCCCTCTACCCAGAGGTAAATTTCATTCTGATTTCTAACCCCTCAGCATAGTTTTGCCTGTGTTTGAACTTTAATTGGAATCAAATGGTATATTGTGTTTGATTTCTTTTGCTAAAAATGACGTTTCTGTTGTAGTTCATTTCCAATACGTGTTTTTTAAATTCTTCTGTTGATGGACGTTTGGATGATTTATATTCTCTGGCTCACACACGTGTGAATTTCTGTCGCGTGTACTTAGGAGCGAGTGTCGTTGCTAAATCACAGGCTATACACGCTTTCACCTTTATTAGTTGATGCCAAACAGTTTTCCAAAGTGGCTGCAAGAATTTATACACTCCTGTCAGTTCTCTTGTTTCATCTCCTTGCCCTCACTTGGTATTGTCAGTCTTCTTTTTTTTCCCCCCCAATCTTTTACTTAGAAATAATTTCATACTTAGAGAGACGTTACAAAGATAGAACAGAGAGCTCCCCACCCCAACTTCCTCTGATGTTAACGTCCTACGCAGCCATAGTACAATGATCAAAAGCGAGAAGTTGGCATCGCTGTCAGTACCTCACTGAACCCTCACACAGGCCTGACTTAGATCTCACCCGTCTCCCGCCCACGTCTTTCCATTCCAGGATCTAATCCAGGCCTCCTTGTGACACGTATGTCTCCTGAGCTCCCGCCAACCTCTGACAGGCCTTCAGCCTTTCCTTGTCTTCATGACCTTAACACTTTACAGGATGCAAGTCAGGCAGTTGGTAGAATGACCTTCAGTTTAGTGTGTTGTTGTTTTTTAATCTAAACTGCCAATAGTGGTCTTTCTCTTAAAAATATGTTTTTATTGATTTCAGAGAGGGAGGGAGAGGGAGAGAGAGAAACATCCATGTGAGAGAGAATCATCTATTGGCCGCCTCCTGCACGCCCCCTGCTGGGGATGGAGCCCACAACCCGGACATGTGCCCTGACTGGGACTTGTGTTCAAGACCATGTTCAACCAACTGAGCCACACCGGCCAGGCTGTATTGTAAATGTTTTCATTAAAGTAGAACATACCAACAGTAAGTAAACAAAATGAACTATTACACAGTGAACACACTTGTGTGTCTGCCGTCAAGACATAGAACATTATACTGGCACCCCTGAAAGTTCACTTCTGCCCCTTTCCACTCACTGCCTCCCCCAAAGCATGACTACTCTCACTTGGAAGAGGAGGTTCCCACAGAAGCCGACTCCAGGGTTACCCGGCAGCTGGGACCCATCCATGGGGGAGAGGAGAGAAGAGGAGGGAAGGCGAAGGGAGGGGAGAAGACGGAGTAAAGAAACGTGATTGGGCAGAGGCTGGAGCTGGGCTGAACTGCCGTCTCCACCTATCCCTACGGTGAGCTCGAACGCTAGCATGACCCCTCAGAGTTCCCCGGCGTTGGGGCGAGGGCTCCAATACCTAGCCCGGGATTAGGGGTGTCACCTTGGGCCAGGCAGCTCTCTTCAGCTGAGACGCTTCCTGAGCAGCACATTTCTGAAGGGGACCTCGGTGGCTCATTCCATTAGTTCGGCTTGGTTCTGAGCATCGTGTACGCGGCAGCACACAGTATGGGTGGTGCGTTGCTTCTTTCACTCACCATCACGCACGGGAGGTGAATCCACGTGGTTTCCTTCCTTTTCCGTGGACCGTGACACACCTGCTCACCCCGCTGCAGCTGAGCCTTTGCTTGGTGTTTAGGTTTTGTCTATTGTGAACAGTGTTGCTGTGGACAGTCTTGTGCATGTCTTTGGATGGATACGTACATGCATTTCTGTTGGGTACGTACCTAGAAAAGGGTCGTAGAATAAGCATATTCAGCTTTATGAAATATTGCCAGATGTTTCCTAAATGATATAAACTTACGCTCTCACCAGCATTGTAAGAGACTCCAAATTCTCACCAAGATGATATTGATTGAATCTTAGCTATTCTGGGGGGTGGGGGAGGGGCAGTGGTACCCTTAGGTCCCTGGTCGGCAAACTGCAGCTCGCGAGCCACATGCGGCTCTTTGGCCCCTTGAGTGTGGCTCTTCCTAATTAAGTTAATAACAATGTACCTATCTATATAGTTTAAGTTTAAAAAATTTGGCTCTCAAAAGAAATTTCAGTCGTTGTCCTGTTGATATTTGGCTCTGTTGACTAATGAGTTTGCCGACCACTGCCTTAGGTGGTTTTAATGCATTTCCCCAATGACTAGTGATGTTGACCACCTTCCCATTTAAATACTCTCGTTTGTAAGGAGTCTTTGGCCGTTATTCAGTTGGGCTTTCTGTCTTTTTCTTATTGACTTGAAGAAGTCTTTTGTATCTTCTGGATGCAGGTCCTTTGCCAGACTATAAGTATTTCCTCCCACTCCATGGCTCACATTTCATTCTGTTAGGCTTGGAGGAAAGACAATTTTAGGGACATTGACTGAATATCAACAGCAGTGGTGTTTGGGTGGTGGGTTTTCCTCCTGTTTACTTCCCCATGTTTTCCAGTAAAAAGCAGGTCATGAAAGTTTAAAACACAATAAAAGGAATGAGTTATTTAAGGGAAATGGTGTGTTTAAAATGCGATGATGTAGTTTAAAAGTGACCCATTGCAAGAAGTTAGCCAAGACAAGAACTTGGCCGTAATTTGCCTTTAATGTCTGCTAGGTGACTCTGCAAATTTGCTAGGGACACCTACTGGAGACTTGGAAGCTTACAGGAGAGAGCACTGGCTGTCCTTCTTGCTCCCCGGCAGTCATCAGTTTGCCTCAAAGAACCCCTGTAAAAATTAAAAAGTAAAACTAGCCGGCCTGTGTGGCTCAGTGGTTGAGTGTCGACCTATGAACCAGTAGGTCACGGTTCGATTCCCTGTCAGGGCACAGGCCCGGGTTGTAGGCTCGATCCCCAGTGGGGGTGTGCAGGAGGCAGCCGATCCATGATTTTCTCTCATCATTGAAATTTCTCTCTCTCCCTCTCCCTTCCTCTCTAAAATCAATATATATATATGCACACACACACACACACACACACACACACACACACACACACATATATATAATGATTAAACAATTACTGGAGTATAAGGCAATTGTAAAAACAGAGGGAAAATTTTTTAAATCCAGAATGATTATGCTCTCAGATTACTTTGCAAATATTTTTCTAAAGAAATGAAAGTTAGAGCTCACACGCACGCTGGCGTGGGTCATGCAAGAGAATCGATGCAGGCCTCCTTGCAGCTGCACTTAAAGGCAGCCCTGGCCTCCCTGCAGAGGCCAACAGTGTGTGAGAGATGTTCACAGAGTATATCTGAGTCTCTGTTCTATCCAGCTCCCCATCCTCCCCCCACATCCCAGTAAGTTAACAAACTGCCTGTTTATATCGCACCGAAGATGACTGTTTGCACTGCATTTTATCGATAATTTACATATTCTAAAATGTTCATATGGACAAGAGCTTTTTCTTAAATTTTTACTGACTGACTTGCAAGAGGGAGACAGAGAAACATCCGTTTGTTGTTCCACGTATTGATGCACCCATGGGTTGGCTCTTGTCTGTGCCCTGACCTGAGCTCGAACCCGCAACCTTGGTGCACCAGGAGGATGATCTAACCAGCTGAGCTGCCCGGCCAGGCACCAAAGGCTTTTTCCTGAGCCGCGTTCCAGTTCTCCATTCTGGTGCGTATGAAGGAGCGTGACCCGTTTCTGCTCCTCCATCGTGTGTTTTGTGAGGCATGAACTCAGTGACTTAAAAATCAACCTGTAGAATTCAACATTAAATGGTGAGAACACACAGAGCGGGGGAAAGTAGATTTGCAGTTGTAATTCGAATAAATCAAACAATAATTAATAAATAATACAAGAATAAATTCTGTTTTGCGCACTCACAACTGTAAACCTACTTTTACCCATCCTGTACAGCGGAAGAGTCCACAGTCAACCACAGAGCACACTTCGGGCTCTAGAAACGATAGCCCTGTCACTAAATAAATTGCCGTGTGCAACAACGTACTGTTAGAAAGAGGCGGTTCTTCTCATTGGTTTGTGTTGTAAAAGAAAATGCTGCAGAAATCGACTTCGGCCGCCAGGGGGCGCAGGGTGGCAGGAGCGCGGGCTGAGATGGAGGCCTGCGGAGGGCACCTGCCTCCTCTCCAGGCTGCTGTAGACCAGGAGGAGCCTGGGACTGCAGTGGGGGGTGCCAGCCCACCAGGGACCATGTGTATTTGGTTTCTAGGGCGGGAAAAGGCTGTCTGTTTTGTTTTTTTAAAGATCCATGTCCATTTTTGCTTAAGAAAAGATCCCTTGTCATTTGGGGGTGTGGGGGTGCTGTCCAGAGCTGAGCAGAGGGCTGAGGAGATCACCAGGCGTGTGGCGGAATCACACGTAGCTGCTCCCCCTCTGTCGGGCACAGTCTCTGCTCTGTTCCCATGCTGTCTTTCCATCTGGCCTCCCACGTGCTCCAGGACCGTGCTCTGTTGTCAGATGTGTGTGGGGTGCGGGGTGGGGAGCGCAGGCTCAGGTCCCAGGACATGGTTCTGCGGGCACTGAGGGCCCAGGAGCAGCTGGTGCTGTGTCTCCCTCTGGCTCAAAGTGTGGCACATGGGAACATGGCAGAAACCGCTGCTCCGTCCCTCCTCTCACCTGCCGAACAGAGTGTGCAAGGGGAGGAGTGGAGAGAGGGAGTGTGTGTGTGTGTGTGTGTGTGAGTGTGTGTGAGAGTGTGTGTGTAATATTATTAGAGTATATGTGTGTGAGTGTGTGAGTGTGTGTGAGAGTGTGTGAGTGTGTGTGAGTGTGTGAGTGTGTGTGTGTGAGTGTAAGACGATTAGAGTATGTGTGTGTGCGTGCGTGTGTGTGTGTGTGTATGTGAGCGTGTGTGCATGTGAGTGTGAGTGTGTGAGTGTGTATGTGTGAGCGTGTGTGCATGTGTGTGAGTGTGTGCATGTGTGTGCATGTGTGTGTGTGAGTGTGTGTGAGTGTGTGAGTGTGTGTGAGAGAGTGTGTGTGCATGTGTGTGTGAGTGTGTGTGTGTGAGTGTGAGTGAGTGTGTGTGTGTGAGAGTGTGTATGTGAGTGTGAGTGTAAGAGTATTAGAGTATGTGTGTGTGTGTGTGTGAGAGTGTGTGTGAGAGTGTGTATGTGAGTGTGTGTGAGTGTGAGAGTGTGTGTGTGTGCGTGTGAGAGTGTGTGTGTGTGTGTGTGTGAGTGTGAGCGTGTGTGCATGTGTGTGTGCGAGTGTGTGTGTGCGAGTGTGTGTGTGAGTGTGAGAGTGTGTGTGAGTGTGTGTGGAGGTGCGGAAAGGAGGCTCCGGCTCTCATTCTATGACAGGAACGCTGTAGGAAGCACATGACCTTGGCTAAATGATGCATCATTCCCGGGCCTGAATGCCCCAGCGACTCCCGGAAGAAGGCGCCGCCGGGCAGCCCCCTGCCCCCTGACAGCCCGCTAGCTGAGATGCTGTGCCACTCGCTGGGCGGGTTCCCTCCGCCTCTTCATTCAGCGCCTGACTGACAGGCTGCAGGCGGCACCGACAGCGCAATCCCACCGCAGGCGTTCACCCGTCCACGGCTGCACGCCTGTCGTTTATTTACAGAAATTATCATATGAACACAGAACGGAAAATACTCCTCCGGAGAGGGAGATGAACGCTGACCACCCACAGGACAAAGCTATCTTCCGGCGACAGGCGCGGGGCCCAGGGTCACGGTTTGGTTCCATGGGCGGGAGAAGGCTGTCTAGGCGCGCGCGCCCGCAGGCGCCAGGTGCGGGGCGAGGAGGCTCAGGAATGTCTCCAGCTGCTGGCGCGACCTGTACGCGATGAGCCCCCCCCTGTTGGCCCAGCGATCCACGCCACTGGCGCCTTCGTGGCCCACGTGGTACAGCAGCTGCGGCCACTCCCGGCCCGCGGCGGGCCCCCTGGCCAGGCAGCCCTGGAAGTCCACCATGCCGCCGCCCATGGCCCGCAGGATGGCGTGGGGCGCGCACGAGTCCCACTTGAAGGTGGTGTCGTAGGAGAAGACGTACAGGTCCACGAGGCCCTGGACCACGCACAGGCCCTTGTACCCGGCCCCCGCGGCGCGGAACACGCGGCCCCCGCAGACGCGCGCCAGCGCCGCCCGGACCGGCTCCTGTTCGCTGGCGCTGATGACGGCGGAGAACCGGTGGGCGCCCTGGGCCTGGGAGCCCGTGTCCGCGGCCTCGGCGCCGGGGTGGCCAGTCCGCGCGCCCTGCGGCTCGGAGACCGGGGGCTGCAGGGAGTGGATGTTGGTGCCCATGTAGGAGAGGCCCCAGTAGCACCGTCCTTCCCACCTGCGGGAGAGAGGCTTCCGTGAGCGCAGGCGGAGATCCCATTCGCTTTTTAAATGTGTAAATGTGTTTGTATTGATCTCAGAGAGGGAGGGAGAGGGAGGGAGAGGGAGGGAGAAACGGCCATGATGAGAGCGCATCTTGGGCCGGCTGCCTCCTGCCCGCTCCCCACTGGGCATGGAGCCCACAACCCGGCATGCGCCCCGACCAGGACCGAACCCTGACCTCGGGGTTCACAGGGCCACGCTCAACCACTGAGCCACGCAGGCCGGGCTCACATTTGCTTTTTAGTATTCGTGTTGCCTTCAACCCCACGATGTGAAAAAAGTATATTTAACGTAACGAGTCTCCGTGCCTTCAGCCCAGAAACAGACACCACACGGCACATTCATTTCTGAAAGTCACCTCTCCGCCCAGCTGCCTGCGTGGCTGCCGTTGGGGCGGCTCTGTCTCGGGCCTCAGCACAGCGACCCGGGCGATGCTAACATATCTGTGGGGTTCGGGGTCCCTAGTAACACGGCAGAGTTTTATTGCCGCGTGGGCATCTCAAGTCTAAGAGGGAAAGACGAACAAACAGGCCGTCTGTCTTTCCATCTGCATCTCGTTTACGATCCTTACACGTGGTCCTTCCCTTGGAAACTCCTTCTCATTGTTTCACCCTCTTCTCTGGCTTATTCGAAAGCTCACCTCGACTTCAACGCCAGGAAAGATGGATGGGTTATTTTTGGCAACAGAAACAATCACAGCGCCTGTCCTTGCTCGATGTGTGAGCCCTGTCTGTGCTGGGTGCCCTACGCCATCTGCAGTGTCCGTGCCACTAACTGCTTGGGAAACACGTCTAGGCCGGGGTTACGCCTGCACCCAGGCCCAGCGCTTTTTCATTCCGCTGTGACCTTGTAAAGAGAACAAACACATTTCGAGTGGAGGAAGGCAGGGGTAGAGGGGAAATGACAAAATCCCAGAGGTGTAGTTCATGACTATTACAGCGCTAACAATTCTTAGTTGCCCAAGCAAGTCAAAGCTCAAGAAAGAATGTGTAGTCCTGCACTAACAAACAGCCTGACCTACTTCAGTGCGAACACTGAACCGCCCGGCTAGTGTGGCTCAGTGGCTGAGCGTGGACCTGTGAACCAGGAGGTCAGGGTTCGATTCCCGTCAGGGCACAGGCCCGGGTTGCAGGCCCCATCCCCAGTGTGGGGCGGGCAGGAGGCAGCTGATGAGTGATTCTCATCATTGATGTTTCTCTCTCTCTCTCCCTCTCCCTTCCTCTCTCTGAAATCAATAAAAATAGATTTTAAAAGAAAACACAAATCAAAAGTGAACCCCCAGGAGAAAAGCGGTTTGCTTCCCCCTGGACCCTGCTGTGCCCTAGCGTCGACCCTAAAACGCAGGCCAATTGGAGGCGCCACCCGCGCCCCCCCCCCCCCGCAACTCCCTGCCGGAGTCGGGGAGGGTGGAGAGCGAGGCGGCTCTCACATTTATAGGGACAGCACCCCAGGGGCAGGTTCTAATCCTGGCCGTAACTACTTATGTTTCCCTTGGATAATTTTCCCATTTTGGTTTTGAATTTCTTCTAAAATTGTGTATCAGTTCAACCGGCTGCATAACCACAGCGCCTATCTCATTCCGAACGTGTGAGAAGCAGGGGTGGCTCCGTGCTATGAATCTGGTTTTGAAAGGATTCGAGGAATAGGGAACAGGACCGCTTTCTTCCAAATGCAGAAGGTCTCCGCCAACATGCCATTTCTGTTCAAAGCTTCTATCAGCCCCCAGTCAAACTGGGCCAATAAAATGAGGCCAAATAAAAGAACGTGAACTCAAACATGCAGACTTCTAGCGGGAACGGCCCGGTATCTCGCGTCCTGGGAATGCCACATGGAGTGACCATCTTGACAAAAAGCAGAGCTAAGGTTGCAAATTCTACAAACCGTGACGCACCCCAAGTGCCCCTCCTACCTGAGGGTGTCGGGGTCCTGCGACACGAAAGGCTGGTTGATGACCCCCATCAGGGGCAGCCCCGTCCGCAGGTCATAGACGCCGATGAGGATGGTGACGCACGGAAGCCCCTGGGGGAAGATTCCGTGGCTGGGCTCCACGTCGGCAGAGCCTTGGATGTACTGATGCGTGGAATCTGAAAGGGAAGCGTGCTCGTTTGGAGAAAATGAGGATGAATACATCTGTGAACTCTGTCCTACAGCATTTCTTTCTTCTCATTTAATAACTGCGACAGCCTGAATGTTTGTGCCCCCCCCCCCCAATTCTAACCCTCAAAAGAGACCAGTTGGCATGGCTCAGTGGTTGAGCGTCAACCTATGAACCAGGAGGTCAGGGCTCAATTCCTGGTCAGGGCACAGGCCCGGGTTGTGGGCTCAATTCTCAGTAGGGGGCATGCCGGAGACAGCCGATCCATGATTCACTCTCATCATTGATGTTTCTCTCTCTTTCTCTCGCTCCCTTCCTCTCTGACATCAATACAAATATATTGGAAACAAAAACAAAAAAAGACACACACACACGCACACACACACACACAAACAACAACGAGCTGCAGATTTTGGTCCTATCCCAGTCATGACCCAAAGAAATACGAACGGGGGAAGCTTCCGCAGGCCCTCCACGCTGCCCGCCCAGGAGTCCTCCCTAGCAGGGCTCTGCTTGCCTGTACCGGGTGCTCACTGCTCCTTTCGTTGAATTCGCAGGAAGCGGTGGGACAGGGGGAGATCTCACCGAAACTGGGTTTGTGTTTCCCTCGGAGAAGCCGAGGGCCTGGCGTGCGGTGCCACGTGCACGTGCCCGCCGGAGCCGTGTGCCGTGACTGGCCTGTGTGCCCGGTGACGTGTAGCTGCTCCCACTCATTCTTCCCTCATATTTACAGTCTGGACCCTGATGTCCTTCAGAGACGAGTGAACTCAGCTCTGCACGTGTGCCCACGTGTGTGTGCGTGCCCCCACACAGACCCACAAACACGCATACATGTCTGTTACAGGTGACGGATGCACATCTGTTTCTAACAACATGTCATAACACGGACCCGACTCTTCTTGATCCCTTTCAAACTGTGAAACTGCTTAAACTTCCAGGAGAGTTAAACTATACTCAGTTGGTATTTTTCTAAGCCCCCTCCCCCCACAACACACACACACACACAAACCAAAAACACCAATGACCAATAAGAACAAATGGATGAAAGCAAACCCTCCACTGACCTATGGGATCCACCCAGATTCCCAAAGTGTCGTGAGGAATGGTGACCTGGACCGAATCCAGGGCCGGGTCGGCGAAGGCAACGTCCTCGTGAACGACCTTGGCCAGTGCCCCGGCCGCCAGCTGGTTCCCGTTCAGGACTTTGCTCAGAAGCTCTGCCGTCTCCTCCTCTGTTGGGCACAGTCGCAAGACGATCATTTCCCCTGGTGGGAAGACACACACAGAGTCGCGGCATTTCAAGAGTCAGGGGGAAGGACCACAGAGGGGTGGGGGAGCAAGGCTGTGCACTGGATGTGGTGAGGGCAACAGACCCGTATCCGTGGTCCCGGACCTGGCCCCCGGCCAGAATCGCACGAGGTCCACGGATGGGTTTGGAGTTTAAACCGTGGACCTGAGATGGTCTGCCCAGTTGTGAGGAAGCACATCTTTCTGGGGCATCTGTCACTTCCATTAGATTCCCAAAGGACCACTCAACTTTCCAAAAGGTTAAGTCAAGCCCTGGCCGGTGTTGCTCAGTGGATAGAGGGTCGGCCTGCGGACTGAAGGGTCCCAGGTCGAGGGCACATGCCCGGGTTTCGGGCTCGATCCCCAGTAGGGGGCGTGCAGGAGGCAGCCAATCACTGATTCTCTCTCATCATTGATGTTTCTATCTCCCTTTCCCTTCCTCTCTGAAATCAAGATATATTAAAAAAAAAAAAAGGTTAAGTCATCCATTATTTAAATGCCACAGATTTACGTCTAAGATACCACATTTCCTTAAGTTAAATGGCCTGAAGTTCTGAGTGAAGCTTAACATTTGAATATATTGTCGTTTACATGAAAGGCTACCAAACATCCACTTAAGATGTAAGTTGGAAATTACAATAGGATATGGTCACTGACAGTTACAACACCACGTCAGGGTCTGTGCACTTACCCAGAGCATTAGTGAACTCGTTCGATTCTTCTCCAAAAATTTTGTCCTCCAAGCCTGGAAACTGAAGAATGCAGGTATGACAACAAACCAAAGCAAGAACAATAAAGGAAAACCCACACGTATGCTCAATTCTGAACAGGCTTCCATTTTCTGTTTCAAATTAAATAGCACAACTAGATCTGAAATTCAGAAATGTACCATCCCAGAAACCCACCTCAGCATAACACCGTGAAGTCCGCGTGGCTCAGGACCTAACTTTCGGAGACTTTCCGGCTCCTCGGCCCTTATCAAAAGTGCAAGTCATGGAGAAGTCTGGCTGCCTGCTGTCCTGGTGAGTTTGCAGAAGTATTTCTAGAAACTTCATCTATCTCCTTAAGGACCATACGATTAGAATGCTTCCAAAGGAAATATTTTAACTCTTGCTCTTAAACAGCACCCTCGTCGCTTATATAAGTTAACGTTATTGATCAAGTACCGCAGGTTTTACTTGAGCCTGGATAGAAGGGGTTAGACCAGCGGTTCTCAACCTGTGGGTCGCGACACCTTTGAGGGTCGAACGACCCTTTCACAGGGGTCGCCTAGGACCATCGCAAAACACATATATATAATTACATATTGTTTTTGTGATGAATCACTATGCTTCAATTATGTTCAATTTGTAACAATGAAATTGGGGGTCACCACAACATGAGGAACTGTATTAAAGGGTCATGGCATTAGGAAGGTTGAAAACCACTGGGTTAGAAGATAACATTACTCCCCCCCCCCCCCCATTTTCAAGTGTGTTTTCTGCACCTGTTGGAGGTAACGTTCACCTTCAGGGTAGGAAGGTGATACAACCAAACAAAGGAAATATTTTATGAACCAGTAATTTATGCATCAGTATAGAATTAAAAAAAATAGAGCTGCCCTGGCCGGTTTGGCTTGTGGATAGAGCGTCAGCCTGTGGACTGAAGGGTCCTGGGTTCGATTCCAGTCAAGGGCACATACCTGGGTTGCAGGCTCAATCCCCAGTAGGGGGCATGCAGGAGGCAGCCGATCAATGATTCTCTCTCATCATGGATGTTTCTCTCTCTCCCTCTCCCTTCCTCTCTGAAATCAATAAAAAATATTTTTTAAAATATAGAGCTAAGAATCTTCTCTCATCTTTGTAGGAAATGAAGCTTTCAGATACATTTTGCTTCTCCAGTAAAGATACGTTTCCCTCAACATATGTGCTGAATTCTGATCTGTGTGATGTTCTCAGGGAACGAAGGCAAGAAAATGCTACAGATATGTGCCCTCAGCCATTCGCAGGCGGCCAATAGCTTAATAACGCCCACCACCGCTTGGCATCCAATTCTGAAGAACAGGGCGCATCAGCCAGGGCTGGGGCCCAGCACCCCGCCTGCTTAAAGCCTGTTTCTGAGGCTGCGGGGAGTGAGTCAGGAAACACAGCTATTTCTTCTCGCCAAAGGTGAACCTCACTTATCCGTCCCCAAGTCCCGGCATCTACCTCCTCCGTGAACCCAGCCTGGACTTGTTATAATGCTCTGGGCAAACATTAACTCATCAATTTTAATGTCGGTACATTGCTAATCCAGTTGCAACCAACTATCTGGATCAGGATCAGAAATGAACTTGCTCCATTTAGCGCACTGGGGCAGGTATCACAGGGCACAGAGAAGTGTAGCTTGCAGAGCAGTGGTTCTCAACCTTCTGGCCCTTTAAATACAGTTCCTCATGTTGTGACCCAACCATAAAATTATTTTCGTTGCTACTTCATAACTGTAATGTTGCTACTGTTGTGAACTGTAATGTAAATATCTGATATGCAGGATGGTCTTAGGCGAAAGGGTCGTTCGACCGCCAAAGGGGTCGCGACCCACAGGTTGAGAACCGTTGTAGAGGTTTCAAAGGGTTGTTGATTCTTCCTTCCTATGGTCAGGAATTCACTTAAATGATTCTCTTTTTTTAATGTTTTTATTGATTTTTAGAGAGAGGGGAAGGGAGAGGGAGAGAGAGATAGGAACATCAATGATGAGAGAGTGAAATGATTCTTATTGATTCCTATATTTTGAGCATTTCATAGAGAACTATTCCAGTACTTTAGAGTGCCTTCTCTCATAAAGGTCTGTCCTCCTGAATATGTAATTATTAGATCATATAGAAGGCCGCACAGCGATGCAAAGAGCACAGACTCTGCAGCCAGGTGGCCTGTGCTCAAAACTGGCCCGGCCATTCGCTTGCTGTGTTACCTCAGGCAAGTGACTTAACCTCTCTGTGCCGGTCTTTCCTCACCCACTCCCCGGGATTACTAGTTCTTCATAAAATTGTTGTAAGAGTTGAAAAGTTAAGTAAGCCTTTAGAGCAGTGTCTGGAATGCGATAAGCATTTATAAGTGTCTGTTAGTGTAGTGTTGTTATTATTACTATTTATGAATACAGTCCCCCCCAATGAGTTTAAAATAACTAGAATCACAATCATTGATAGTTATAAACAATATTTTCCTACTAGAATAAAGGGGGACTGTAAGTCTCCAGAACTCTACAGGCATTAGATACACGATTATGTCAGAAAGTGAGACTTAATAAATGAAACCATTTTTTAAAGTTACCAAATAGTATTTTCTCACTTCTATTGAAATAAACGATATGTGCCATGCACACACCTACACATAGAAGAAAAACATTCTCACAACACGTAGCCAAACACAGCTGTGGTTTTCTCTAGTGGGGGGATGATATTTGCTTATTTTCCTGAGAACGTGTACTACTTATTCAAAAAAAAACTCAATAAGTGAGAAGGTCTATACCAGCGGTTCTCAACCTGTGGGTCGCCAACCTGTGGGTCGCGACCCCTTTGGTGGTCAAACGACCCTTTCACAGGGGTCGCCTAAGACCATCGGAAAACGCATATATAATTACATATTGTTTTTGTGGTTCATCACTATGCTTTCATTATGTTCAATTTGTAACAATGAAAATACATCCTGCATATCAGATAGTTACATGACGATTCATAACAGCAGCAAAATTTACAGTTATGAAGTAGCAACGAAAATAATGTTATGGTTGGGGGTCACCACGGCATGAGGAACCGTATGAAAGGGTCGCGGCGTTAGGAAGGTTGAGAACCACTGGTCTATACCAACATGTTCCTCTCTAGCTCTGAGAAGGGTGATTTTTATTTCCTTATTTGTTTTCCTGTATTTTCAAACTGTTCTGCAGGGAACATTCTAGAACTGTTATAGTCAGAACAAGGGGAGTCAGACCCAGAGTTGTGTGTTTACTTGAATCTGAGGTGCTGGTCCTCTGGGGAAAGGCAGGGGGCGGGAGGCTGTGCTCACAAAGCCACAGCCCTGGCAGGCAGCCTGCGGTCCAGGCCGCGGCCGCGGCCCGCCTACCTTGCTCTCCATGTGCCGCTTTATGACTTCCTGCACCAGCACGTCGGCCAGCGTCTTGAAGTCCACGGCGAACTTCTTGTTCTTCTCGCCGTCCTTCTTCTCCTCGATGAGCAGCTGGAAGAGGGCGTCCTGCTGGCGGCAGGCGCGGGCGATGTGGGCCGCCTTCTCGGAGACGCGCAGCAGCTCCTGCAGGATCGCGGACATGGCTGGGCCCTGAGCCCCGCCGCCCGGGGGAGGGCGCCCACGCCGCTGGCAGCTGCAGAGACACGGGTGCGAAAGAGAAGGCGGCTCAGCAGCGATGCCCTCAGTCCGGCCGCTGCAGGGTGGGCGCCGCAGGTCCAGCTCGCGGGGAAAATCACCAGTGAACAGGTACTAGCCCAGGAGCACCCCTGCCACCACTGCCCCTGCCGCCCCACCGGAGACCAGTCCTGCTGCAGCGGGAAGACTGGGCATCACCCAACGGGGAAACTGGTTTTTGTTTGTTTATGTATATTTTATTGGTTTTTAGAGACAGGAAGGGAGAGGGAGAGAGAGAGAAACATCAATGAGGAGAGAGAATCGTGGATGGGCTGCCCCCTGCACGCCCCCCCACTCCCCATTGGTGATGGAACCCACAACCCGGGCCTGTGCCCTGACAGGGAATCGAACCCTGACCCCCTGGTTCCTAGGTCAACACCCAACCACTGAGCCACACCAGCCGGGCGGGAACTTGGTTTCTCAATCTTTAAAAAAAATATTGTTCGTCTCAAAAATCCATTAGGCAAAGGATTGGCTTCCTGGTGCCAGAAGGCGTTTGAATGGGGGTCTACATTCTATGTAGGAACCCCCAGCAGACAGACAGGTGAGCGCGTGGGCACGGAGCTGGACGAAGGCCAAGTTCTCGCAGGGACTAGGGTGCCCACTGCGGGATGGAAGCAGGGTTCTCGCTTTTACCCGCGGGGGAGGGGGAGTTGGAGAGGATGTGTCCTACCAGTTCTGGGGCAACTTCCTAAAACACCGAGCACCCGTGAGCACTGTGTGTCCTGCAAGACTGAGGCCACGCCCGGGCCAGCGACCAGGGCAGCCCCCGCCCCCCCCAGCTAAAGAAGTCCCACTGTGTCTGTCTGTGCTGCGCTTCCAGCGAGAAGGCGTTTAGAGAACAGGGCGCCCTAGACCATGCTTGTTGCTGGGACTTGAGGGGTTCCGGCTTCCAGGCTGAGAGGCCGTCCGCCTCGGGGTGCACATCGCTAGCAGGACAGGCAGCTCCCCCCCCCACCCCGCCCCCCCTGCTCAGTAGGAGCCACGTCTGATCGGGAGCGTCAGTAATCGCTCTCACTATTGTGCCGATGGTGGGGGGATTGCCAGGCCCCTTTAAGTTGAGGGAGCTGGAGCTTAGGGAGGGTTAAGTAACTGCAGGTTACACAAGGCTCACCGGCAGGCCAGGCGGGGCAGCCGTGTTCTCTGCCATCATCACAAACACTCACTGTCTCTTTTAAAAGTGCCCCCTGGCCGTCAGGAGGCTGAGGACCAAGCGAGGAGCCGTCAGGGGCGGGGGTCATGGGTAGTTGCCACGGCTGGGTTGAGTTAAACACGTTTGCTAAACAAGTTTTTTAAATGCTATTTTCTTAAGAGTGTGGATCATCCCCCCCAGCCCTCCGAGAAATATGTCCCGCCTGAACAGTAGTAAGAGGAGAGTGAGCGGAGGCCGCGGCCGGAGCTGCCTGTGAAGCTCACGTCCTTGCAGAAGCGGCGGGAAGCAGCCGGGTCCGGAGGGAAACGCACCAGGGCCCTGGAGAGGTCGGGCCCTGCCTGGGCAGCCGGCAGCTCCAGGCCTGCCCTAAGGCGTGTGAGGAAGCCGGAGTGGAGTGAGCCTACTTCAGGGCAGGAAGGATGGCTGGTCACAGCAGCAAGTGGAAAATAACCTTAAACACTGGTGACGTGTGAGATAGACTACTGTGTGGTCCTTAGACGCATGTTCTTGAAGAACAGGTCATCTGGAACTGTGTCCATGCCATCATGCTAAGAGGAAAACAGCCTAAGACTGATTCCTGGCCCTGGCCGGGCGGCGCGGTGGGTGGGAGCATCGTCCCATCCACCGGAAGGTGTTGGGTTTGATTCCCGGTCAAGGCACATCCCAGGTTCGGTTCGAGCCCTGGCCCAGGTGCATGGAGCGCACACCTAGCAGCTGTTGCTAGTCTGACTACTGGAACTTGCTACTTGACACCTGACTCCCTTGTCCTCCCAGGAAAACCTTTCCCAGTGGATCCTGGGCCTCACTGCAGACCTACTGACCTCTCTCTCTCTCTCTCTCTCTCCCCTCTGGCTGTGGGGCCTCGGGCAAGGGAGGGCTCAGCTCTACCAAGTCCCCAGTTCCCTTCCATCGCTCCTCAGGCTGCCTGCCCAACACAATGCCACCACCGGGTAAACTCCAGGATCTGCGGCTCACGGATCTGGAGGCCGGAGGTCCGGGACCAAGGCGCTGGGGGGGGTGTCTCCTGAGCCTCTCCTGGGGCTTGGCCACATTCTCGCCGTGGCCCGCTGTGGCCTCTCCGCGCTGCGCTCACAGCCCTGGTGTGTCTCCTCTGCTTATAAAGACACCAGGCGGGGGACCAGGGCCCATTCACGTGGCCCCACTTAACGAGTTGCTTCCCAAAGGCCCTGTCTCCACATTCAGTCGCCTTCTGAAGTTCTGGGCTCGGGGCTTCCCCAGACGAACTCTAGGGGAACACACTTCTCCTGACCCAGAGGCCTGAGAACCTTCGCAAGCCAGCAGAGCCGCTCCTCCGGCCAAGCAGTGAGCTCGGCAGGGTTCTCTTCCCCGAGTAGGTGGTCAGTAAGTCTAATTCCGGGAGGCGGCCTTGCCCGCGTGGAACTACTCGCCCTAGCAGCCCAGTCGTCACTGATGCAGCAAACACTGAAGTCACTTTGTGACAACCTCTTTCAAATCGGCTCTGAGCAGCACAGGTCGAAAGAAGTCACATCCTCCCCACCAGAGACCACATGTGCACCCGTCACAACGTCACGTAGCAAGGGTCTCCAGCTTCTGTGGGACGTCCATGTCCAGGTGGAGACATGGTCACTGAGCTGAAGTAGGGCAGTGAAAAGGGGGAGGGGAAGGGGGCCCTTAAGACTCTTCCGGAAAGCCCAATCTCTCTAGACCAGTGGTTCCCAACCTTGGCTGCACATTAGAATCACCTGGGACTCTTTTTAAAATCCTGATTTCTAGGCCTCATCCTCCGGAAATTCTGTGTCTTTGTTAAGGGGTGAGGCCACAACATTAGCAACAAAGAAACAGAATTTCAGGAGGATGAGGCCCGGAAATCAGGAGTTTAAAAAGAGTCCCAGGTGATTCTAATGTGCAGCCAAGGTTGAGAACCACTGCTCTACACAGATAAAACTCTTCTAATTTCTGACCATCCTATCATCTCGCCCGAACACCAGAGGTTTACAAGTCATCTCCAGATCGTTTACACGCACTTCAGGTGTGAGCAACAGCAGAGGGGGGGAGGCGTAGGCTTTGGGATCCGATAAACCTGGGTTCAAACCCAGGCCCCGCCATTAAGGAGCTGTATGGCACCAGGTAACTGACTTGCCCTCTCTGGGCCTCCCTCCTCATCTGTGAAATGGAGAGAATACACACCTTGCACAGACTCTGTGGAGGTCAAATGAGACATTTCTGGGAAAGGACCCGCACAGAGCCTCGCCCAGAGCCCACAAGTGACAGCGGTGGCTGAGAAGCACCGAGCCCAGCCCCATGCCCTCCGTGAGGAAGCCAGAGGCCTGCAGCCGTCCGTGGTCACTGCCCGCTCTCTGGAATAGTCACTCGCCCACTAAATCCCAGAGGCTGGGCACCGCTGGTGATTCTGAGCGGCCGGAACGAAGTTCCTTGGTGCGGCCAGATCTGATTGCGCAGTTTCTGGGCGTCGGGCGGAAACTTGGCTCGGGGAGCGGTGGCTCCCCGGGTGGAGGAGGCGGGCGAGGCCTCCGTGGGATCTGGAGGGCCATTGTCCTGTTGGGGGATGTTCTGTCAGGCCACAGTGCGGAGATCCTGGGGCCCGTGGTGCCCAGTGCGTGGAGAGCGGTGGGCCAGGGCCGGCCTGGCCCTCTGCACAGGGACAGGGGCGTGAGGACGGGAGCGCCGGCGAGCAGCTGTCTCTAGGAGCAGGGAAGGGGGTCAGGCGCCCGTGGGCATCCCTCCCGCCGGAGAACCACGGCCTCTGCAGCCCACAGGCCGCCTGGATTCCAGCAGCCCCTCCACGGTTCGCCTCCTGAACCCAGCCTTCCTCCCACCTGCTAAGCCCAAGGGCCTAGGCGTGGCCCTGACTCGACTGTAGGCGGCCCGTTGGACAGGAAAGGCCGCACCCAGGAAACCGCTGGGTGTCTGTCTCACAGGAAGGTGTCTGTGCCCTCTCTCCAGGGCAGGTGCTGAGGGGCTGGCCCAAGGCTGGATTTAGCTCCCCCTGCCCGGGAGGGTCCGCCCAGGCCTCGGCCTCCTTCCCCGTGGCCCCATCTTAGGGCTGCTTCAGGGAGTGGGGCGAGGGACGGAGGCTGCCCTGGCAGGAGGGGCAGGGAGCAGGTGTGGGCACAGGTGAGATCTGTGGGGGCTCCGGCTGCTCAACTTTCGCAGCGATCAGGGTTGGTGACATGCGACTGGCCAGCAGACGCTTCCAGGACGCCCCAGCCACACGTTCCCCAGCCAGAGGGACACTGTCGCCTGAGCGTGACCAGCGGCGCCTTCTAGCTCATTGGAGACGCAGTCCTTCCCGTGAACAAACCCTGCTCGGCTTTCAGAGTGTGGCGTCAAACATCTCAGAACCACAGGCAGCGCCCTGTGGGCTGCCGGACTTTCGGGTGTTACCTTACTCCAGCGGTTCTCAACCTGTGGGTCGCCAATCTGTGGGTTGCAACCCCTTTGGGGTCGAACGACCCTTTCACAGGGGTCGCCTAAGACCATCGGAAAACACATATATAACCAGTGGTTCTCAACCTTCCTAATGCCGCGACCCTTTCATACGGTTCCTCATGTTGTGGTGACCCCCAACCATAAAATTATTTTCGTTGCTACTTCATAATTGTAAATTTTGCTGCTGTTATGAATCGTCATGTAAATATCTGATATGCAGGATGGATTTTCATTGTTACAGATTGAACATAATGAAAGCATAGTGATTCATCACAAAACAATATGTAATTATAGATGTGTTTTCCGATGGTCTTAGGCAACCCCTGTGAAAGGGTCGTTCGACCCCCAAAGGGGTCGCGACCCACAGGTTGGCGACCCACAGGTTGAGAACCGCTGCCTGACTCTGATCTGTGTGAGATGGCTGTCGTCACGGCCCAGGCTCCGATTAAATTTAGCGTTTTACTAGTAGTAGCTGATTTCCCACTATCTGTCCATGTCCTCCCACGCTCCGTACACGCCATTCATTCGCACGTGCTGTCCCGTCTACACGCACGTCCGCTCCCCTCTCAGGGGACAGCTCGAGGGCAAGAAACTCGAACAAGCTCTTCACAAAGGCGGGCATGCGGATGACCGGGAAGCCGAGGGAGAGAGAGCCTACCTCCTTAGGAATCAGGGAAACGCAACTGGAAATCACAATAGAATTTCAGACTGAAAACTCCAAGCGTGGGGGAGGAGGCACTGCTGGCAGTCAAACTGGCACTGCCCCTTGGGGAACGATGTGCGCTGTGTGGAATATGGGCATCACCCGGGGCCCAGCGGCTTCCCTTGCGGATCCGGGCCGGGCAGAAACCGATGCACATGTGCATGAAAAGCAGGTACAGACATTACAGCATGGGCAGTACCCAACCCTAGAAGTAGCCCACATAACCGTCAATAATAACACGGAATTAACAGTGAAAACCAAAGAATTCCTGCCCTGGGCAGCGACATGGACGAACCTCACGGGAAACACGCCGCCCAGCGAGAGAAATGTGCTGGGCAATGTCATGTATTTGACCTTCAAAACCAGGCAAAGCTAAGGCTCTAAAGAAGCAGCACATCGAGTCCGAGGCCGCGCTAACCCACGGCCGTGCTGGAGGGGTCCTGGGTGCGCGTCCTCGGGGAGGGCGTTGAAGGGAGGACCCTAAGATTCGCCGGGAAGTCTCTCTGGAAGGTCTGGAAGAAAGAGCTCGGCCAGTCCTGACGGTGGTCAGCCCCGCTGAGGCCTGCCTGGCATCAGGCGCTGGGAGTGACCACTGGGGTTATGGGTTTTGTTTGGTTTTCCTGCCTTTGCACTGAACTGGACATGTTGTCCTGGCGGCTGGGAGCTGTTCTTACCATGTTGTTGTAAATCAGGGTGTTGCCTGTTCAAGTAACTATGGAGCGTATGAAGGGAAGCACAGTAGTACCACCTGCTTTGTATATTTTTAAAAAAATCTTTACGAGGGCCCGGCTGGCGTGGCTCAGTGGTTGAGTGTCAACTTATGAACCAGGAGGTAACGGGTTCAATTCCTGGTCAGGGTCAGGGCACAGGCCTGGGTTACGGGCTTAATCCCCAGTGTGGAGGCAGCAGATCAGTGATTCTCTCTCACCACTGATATTTCTCTCCCTCCCTCCCCCTTCCTCTCTGAAATCAATAAAAATATGTATTTTTTAAAGTGAAAGGGGTTCTGAAACGAATGCACTGAAACAATGAACTTCCATTGTCTCTGTGTCCCCTATAGTCCCTGCTTAGAAGGCGAGGATGAGGTCGCCGTCCACTGCAGGTGGGGGACCACTGTCATCCTTCCACCGGCCGCTGTCACTGCGGGGCACCCGTCCCTATGCGTTTCTTGGGGTTCAAAGCTGCGCACCGCGGAAAGGGGCCAGAAACGTCTCCTTCGGCCTGAGGGACGCAGGTCGCGGACCGTCCACGCAGCCCAGCCCGCTGGCTTCTGCATGAGATGCCCCTCCCCGTGGGCAACTTCAGGACCAGCTTCAAAACGAGCTTTAAAACTGGACGCTCGGCCCTACCCCCCGCTGCTGGCTTACGCGTCTTCCTCGCAGGGGGCATCACTAACAGGGGGTTCGCGCGCTCTGCGTGGTGACAGCGCCCGGGATGCGTCTGCGCCCGGGGCCACTATGTTCTCCCACCCACGGCCCGGCCCCACCAGCTGCACGTCGCACAAACCGCCTTCCACATGCAGAGAACCGCAAGCCGGGGGCACGACTCCCCTAAACCCAGGCCCGTCGTGTCCCCGTGACAGCCTCCGGGGGGTCAGGACCGGGGCCGGGGCCTGGACCCGGGCATCAGGCAACGCGAGGGCCAGGGCGCCTGACAGCCGCGCCACCGACCTGCGGATCAGCCGGGGCCTCCGCTCGCAGCCTCTCCCCTGGAAACGCGAGTGACTCCCCCCCCCGCCCCCCCCCCCCGCCCCCGTTAAACAGAGGCGGTTCGCTCCCCTGTCCTCCCGCTCGACCTCTCCCGGCGGCCGCAGAGCCAGGGCCCGGGGACCGCGAGCTCCTCCGCCCGGCGGCTGCAGGGACCCGGGTCTCCCGGGCCGGGCGGCGGCCTCGCTGCAGGGACCCCAGGGCCCCGGTGGGGCATCGCGGGCCGGGCGGGCACCCAGGAGCCCTCCAGGCCGCGCCACTCACCTGCGGTCCGCGGGCGATCGGGAACGCGCCGCCCGCCGGCTCGGGGCGCAGAGGCTCGGGGCGGGGAGTCGTGGCGCCGGGCGAGGGCGCAGGAGGAAACCGCGCTACCGACGCGGGGATGCGGAGCCGGGGAGGCTGCAGCCTTTCCCCCGAGAAACGGAAGGGGCGGGGGAGGAGGAGGAGGGGCGAGGGGCGGCGGCGGGAGGCCGGCCTGGGGGCGCGGGGTCGACCGGGAGGGCGGGCGCGGAGGGCGCGGAGGGAGGCACCCGGCCGCCGCCTCGCGGGCGCTGCTCGCCAGCCTCCGCCTCCGCTGGGCCGCCTCCCCCTGCCCCCGTCCCCCGTCCCCGGGCCGCGGCCGGGAACCGCGTGGCGCCGCCCAGGCTCCCCGGGCGGGTGGCACCCACGCCGCAGGCGTCACAAGCGGGGCGCGGGGTCAGCGGGGAGCGCCGGGGTGGGGGTGGGGGGACCCCAGTCACCGATCCATCGCGTTTGCCCTCGGGGCTGCCTCCAGTTCGCTTTATTTTATTTTTTTATCTATGTTTTTATTGATCTCAGAGGGGAAGGGAGGGGGAAGAGAGAGAGAAACATCAACGACGAGAGAGAGTCATGGACCGGCTGCCCCCTGCACGCCCCACGCTGGGGATGGAGCCCGCCACCCGGGCCTGTGCCCTGAGCGGGAACGGAACCGGGACCTCCTGGGTCATCGGTGGATGCTCAACCCCTGAGCCGCTGCTACAAGCCTCCCCACTTCTTCTGGGCGCTTTGGGGGGATTGTGGGCCTGACGGGGTGGGCCGCTGGGAAGAGGGTCCCCGGTTCGAATGGAAACGCGGGGTGCGCTGGTGGCGGCGTCTCCTGGGTGCTCGCCCCTAGGTGCGCGCCCAGGGTGGGAACCCCCTCTTGAACCCTGTCACCGGTGGCGCTCGGTACACCTGGAAGATGACCTTAAACCGGGGCGAGGCTCGGATTGGGCGATGCTGGGTGGGCGGAGCAGTAGACATTTTTAAAGGGCAACCGAGTGTTGAGAGGGCGGGGCCAGGCTGGGGCAGGTGGGGGGCTGCCTGGGGCGCAGGGGCCGCCCCGGGGCCCGCGCAGGAAACCGCAGTGTCTGCAGGCGCAGCCAGGAGCGGGGGGGCTGCTGCGGGAGCGGCGGGGAGAGGACCCCCGCCTGCAGCCCCTCCGCGGCGGGCACGGGGAGAGCTGCTGTGCCGCTCGGGCTGCAGGCTTCTTACCTGCGCGGCTCCAGACCGCTGCCACCGCCTCCTGGATGTCCGCCCGCGGTCCCCGGAGCAGCAAGGAGCCCCGAGGGAGCCCGGGGCGAGGGGCCTGTCGCCGGAGATGGTGCTGAAAACTGGACCTCTGGCTCCGTGGTTGAGCGGCCACCCGTGCACCCCGAGGTCAGGGTGCCATTCCCGGTCAGCGCGCATGCCCCCTGCAGACTTCATTTCCAGTGGGGGGCCGTGCAGGAGGCAGCCGATCCGTGATTCTCTCTCATCCTGGATGTTTCTGTCTCTCTTTCCTTCTCCTTTCCTCTCTGAAATCAATAAAAAAAACACGTTTTTTTTAAAAAGAAAGAAAATATAAGTGAATTGCTCTTAATCTCAAAGTAAGCATGACATTAAGGGCAAAATTACAAAAGAAAAGTGGCAGACGACTATAGAATTTTTAACTTCTTTCATCAAAAAGACCCATTAAATAAAATTAAAAGATAAGTAAAAAATCATCAAAATTTTCCAATATGTATAAAAGGTAAGAGTGACATCCTTATTTAATGAAGAGGTCTTACAAAGAAAGAAATATCCTGTGTGTTTTAATGGGCAAAAATGTCAATTAGTTAAATCAAGGAAGAAAATGGCCAACCCTGTTTTTAAGGGAAGTGACAACTTAAACTGCTCATGCAGCTTCAGGCTGAGAACAAAAGAACTCGCAGAGCTAGCTAACCTCTGGGGCGGTGCCCCCACCCCCACCCCACCCCCAGGCAGGTGCCTGGCGAATGGCCCCTCCAGTCCTGAGCAGGACAGAAGTTGCTTCAATGTTTCCTCAATTTGGCAGAGTGCAGTCAAAGCCTCAAAAAATGTTCACATTCTTTGACTCAAAAATAGCATTTCTTGGAATTCATAATACAGGGATTGACAAATGTTTTCTATAAAAGCCCAGATAGTAAATACTTTAACCTTTGCAGGCCACGTATGTCTTTATTTTCTTCTTTATGTGTGTCCTTTTTTTTTTTAATCTTTAAAAATTATGAAAGCTATTAAGCAGCTCGAGGGCTGTGGTGTGAAATGGCCTGTGGGCAGAGTGTGTGCAAAGAGTAGAGAGACCACAGGAACATGTGTGCCCACAGTGGGTTTGGTAATTGCCCGGAGAGAGAGCAAGCTAAGTGTCTGAAGACACAAATGAGTTACCAGAGAGGAGGAACAAAGTTTGTTTGTTTTATTTCAGAGAGGAAGGGAGAGGGGGAGAGAGAGAGAAACATCAATGATGAGAACCATTGATGGGCTGCCTCCTGCATGCCCTCTACTGGGGATGGAGCCCTGAACCCGGGCATGTGCCCTGACCCGGAATGGAACAGTGACCTCCTGGTTCATAGTTTGATGCTCAGCCACTGAGTCATGTCAGCCGAATGGAAACAAGTTTTTAAAAAGTTTTAGCAAGTTACAGATGATGTTTATTGCATGAGAATTTGTGATTTGAGTGGGAAAAGACAGTTTACCAACAAATGTCTGTATTGTCATCCCAAAGACCGCATAATCATATGTGTATACTGTATATGCATGGAATAAGAGCTAAAGGATATAAACACATTAAGATGTTGATCAAGCCCTAACCGGTTTGGCTCAGTGCATAGAGCATCAGCCTGCGGACTCAAGGGTCCCAGGTTCAATTCTGGTCAAGGGCATGTACCTTGGTTGCGGGCACATCCCCAGTGGGGCATGTGCAGGAGGCAGCTGATCGATGTTTCCAACTCTCTATCCCTCTTCCTTCCTCTCTGTAAAAACTCAATAAAAAAAAAATGTTAAAAAAAAAAAAGATGTTGATCGAGGGCTCAGGCTGGAGCGAGACTGTAAATATTTGGTTTTTTGTTGTGTGTTTGCATTTCTTAGCGGGACTACGTATTGTTTTTGCATTCTAGCAAAAATACAAGACACTTTGCTTGGGCGACAACGAAGCACCTTAGTTTTCAGTCTGAGAAAACCTTTTCTGAATCTACTCCCCCAGATGGAGTTGGTCCCTCTCCCTTCTGCGTTCCCCAAGCACACGCTGGTCTGGTGAGCCCCATTGTGTGCGTAACTGGGGAATGATGAATGCCCTCATGTGGTTAAGCTTGCCTCCAGTTTGCAGCCTGTGGGCCCCCCTCCTGCGTGTTATAAACATGCTGGGCTTTCCAACCTGCTCTTCACCAGAACTGGTTTTGGTCCTTCCTGCTAGACTGGGCCCCAAGGGCAGAGCTGCGTGGATTAGTCTCTGGGCTCTCGCCAGCTGGCTCTCAGGTAGGACTGGCCAGTGGGAGCTACCAACACGAGGCTGGAGGGTCAAGGAGAAAAGTCGGCCATTCCTTCCCACCTTTCCTCCTGCTCTCGCTCGACCGTGAAGGCACGGGCAGCACCCCCTGTATGACTCGTGGATTTGACTCCCTCACCCTAAGCCTTCAGCCCTCGTGGTGGTCACAGCTTCTTACTGTTGTGAGAGCCCGAACACCTCTGTGTCTCCTGTCACCTCCATGTGGAGTTGTTTCCCTTCACCCAACCCAAACCCCGAATCTAACCGAAATTTCTGTACGTAGTCCCTTCAATAAAAGTTATTCTGCTGAACCCGGCCAGTGTGGCTCAGTGATTGAGCATTGACTATGAACCAGGAGGTCACAGTTTGATTCCTGGTCAGGGCCCATGCCCGGGTTGTGGGCTTGATCCCCACTGGGGGGGTGTGCGGGAGGCAGCCCATCCATGATTCTCCTCATCATTGATGTTTCTGACTCTCTCTCCTCGCTTCTTCTCTAAAATCAATAAAAATATATATATTTTTAAATGTCTTTTGTTGAAACATCTGAGTGGACATGGGTTCTCGTTAGGAGAGATGGAGAGATTGAAGAGCCTGGCAGCCATCCTAGAACACACATTTTTTCTTTATTGTGCAGCAGGCCCTGGATATTCTCAGATTTTATGCCTGAGGCTGTGACTACTTACAAGGGAATTGTAGAGTGACTTACAAGTTTCCTGAGCAGGCGTTTGAATTACTGCGAGGCCAGAGTTTGGGAATGGAACATGCTATGCATGTTCTTCACTTCTCCATTGCACTTTATTTATTCATATACTACAGGACAATGGTGTTCAAATTTTGGCATTTTTAAGAAAACATTCTTCTATTGAGCCTCACATGCGAATGAGATAAAAGTCACATGCAGGTTAGGGGAGCCTTCTTGCTCATCTTTGAGGCAAACGGTGGGACACCCGTGCAGACCCCCAGCTCCTGGGAACACAATTTTAAAACACAGCTTTGGAGCGTCACAGAGTCTAGAAGAGATGTCCTTCAGAAGTGTCCAGTGCCCTGACCGGGAATCGAACCTGCGACCTCTGGGCCAAAATTAGGTCAATATTCACTTATATTACTCCTAATAATTTTACTATTTGATTTTTAAGATTAAGTCTTCAATACTCTAGACATTATTTTGAGAAGCTCTAAATTGATTTCTCCCCCAAATAGCTAGCCAATTTTATTTTTACATCCTTACTGAACACGCATCTTTTCCCCACTAATCCTTTAAAAAAATATTTTATTGATTTTTTTACAGAAAGGAAGGGAGAGGGATAGAGAGTTAGAAACATTGATTAGCTGCCTCCTGCACACCCCCTACTGGGGATGTGCCTGCAACCAAGGTAGATGCATGCCCTTGACCAGAATCAAACCTGGGACCCTTGAGTCCACAGGCCGATGTTCTATCCATTGAGCCAAACTGGCTAGGGCCCCACTAATCCTTAATGAACAGCGGATCATGTATTAGGTCCATCTATGCACCAGGCCAGTGATGGCGAACCTATGGCAGAGGTGACATGCGAACTCATTTTTTTGGTTGATTTTTCTTTGTTAAATGGCATTTAAATATATAAAATAAGTATCAAAAATGTAAGTCTTTGTTTTACTATGGTTGCAAATATCAAAAAATTTCTCTATGTGACACGGCCCCAGAGTTAAGTTAGGGTTTTTCAAAATGCTGACACGCCGAGCTCAAAAGGTTCGCCATCACTGCACTAGGCCATAGTTATTTCTAGGTCCTTCATTTTCTTCTTTTCATCCTCCTTTAGTTACTTGTGCCAATGGGGTATCCTTTTTAATAGCAATAGGATAGCTCTTTGCCAGAATTCACTTGTTCAAAATATTTTTAATATTTATACTTTCAGGTTAATTTTATTATCTATTTTTAATTTCTTTTTTTTCTGGTTATAAAAGTAGTGCATTATGAAGAAAATTTTGTAGAAATTTTGAAAAAAAATGTAAAGAAGGAAAAAACATTTTGGATTATAACTTTCCATCTTCTCTCTGTGTGTTACTAAACATATTGTTGGATACTCTGTTGTTTAACCGTCATCTATGAGCATTTTGCCATGTATTAAATATTCCTTTGAAATCTGATGTTAATGACACATTAGCCAAGGCCTCTGCAAGGGCCCACCATAGTCGTCTCCGAGCCTCCCTAGACTCAGTCACATCCTTGACTGTTATAAACAAGCCTTGAAGTCACCAATTGTGGTCACACAGATCATACCGCATGGCAGCCCCTGACATCGGCCGCTGGAACGTGCACTTGGCTTTGATCGTAGCTCACTGGGTGAAAAATAGCTCCGCAGCATCTGCCACCTACAGCTCCTCTGTGAGGCCTGCGGAGAGCTGACCGGGTGGTTCAGGAAGAGGGGACGATATGGGCCACCCACACAAGGACTGGGTTTGAACTGATTTAGTTGTGAGCGATCCCAATGAAAGGGCGAGGGCTATGCCCTCCATTTTGCCCGGTATCCTCCATGTTGGGGCAGCAGCCATGTGCTCAGGAAAGTACCTTCTTCCCGGAAGCCCAGGCCTGTGCTGGCCAGGCCCGGAATCTTTTCCCACGGGCGGTGTCTCTCTCATCTCGCCGTGGCATCGGTGGAGGCTGGGAGCCAGACCTGGGTCTGTGATAATAAGGCTCTTTGCTTTTGCATCGGACTCGCTGGCTCCCTGGTGTGGTCTATTGGGGATCTTGAAATCTGGGCATAACACCCAGCACCACCTTGCACAATCTTACTTTTGTGTTTAAGTCATTAACTTAACTCATAGAAATCATTTACACTCGCCTTAGGAAAGATTAGATAACTCTCGTGAAAACAAAGCTTAGCTGTGATTTTTAAAAAGATGTAGGGGAGGAGTCTTTAACATTTCTGATCGAATATGTAAAACTCCGAGTTTTTCTTAAGATAGAGTGCAAACTTACTAAATTATATAAACTAGGGGGAGTTGCATGTGGCATAGAGGACCACAGGTAGCCGAGGTGTTTAAATCGAATGGACATTTCTAGAACAAGTCATGCAGATATATTTACAGTCACTTTGCAAGGTGTGGGACTATAAGCTTCTCTCTCACAAGTTTTCACTGGACCCGAGTCATTTTCTTTAGTCTATCACCCCCCACCACACACGCGCACACACACAGCGTCTATATCTTAAACTTCATACAATTCGAGCTATCTTTTCCCCCACTTATCTTTTCCCAGATAGTATGAAGTATAACACAAGCCTGGAAGTATATGGATCCTTAGGATGTGAGTTTTCCCCTAATTCGGGTGAATTGAAGGCTGGAATCTGGGAGCAAAGAGGTCAGGGAAGGGCCGCCCAGCCCTTCATCTGAACATTCTTAGTAAACTCCCCGCCCAGCGCCTGCTGGGTGGGCGTACAGCTCTGAGCTGTTGGTACAAAGGTTACCCTTGGGAGCAGGCACATTACCAATGAGTCATTTCCTTCCATTCTTAAGCTTTCCTGAATATTTTCTTGTTTAGCGATCTATGGAAGACCTTAGAATCAACTTATTGTTGGATCCTCCCTGATGACTCCCGTTTGTAAAATCATTCTATTGCATACTTTCTTATCTCAAACGTTACATCCTGATTGCTTATTCCTTTTGTGTATTTTGTTTTGGAATGTTTGCCTAGCCTTATGTTCAGAACTGTTAACACTTTCATAATCTGTCTTTTGGATACCACGTGACCAATGTGAAAAGGAAATTAAACAGGGACTAGTGTACTAAGGGCTTTTAATTTCTTAAGCATTCAAAGTACAACTTTTAGAGGCTTCCCTAAAATTTGTGACACACAAAAATCCATGTTTTCTAAACCACATCCGTTGTGTCTCCACGCCTCACATCACCAAGCCATTCTGGTGAAACCTTAGGCCACAGGAGAGTGGACAGGCGATAGGAGAGAAGCACATCTCATTATGCTGCGTTTTTAACTCATTAAGCGACTTCCTCCGTGAAAGCTCTCCGTGTTGGATTAGGAATGTTACGGAGGCATTTCATCTGCTTGAGTCCTCAAAGAAAAGACTATGAAACTGACATTTTTAAAAAGGTTAAAGTTCCAGAAAAGCTTTCCATGTCGAATTCTTCTAGTGAAAGGGAACATGCCAAGCCTCGACCACGTGGACTTTCCCCCCCCACCCCCCCTGCCCCCGAGCCTCTGGGAGAGAACCTCTCTCCTGCCAATTTTCACTCCGCGTCTGCTCTCCGCCCCGCCTCCGCCCCTCCACCGCCCAGACCCCGCCCATAGGCCGCCCTAGACCCCGCCCATCCCTGCCCCTGCCCCCAGCCCTCGCCCCGCCCCCTGGCCGTCCGAGACGACGCCCCGCCCCAGGTCCCGTCCCGCCCCTCGGCCACCGGCCCCGCCCCTCGCCGTCCGAGACCACGCCCCGCCCCAGGTCCCGCTTCGCCCCGCCCCCCGGCCACCCAGTCCCCGCCCCCGCCCCCTCCTCCCGCCCCCACTCTCCCTCACGCAGCTTTTCTCGCCCGGCCCTCAGCGCCGCGTCACGCGAGATCCCCGAGGCCGCTCTGCCCCGTGGAGGACTGTCATCTGCTTCCGGGTCGCGGGGCGGCCGGGGCGGCGTCGGCGGGGGCGGGCCCGACGGGGCGGAGGAGCCTGTGGGAGCGCCGCCCCGGCCGTGTGCTCGCTGGTGTTTTTGGAGCTCAGGCTGCGGGAGATGTCGGGCCTCGCGTCAAGGTGAGCGGGCGGCGGGCGGCGGGCGGCGGGCGGCGCGCTTGCGGGAGGAACGTGTCGGCCTGAGCCCTGCGGCCTGAGGTTCCGAGTCGCCCGCGGGGACGCCACTCGGCCCCGTCCTGTCGCGGGCGCCCCGGCCGCCTTCGCGCCCCTGGCCCCTTGTTGAGGCATCACCTGGACCCCGCCCTGACCCTGCAGCACCTCCTTCCCTGGCCCGCGCTCCTCCCTGTCCGCACATGTCCGCCCGGAGGAACGGGGCCGGGGCGCGCAGGCCGCACTCGCGCGTGCTTGGCCGGGGCGCCCCGGGCGCGAGGCGGGACTTGGCTCAGCAGCCGGTGGTTCCGGGCGCCCCTTGGTGCCCGGGAGCCCGGGGGGAGCAGGCGTCTCAGCGGGTGGGCTGCGCCCTCCGGCCCCGCTCCCCCGGGAGAACCGGCTCGTGGACCGGACAGCGGAGCTCGGAGCTCGGGTTCTTCGGCCTTGGCGCCGCCCGGGGCCGGGCGGGGGCGTGCTCTTGGCCTGGGGAAGGGCGTTGCTCTGCAACATTTGTTGGAAGATGCCCGAGGAACTGCGCTCTTTGTGGTTAAATGCCCTGAAATCAGCGGCCCCGCCTCCGAGCCGCTCGCAGCGGGTTGGCGGCTCTGAGACTCCAGCCCGTGCTGTCCGCGCTGCTGGCGCCCTGAGCGCGGGCAGACCCCCTGCACTTGCCGGCTAACGGGCGGGGGGGGGTGGGGGGGTGGGGGACTGTTCTTGACCAAGTGAACGTCCTTTGTCAAGGAGGGAGTTTGTCCTTCCCAGCGGTCAGGTGGGCTGTGTCCCACCCGCATGTCAGGGCAGACTGGCCGGGTGAGCTCTGGGCAGTGGGAGGGCTCCGGGTGGGGCCCTAGCAGAGCGGAGGCCGGAGCCCAAGGCCACATCCTGACCCCCAGATGCATTCAGAGCGGGGCCACAGGCGCGCTCCCCAGAGGAGCCAGGGCTCTGCTGTGGTTGGGTGGTTTCCCGCGACCTCCGGCCTCCCCGATGCCCTGGGGTCTCCCCGATGCCCGGGGGTCTCCCCCATGTCCGGGGGTCTCCCCGATGCCCGGGGGACCTGCGGATTTCCTACCCCACTGCCCTGCTGGGGGAGCCTTGGTGCCACTTCAGCCCTGGGACATTCCTGGTCTTGTTCCCAAATAAAGCGCCTCTCTCTGATGATAACTTCAGCTTTTTATTTCTGTAAACCTTGGTGTATCCTGAGCACCCGTGCTAGGCAGACCATCTCGCTTTGCGACCTTTACTTGGCACCCGCACTTTCAGTTCCTGGGCACCTTCCTCCTAGATTCCCGAAGCGGTGGGAGCTCTCCCACATCCCCACTTCTTGCCTCTTCCTGCCGATTGGAGCTCAGGCAGTGCTCGCAAATGTGTCACTAGTTCACCGTTACAGAAACCTGGCTGCTGGCCGTGCCTCTTCCCGGGCGGAGTCCGCACCCACCGCCTCCCTGAGCAACTTGCTCACGTGTCCTTTGGCGCCTGCGGGTCCTCTGCTCGGAAGCTCGCGGAGAGGCTCCTGCCTTTGGAATGAGCTAGGACATCCCCGCCTGGGTTTCAAGATTTGGCCCCAATTTGCTTCATGAATTCAGCACTTACTGTTACGTTCTTGTTTCTGAGAGGCACTGTTCTGGGTTCTGTTGCTATCCCCTGGCCCATCTGGATTATTGGATATTCTTTTGTTGTTGTTAGTCCTCACCCAAGGATATTTTTTTCATTGATCTTTTTTTTGGGGGGGGAGCATGGGAGGGAGGGGTAAAGACAGAGAGAAACATCAATGTGGGAGAGACACACTGACTGGTTGCCTCCTGCATGCGCCCCCACCAGGGCAATGGAGGTGCGTGCCCTTGACTGCAATTGACCTGGTGATGCCAGGACTTGTATGCACATTAGAATCACCTGGAGACTTGCACACAGCCAAGACCATACACTCTGGAGGTGGGCACAGGCAGAGGTGTTTGGTCCCAAAGCGCTGACAAGTTGTCATTAAAATCAGTGCTTTTAAAAACGTGTCATTCCCAGAGTTCAGGCTGAAGCGACAGACCCTAGCCCAGCCGTGGGCAAACTACGGCCTGCGGGCTGGATCCGGCCCGTCTGAAATGAATAAAACTAAAAAAAAAAAAAAAAAGACCGTACCCTTTTATGTAATGATGTTTACTTTGAATTTATATTAGTTCACACACACACTCCATCCATGCTTTTGTTCCGGCCTCCGGTCCAGTTTAAGAGCCCATTGTGGCCCTCGAGTCAAAAAGTTTGCCCACCCCTGCCCTAGCCTCTCTCAGGACATTTTCTAAGTAGGGTTTTCATATGGACATTTAAAATCAGAACTACATTTACCCGGGAGCACCATTTCTAACGTTTTTAAAAAACTTAATTCTATCTTTTTGGAACCTGTTTTAACCAGCAGAAAACGTAAGTGCTCTCTTCCTTAAGTCAGAACAACTTTGAATTCCTTAATGAGGCCAGTACCCAAATGCCCGCCCGCGCAAGGTTAAAGATGTGCTGCCAGATTGGCAAGTTTTACATAACAGTTCAAATACTTCCTGCAGCACGGAGAGTAAACAGCGAGAGCAGGTCTAGCGTCAAGTCCCAGTTTTATTTGTGAGACAGAATTTTATTTCATTCATAGGAAGTTAATAAAAACCTACAAATGCAAGTGTAACTCAGTGAGCACTGCATTCATAGGTCACAGAAACCTCTGGACCAAAGCAGAAAGCAAACAAACCAAACTACCACTAAGTTCCTCACCAGATTTTATATCATCATATTACTTCTCTTCCGATTCATACTCGCATTCAAGTATTCAGAGTCCCCAAATAACTCTGAGTTTATGGTCTTCTCTTTCCTTCCCGTTGGCTCCAAACCTGGCACGTGGTTGAGGGGAAGCGGACATTCATATCCCAGCCTTCATCACTCATCCAGGGGCAGCTCCACCACCTTGGCGTCCACGGCTGTGGTACAAAGGAGAAATGGTAACCCCCCTAAGAGACCCAGCGCTGGTCCCAGGCCCCACAGACCCCACATCCCCACCTTGCCCTGCACAAGAGAGTGTGCTCATACCCTTTGGGGATCTGTGAGTGCGTGGACATTGTCCTCTAGAGTCCCTGGGACAAGTTCTGTTTTCACACTCATTGATGGTAAGTGTGCCTGCCTTCTCCACCTCCAGTTGTACGGCCCACGGCCTTCGGTCGGGGACTTGCCGCAGGTGGTCTGCGTCCGCTCATCCTACTGGCCCTGGCCCAGTGGGTGCCCCGAGACACCACATCCACCGCCTTGAGGTGGGGACCATGCGAGAGTGGTAGGGTAGGGTCCAGCCTTGTGCTTTGGCAAAGTTCAAAAAGGCAGGCTCCTTTACTTTTAGTTTTTCTGGTATTTCTAGCCCCTCACAGTTCCTAACACAGCTACAAAGAGCAAACAGACTGACGTGCAGGTCGGGGTTCCTTCTGTGATGCCTGCTGTTGGGCCTCTGTGCAGTGTGTCTCTGGGAATGACACTTGACCTAGGGCAGAAAAGTAATTTTTGATTAAAGAATTGGCACTGTTTTCTTAGCTGTGCAGGAGCTAACCCTCACGCCTCCAGGCTCCCTCTCACTCAGATTCCTCACTGCATTCTGTCTTTCTGATGAACGAGTCAGTATTTTCGTGATGATGAAATGTTCGCTGCTGGACATCTGGGCCTATCTGGATGCAGAGGACATTTTTCCGAATCAGTTGAACAGTGTGTCCTAGTGGATGAGTTCCGTCTTGGTTTCATTTAAAGTCCAGCTGCTCTCTCCACCACTGCAGTCACACAGACTCCTTTCACTGCCCAGGCATCCCGGGTATTCCACCTCTTCTCCCCTCTTGCCGGCAGCCTCTGGTCTGTTTACTGTCGCCATAGTGGCAGTAAAGTGGAATATACAGTACAGTACATATCTTTTCAGAAAGACTTCTTTTGCTTAGCAGTACGAATTTAAGGTTCCTCTGTGCCTTTTTGTGGAATGACAGTTTGTTTATCCTTTTATCTATTGAAGGACCTCTGGTTACATCCATGCTTAGGCTCTTGTGAGTAAAGCTACCATAAACACGTGGGCGCTGGTTTTATTGTGAAAATGTTACCAACTCATCTGGGTAAATACGGGGAGTGGAATTGCTGGATCGTACGGTGGAGTATGTTCAGCTTTGTAGAAACTGCCAAACGGTCTTACAAAGTGGCCAGACATTTGTTTCTACCATCAATGAATGAGGCTTACGCCTTTTTTTATTTTTTATTGAATTTATTGGGGGGACATTGCTTTTTATATAATTTACATAATTTATTGGGGTGACATAGGCTTCAGGTGTACAATTCTTTAATACGTCATCTGTATATTGTACTGCGTGTTCGCCATCCCAAGTCCCAAGTCAGGTCCACTTCGGTCCCACTTACCCCCCCGTTTGCCTTCTACCTAAATCTTTAAAAAAAACAAAACACTTTTTGTTTTAATACGTTTCAGAAGAGACTAAAGCAATGTGTGCAGTATTATACACTGAAATGTGACTTCTCACATTATTGTGTTCATTGTACTCTACGTTTGTTTCAGGTTTAGCTCATTCAAAAGGACTAATGTCATCCTGCAACATCTGGTAAGTTTGGACTTGGCTTTGCTGGCATTGTTAGATATGAGGGGTAACTTAGGGTGCCATTGTTCGGGCAGAAGAGAAGTACTGGCAGGTGCCTTTGACCTTGGTACACCCTGGTTCCCAATCATACAATGTCAAGACGTGACCAACATAGCTTGCAGGAGGTGGCCTGAGGCAGGCTGTGGATAAGAGCACGGGTCTTCGCGTTGGAATGCCTGGGTTTCATGGGCCCCCACTTAATCGTGGGCAGAGCACTTGGTCTCTCAGCCTCCTCTTGACCATATATAAACTGAGGATAATGGTATCCACCGTAGCGTGCTTATGGATAATAAATACTATACTTCATTTGAAAAACTAGCCTAATGCTTGGCATATAATGAACCAGTAGTTTTCAGGTTTCTAAAAAGACAGGAACTTTTCAAGCGGGAAAAAAATCATTCACTTCTTTATATCGTTCTAGTAGGAATTAACGTTAAAGATTCTGTAATATCCTTTGCTCAAAGTCTCACCCTCTGTAACTGTCCGCCAAAAATGCTTGGCCCAAGTGCGTGAAGATCCATGCCTAAGGATATCCCTGCAGCATTGGAATAGCAGAAGGTGGAAATTACCCAATGCTTTTCAGTATGGGACTGAGAAATTGACATGTAAGACTGCATAACTGTCAAAAATAAATAGGCATCCTGTGCAGCCAAGTCCAACATGAAATATACAACATGATTTTATAAAGGAGGACTTAAACCTTGTGTGAGCCCTAGCTGGTGTGGCTCAGTGGATAGAGCAGCGGCCTGTGGACTGAAGGGTTCCAGGTTCAATTCCAGTCAAGGGCACATGCTCAGGTTACAGGCTCGATCCCCAGTAGGGGGTGTGCAGGAGGCAGCCAATCAGTGATTCTCTCTCATCATTGATGTTTCTCTCCCTCTCCCTTCCTCTCTGAAATCAATAAAAATATATTTTAAAAAGAGATATTGCTTAATACTGTCAAAATATGGGTTTCTGGGTTTTATTAGATTTTTGTTAGTAAGGATTCATTCTCCAGTTAAAAATTTCCAGTTTAAGCTCTCAGTTTCATATTGCACTTTGTTCCCATGTGAAGTTTCAAGCACTGTCCTTAAAGGAATGTATGAAGTGGGCGGTGCCATTAGCCTTGATAGTGGTGTGTAGCAGAGACCTGGGAATTGCTATGTAGTTGGAAACGTTAATTCCAGGTGTTACATTAGTTAGTCCTCTATTACATGAGCCGTGAGACCTGGTGATTAAGTCACGGTGTGTGCGGCCCTTATGTGAGCATATGGGCAAGTTCTTCATAACTATGACATGTGAGCCTGTCATTTTATAATCTGGCTTCACACTGCTCCTTCCTGTTTTCCCAGAAATGTTTACTCATTTCTTCAACCAGCCTTTATTCTGCACAGGTTTATTTTCAGTGAATATTTTCAAATAATAATTGCTACGTTTTTGCATGTACTATTCTGTAGCATTCTCATCCCCCCTTTTTTCTTAGCATATATGAAGGCCCAGCTCAAATAACAACTTTTTCCAAGTTGTTGGTAGCCACTGTAGTCTGAATTATTTGCCCTCTGTATTCATCTTTGCTTTATAAGTAGCTAATATATTGTTGGTATACAGTAATAAAAGATTAAAGAATATTTCATCACCCAAGTTGACTCATTTCACGTAGAAGTAAAATTTAAAAGATGTAAGAGGTAGGTATAGTTGTTTTAATTTTAGCAATCTTTGTCAGATGTGCTCAGTTACCCATGTGATCGGTTACCTTAGCACTGTGTGAAGGCTTTGATTTGCTGTAGCTGTTTCAATGTAAAGCTCTCATGTGCTTACACAGAGGCTGTCCGCCCACACGGATGCAGCGGGAGAGGTGCTGCTGGAGAGGAGGGGCTGCGCAGGGGTGATCACCCTGAACAGACCCAAGGCCCTCAACGCACTGAACCTGAGCATGATCCGGCAGATCTACCCACAGCTAAAGGTCGGTTGTTTTCTTACAGCCACTGTATCGATTGCTTTAAAAGTGCACCTTATAGTCCATTTCTGGCATTCTTTCCCACGGAGTCATTGGACTGCCTGGGGTCGGCGCCCAAGCCCATCGACTCCTAGCTTCAGTGCTGGCCCTGCGTTCGCCTGAAGCACCCAGGCCGGGAGGGCGTTGCCCCAGGAGAGCCCCTCCTCTTCTGTGGCTCTAAGTCTCTGCTTTGTCCTGCCGCTCTTTCTTCCTCCCCCCTTTTACCCGGTGATCCTGGGTCTGCCTCGTAGGGCCCGTGTGAAGGTACAGATCTACTCTGCTTCCACATGACAGCGGCCTTTTGATTTGAAGACCACTGTTTCTTACTGCGTGGCCAGCCTTTACTGGGGAAGGTCATACATAAGCTTTTCTATTCTGAGTGAACTGCGGGTGCAGGGAAATCATCACTAAAGTCAGACCGCTGGTGCTTGAAACCTAGGCTTCTGTTTACTAACTGTGTCGATGGAGAGTGCCAGTCGTGTGTACCTCCCTCTGCTCAGCTGTGAAGTAGGGTGCTCGCACCTCAGCATTGCTGTGGAGAGAAGCCAAGCAGTGAACCTCGTACAGTCAGCCACATGGTGTTCCACAAATGCTAGCTCTTCCTGGCCACCTGTTCTTCATTCTTCATTTGACGAGTCTCTTCAATTTTGCTGTCTGTTGGAATACCTTGTAGTATGTTCTTAAATGTGACACAGAGAAATAAGCAGTGTTCCAGGTCAGAGTGGACAGAGTGGAAGCAAGAAGAGAATTCCTTGTAGAACACCACGTTTCCACTAACTGTCCAGCTCCGCCTCTGCCTTGGGCATTTGTACTTTTATTCTCAAGTGTAGAATGTATAGAGCCTCTGTTAATTTTTCTGTCTCTCGTTAACTAATATTTTATTGGTCCATTGTTCTAGTCTTTTGAGTTTACATTGGCTCTTCATTGTTTTATCCTACTTAATTTTTAGCTGGCCTTACCTGCCCCCACTTTCAGATTTGGTCTGTGTGTTTTCACTCTGTCACTTACAAATTTGTCAGTTGGACGGAGCCCCATAGCAACACACTAGAAAGGTAATTGCTCTGTTATCAACAACCTTTGGATGGATTTGTTCACTAGATTACTAAACTAACGTAACATGTAGTAGTATTAAGCCTATATATATGTGTGTGTGTGTATATATATATATAAAGCATAATATGCTAATTAGGCCAGACTTCCTTCTGGGCGAGCTTCTGGACGAAGTTGGGGCTGTGAGGGAAGCCCGGGTTCCGGGTGCCAGAGGGAAGCTGGTGCCAGCAGCAAGGGGAAGGAAGGCCTACTCTTGCACGAATTTCGTGCATCGGGCCTCTAGTGTGTGTGTGTGTGTGTGTGTGTGTGTGTGTGTGTATTAATATATATATATATTTATATATTTATTATATTTATATATTTTAACCTTTGTCTAAAAGTCATGGCAAAGATGTCAGATGCCATCATGAAAAGTTGGGATCCATTCTTCTGGATATACTTTATAAAGGTTCTGCTATATATCATGTATGGATATACACAGGGTGGGGCAGAAGTAGTCTATCCATATACTGTATGCCTGTACACATGTGAGTGTGTGTGTCTGTGCAAGTGCATGCATCTTGAATGAGTTTGTGGTCGTAATGTGCTTATTCTGTCGTCTTTTTAGAAATGGGAACAAGATCCCGAAACCTTCCTGATCATCATAAAGGGCGCCGGGGAGAAGGCCTTCTGTGCTGGGGGAGACATCAGAGGTACCAGCCCCTCCTCGCCCTGAGTGCTCCCTGGACAGAACGGATAAAGTGCTAGCAAGCTTTCCTACTACTTTGTCACGTGTGTTACTTTTTAGAATTTTTTAAAAAGTTTATATATTCTCAGCTAGTTAACTTGTCAGTTTAAAGATGGGTGGAGCCTTATATATTGATTTTTAGCTTCTTTAGACTATTTTTGCATAAAAGCCTACCTTGATATTGTTGTTTGGAAATACAGTACAAATTGTAGAATTATTCTAGTTTACATGAAATAAAACAGGGATTTCAATTCCAAAAAATTGAGCTTCTTGAAAGATCATAGTTCAGAACGATAAGTGGGCACTCAGAAAAATTTTTAAATGATATTGTGAACGTCACTTAATTATTTTATATGGAAGTAATTGATCAGAGTAAGACCGGAAGGAGATGTCAGGTCTTTGCGGAAGAAGAGCTTCAGCATGCAGTGCAGGGTACCCTCCTTTCCGTTGAGAATGGCAAGGAGTGGTCAGCACTGAGCGGAGACGGTAGAGGAGCGTTTGGGGCATAAACCAGGGAAAGCCTCAGAATGACAAGAATGATAAAACTGTCTTTTAATAGCCATGCAAAGAAGTCAAATTTGGAGCATTTTAAAGGAAGATGACATTAGAGTTAGTTTAAAACTATAAACAGTCAACAGGTTTTGTGTGACTTTCCCATAACAGGGAAATTTGTGTGCTAGTAGGTGAGTCTCATAGGCCTTGACAGCAGGAAGAGGCATGTGCTCTCTCAGTGTGCGTGAGAGAGAGAAGGGTCTCATAGTGGTATTGACAGTGACTGCAGAAAACACAGTGGGTGTGAGCTTGGATGATAGGCAATTGCAATAGAAAGGAAACCACTGGTAGTGTTTATAATTCAGGCATTTACTGTGCACCTTTGTATTATGCCAGGCAGCAGTACGCCGTAGCAGCATCTTTGGGAAGATGTATTTCCTTTTGTATTATTAATAAATAAGGGCCTTACTATCTCATTTCCCTCTCTAGCTTCTTTTATGTTTCTCCTTCAGTCTTTTAAAACGACTTCTTTCCATGGCACCTCCTGCTCGTGCTCCTGCAGCACCTGCCTTAGAGTGAGCATCGCACCGGCACTGTATTGTAGTATCTTCTCTCTGGTCTGCATTCAGGGAAGACTCTTACATTGCTGTCTTCATAACTGCAGCACCTAAAACAGTGCGTGGTCCTTGGTGGATGCTCAGTAAATGTTTCGTGGGGAAGTGAAGGTGGCAGAAATACTGAATTAATGGGATATATATATATTTATTTCTCTGTGTGTGTATGTATAGTATACTTGAAATATATATTACCACCCTGTCAGGTAGCTTCTTTGTTTAGAGCATCGTCCCAATGCGCCAGGGTTGTGAGTTTGATCCTGGTCAGGACCACATACAAGAGTCAACCAATGAATGCACAAATAAGTGGAACAACAAATCCATGTGTGTTCTCCCTCTCCTCTTTCTCTCTTTCTCCCTTCCTCTCTTTCTCTCAAATCAATAACTTAAAAAAACATATATATTATCAAAAGAAATGTATGTCCACCAGATATTCACTCAGGTGCTACAGAAAACAATCAAAAGAAAGTGCATTTTGTAGCAATATATAACTTCTAAATTTAAGTGAAACATTTTGTAGGAAATTCTTAAGAATTTTTCCCTTGGAGTTGACATGGGACTATGGATCTGGGGCTACCTATAACATGTCTGTGGCATGGTCAATTTCAAAATGTTAACAAATCATTCTAGAGTTTTCCCCAGGACTGAGTATTACAGTATTTTAAATTTATTTTATTTGATTCTATTGACTAGAAAACACTTTTTAAAAAATTTGTAATCTTTTGTTCTTTCTTTCTTTTTTTTTTTGTAACAATCTCAGAAGTTGTAAAGGGAGACCGGAAGATAAGTCAGGATTTCTTCAGAGAAGAATATGTGCTAAACAATGCCATTGGTATGTGCTTTGCTGAGAGCTTTGAAAATGGAATCAACAAAAGCAGCATTAAAGTATGAATTATTAAAAATGTAATCAGTAGATAATCTTATTTAATCTTTTATATGCTATGTGTCAGTCATAAGTCAATTTTTTTTTAAAATATATTTTTTATTGATTTTTCACAGAGAGGAAGGAAGAGAGAGAGTTAGAAACATCGATCAGCTGCCTCCTGCACATCTCCCACTGGGGATGTGCCCGCAACCCAGGTACATGCCCCTGACCGGAATCGAACCTGGGACCTTTCAGTCCACAGGCCGACGCTCTATCCACTGAGCCAAACCGGTTTCGGCAATCATAAGTAAATTTGATTAAACTATTTGGACTGCTCATTCCTAAACCACACTTTCATATTAGTAGGCTGTACTCACCTATTTGTCATTCAGTTGATATGAAAACATGATTCTGATCATAGCGCTGGCTTTCTTGGAAAACAAAAGACGTGAGTCCCAGTATTCTCTGTACAATGAGGTATCATTTTCTAAGTATTGAAGAATTTGGGATGAAACGTCTCTAGGTGATGTTCCAGAGCCTGGTTTTAGATGTTAAACTACAGTGAATAATACAGTAAGTGCTTGTGTGCTCACCAGCCCAGAGGGAGCAGGCATCAGTACTTTATTTTGCTTGATGTTTTACAATTTATGTAAAAGAAATAGGATTCTACACGTTTTAACATTACAGCTCCGTCTGCCTTGTTGCTTTCCTGGGCACCATTTCTCTCCCCAGAGGCAGCCGCTACCCCTCCGCAGAGCACCGCTGTCGTTAATTCGTAGTTTACCCTCGCAGACCACTCTAGATTTTACTACATGCTTACCTGTTTGTTGCTTACCTATGTATTATATAGAGGGTGTCCAAAAAGTGTATACATGCTTCAGCAGCTGATAACTCAGTTAATTTTCACTCCTTTTCAGGTTTAACAGATTTGAGATAATGGCTGAAGCCAGACTCATTTTTGAGCAAAGAAAATGTATCCTAAAGTGCCACCAGACTTTTTTTTATGGAGATACATAAAAGATAAAGTTTATGGTACAAATCTGGTGACAGCTGACAAATTGAGGGCACACAAATGCTGAACGAAATGACCCTTGATGTCTGCGATCCCATTGTTTTGCGTTTTCAGCTGTGCCTGCACCAGAATAGTCATCAGTTTGAAAACAGGCATTGGCAAAAAACTTACTCATATCTGTAGTTTTTAACTTTTGGAAATGAACTGTGTATTAATAGACACTGACTTCATAATCATTCAAAGCGTATATACATTTTGGGGCGCCCTATATGATATACACATAAGATATGCATGTAACGTGTTAGTATATTTACGCCTGAAGCCAGTATGTCTGTTGAACATAGCTGAATTGGCAGTTAATGACGGCGCTGAGACTACAATCTGGGCCTCCCAACTTCTGGTCCGTGCTTTTCCCTTTATGCTTCACTTCTCTTTGTGTCCAGTTACTTGAGATTTATAGAAAACAAGTTATGTTCTTTAAACTATAGCTGTGTCTATAAACATCAGTGGCTTGTAAGGCAGTTGTTAGTCATATTTCTCAGTAGCTGAATTAAACAAAGCTTCCATTTGTTTCAAATTGCAGGGTTGAGTTGTTAAGTGATTATGAACAGATCATCAGGATTGTTTATGGATTGTCATTTTAAGAAGAACAGTTTACAGGCCACACATTTAGTCTACCTTGATATTTCTTGCAAAAATTTCCTTGGGAAAATATTCAGTTCATATAACATGTGGTTTTTTTAGGGGGAAAATTTTTTTAAACATTGCAATTAATTACAATTCTTTTTCTTTTAGATTCTTGCCAGAAACCGTATGTTGCCTTTATTCATGGAATTACAATGGGTGGAGTAAGTAGACTGTTTTACTCTCATCATTACTATGTGAGTTGTATTAGAAATAAGTTAGTTATTAAACAGAAATAGGTCCTGGCCAGGTAGGTCATTGGTTAGAGCACTGTCCTGATATGCCAAAGTTTCAGGTTCGGCCTTCAGTCAGGGCGCATACAAGAAGCAACCAGTGAATGCATCAATAAACTGAACAACAAATCGATCTCTCTCTCTCTCTCTCTCTCTCTCGCTCTCCCTCCAAAAATGACTTAAAAAAACCCCAAACAAACCAGAAATGAATCGATGAATATAACACAATAAAACTTGTTGAAACAAAGTTATGTTTGGATTGTAGAGCCTTGCAAGTTTGGGATACACATTTATCACGTTTACACTATCTCCACCCAAAAGAAAATGGTCTTACTTATGTTATATGCTGTGTTAGCGTCTGGAATTAACAGATTTTTTAACCAATAGAACTCACTGAATCTTGTTTTTAAAAATGTAGAGCCCTTTTCTACTATAAGTAACCGATTGCTCCCAACAGCGTTGGGAGAGAACCTGGGCTCTTGGTGTGTTTTGCCTCCGAGTAGTGGGGATGTGGGGTCGGCGTTGTCTGTGGCACAAACTCCCCTCAGTGACAGTGGCTGTTCTGTGACGTTCTCTGAAGTGGCGTTTGTTAGTTGAAATCTTTACTTTGAGTCTACGCTCTTATAAAGAAGTCTTACAGGTCCCTGGCCTTGAATAACTTGATGTGGAGTTGGAGAAAACGTAAGATAATTAGCAAGTGGTAAATTGTATGGCACTGACAATAGCGAAGACAAATGTTTCAACAAGTGGGAGGTCTGAGGGAGTCTCCATGGCAGGAAAAGGTAGGCTTCAGGTAGGTGGTAGGAGGCCAGAGGGTAGGATTTAAACTTCCACCTGCCCCAGTGTTGCAGGATCTGGTCATGGGCGTGTAAGAATCCCCTCTTTTTCTGAGACACGCACTTCTGCAGCCTGTGGGCCTGGGAGGGGCCTGGGGCTTGACATCCCTGCGGGAGGGATTCCTCAGCTGTGGTGAGGAGCAGGAGTTGATTATGGCGGTGGTGTTTTTTGTCAGGAAGCGCTAACAAAGGGAAGATAAGAGCTCCCTGAAGAAGTGCTGCAGAGCAAGGGCAAGGAAAGGAACTGCAGCACTGAATGTGGACGGAACCAGGGCAAAGGAAAACAGAACAAAGAAGACTTGGGGGATCCTTGCTACCATGTGAAAAGCTGTGGCCCCAGTAAAATAGGGACAACAGCCCCTAAGGAGACGACGGCTCAGAGGAGAGAGTCACAGGTTGCAAAGGCGAACCAGGCGGCCCGGGAAGGCGACTGGAAACTAAAATGCAGGAGCAGAACTGATGTCACGTGAAAGCACAGCAGCAGGAGTTGGATTTGGTGCATGTTACTAAGACAGACAATGACTGTGCTTTCAGTAATGCAAATATTGAGGCTGTGCCTGTGGAGGACAAAGGGATAAAAGGAACAGTGATAAGAAGGAGCAGTGGTGAGGTGGTGAATGTGAAAGATACCGGTAACCCCACAAAGGAATGATAAATACTCCATGGAGTGTAAACCCAATAGTTGCAACAGAAATGATGATATAATTAAAGATTATTTTCTTTTATTTAAGAAAAAACTAAAAACTTTCAAACCTTTAGGAGGAACTGCCTGGGACTCCAGCAGCCTCTGTGTCACCAGCCACAGCCCCCACTGGTTTTTACAGCCAGAGCTTATGGGGCCGTCTCTTCCCAGTCCTGGAACCCTGGGCGGGGGTCTGGTGTGGGCCTGGGACCCCTTGCTCCTCAGGGTAGACCTCTGCAGCCAAGACATCGCTCCCATTTTCATCCCCACACGTGGGTGTGGGACCAGCCAGGTCTGTGTCTCTGCCTTTCCTACCAGCCTGGGGTGGCTGCTGCTTTCAATCCCTAACAGCCAGATTTCAGGCAGTTCTGAATGATGGTGCTTCTCTAGCTTAGGTGTCTGACTGTGTCTTAATAAACACCTATAACATGATATTGGCTTTTACAGAGAGTATCAAACATTGTGATTGACTTTATAAACGTTGACATCGAAGGATATAGGTAATAACTGAAGGATTTTATTCATTTCCATCGTCTTTTAAAATATAAGATTGGCATATAGTACATAGAATTTATAGGAAATTGCATGTGTTTTTTAATATTTTCTGAAAAAGGTTTAAAAGTTTCAAGAGCTTTTAAATGGCTGAACTTGAACTGAGGAAATGTAATGAGAAGTTAGAATAATCAGATAGAAATGAGCCCCTTTCTAATGCGTTCACACTGATAGAACTCTGAGTGCTTGACATTGTTTCAAATAATTTACATGTTTTAACTCAGTTAACTGTGTGATGTCAAAGATAGGGTACACTGGTTAGAAAGGATTAAGAATGAGAACTAAATGTAATAGAAGTTTTGAACAATGTGAAGAGAATATAAAATAGGAAATGTATGTTACAGTGTGAACACTGACATAAATTTTTTGATACTTTGTCATCACGTGTATACTCCTTATTTATTTTATTCAAATATCTGTTTATTCAACTATGTTTATTCAGAGATGACTGTTAAGTTTGCCCTTCTCAGTGACCTTCACCCAATCAGAGGCTTCCGGCCAGCCTTTTTATTTTCTAAAACTTGTGTCTTAGTAACCATTTTTAAAGAGTTACATGGTTGGCCCATGGTATCTGAGAAAAATGGTATTGCTAATTTTATCTGATGGAACATGAATAAGTCATGTGCTAACATTCTGTTTAAAGCTGCGGAAGTTTCCTAGAGTAGCTTGATGGCACTTTTCTGACCTGGGTTCCATGAAGAACACTCAGTGGTCTGGGTAGTCAGTTCCACAGTTCTTCTGTTTGGAATGAGAGGGCCTTGGGGGGCTGGGGGGCGGGGGGGAGGACGTGAAGCATGGCACAGAGTGGGAGTGAAAACACCTTCGCCAAAACAAACCCGTCGCAGACACAGGGAGGCCTGGGTACTTGTCACCCAGCCAGGTCTTCTCAAGTTGTGTGGCTCAGGGTTTCCCTCAGTCTGTCTCCTGAAGGCAAGTCTCGTGGAATAGAAAGATGATTATTTGCTCATAATATTCTGAGTGTACGCATTTGTTTTTATTCTCTAATAGTATTTTAAAACATGTTTTGCCTTATTTGCCTAGGGAGTCGGACTCTCCGTTCATGGGCTATTCCGAGTGGCTACTGAAAAGTCTCTTTTTGCAATGCCAGAAACTGCAATAGGTAAAAAACAAACCCAAAATTTTCATAATTACTTTTATTTCAACTTATTTTGACTGCACTGTATGTCACACAAGAGTTGGTTAATTTCTTCAACAACAATGTAATCTGAACTATTAGGAAATAGGGGATATTATGAACAATGTTATGCTAATAAACTGGGCAGTGCTCTATGCTAATAAACTGGACAGTGCTCCGACCAGCTGAGCGCCCCAGCCAGGGCAGTTCTGGGTCCGTCCTGATTGGTTGTTTATCACCTCACTATGGGCAGCATCTTCCTGCTTTTTAAGATGCTTGGCAGTTTCTAATTGGACTCCAGACATTGTAAACTTCACCTTGTTGGGCGCTGGATGTTTTGTTTTCTTATAAATATTCGTGAGCTTGCTTCTGGGAGGACTAAAGTCATTTGCAAACAGTTTGATCCTTGTAAGTCTTGCAAGATTTTGGATGTTTTGGTGCAGGATCTGAGCAGTTGCCCAGGCGAGTGCTGCTTACTTTCCTCTTTGTATTCTGCTCAGTGCTGCATGCATCATGTGCTTTCTCATCTGACTGGCGGGAACAGGCACTCTTCCAGCTTGGTGCCGGTCCCGGTGCTGTTCTGTGTAATCCTTTCTTCCCTCTTTCTTTAGACTGTCCATTTTTTATTGTCAGATAACACTTCATCTCATGAACAGAGTTCAGTTTGCTCATCCGTTCACTCACTGGCAAACATTGAGTGGTTTTCATCTTGTGTCTGCTATGCGTAATCTGGTAGAACCATTTTTTTAAAATTTATCTTTATTATTGAAAATTAAGATGTCCTCTTTTTGTTTGTTTTGGCTTTGTTTTCTTTTTCCCCTTTTTTATTTATTGATTTTTTAGAGAGAGAGGAAAGGAGGGGGGGGGAAGAGAGAGCGAAATATTGATGTTTTGATTGGTTGCCTCCCATATACACCCAGACCAGGGATAGAACCCACAACCTGAGCATGTGCCCTGACCGGGAATTGAACTGGCAACCGTTTGGTGATGTGCAACCCGCTGAGCCACACTGGCCAGGCTGTGTAACCCTTTCTTAGGGTTCTTGCCCTAGCCACAGTGGTTTATTCATACACGAGTACTGCTCAGTGCTGGTCTTACCTAGAGCAGAGAAAGTTACATGCATCTCTCTCATTTGAACCCCTGCTGTCTCTCTTTGTTATTTAATTACAGGACTATTCCCTGATGTGGGCGGAGGCTATTTCTTGCCAAGACTTCAAGGAAGACTGGGTTACTTCCTTGCGTTAACAGGATTCAGGCTGAAAGGAAGAGATGTGTACAGAGCAGGAATTGCTACACACTTTGTAGATTCTGAAAAGGTGAGTACTTGGAAATTGCATCTTGTGTTGTTGGAAGAACTCATTGCATGGGAGGCAGTGGGTGGCTGAGGTCCTAGGCTTCGGTAGCCGGAGGTCTGAATCCTGGACCTCCTGCTAACAGCTCTGTGACCGCCGGGAAGGGTCTCAGCTCCCCAGATGCAGGTCACTGGGTCAGGAAGAAGGGCTCCCTGTACAGAAGGACCGGAGTTTGCTCGTGGAGCGCAGCCCCGCTGGGCTTGAGAGAGCGTGGTCAGGGGAGGCCTTCTGGGTGGCGGAAACATTTAACAAACAGGTGGGACATGGGTACTTGGGCAGCACGCACCGCTATGTTTTGGAGACAGTGAAAAGCCCCATTTGATGGAGCACAGGGGAGGTGTGTGAGGAGCCAGGGCGGAGCTCGGTGTGGCTGTGTTCCAGAGCCTACGGCCACTGTAGCGGCCACAGTTCGGTGGGATCATTTTAGTTCAAGTCAGTTACAGTGTACAGTTCAGATCTTTGGTTGTGGTACCGCATTTCACCTGCTCCGTAGCCAGAGGGGAACAAAGATGAGTGTCTCAATCCCTCCTCTTCAGTTCCCCCACCTGCACTCATTCCGGCTGTGGGGACGTGTGTGCACACGTCAGTGACAGCCTCCTTCAGCAGCTCAGCCGAAGAGAGGGGCATCATCATTGTAAGGCAGGAATTTCAGAAAAGAATCGAAGGTTTCTGAAGTACTTTGTGTTACCGTGGTGTTTCAAATCTGTTTCCTGTCCCCCTTATTATTGTTATTTTTTACCTTTAGTTGAGCCTGTTAGAAGAAGATTTATTATCCCTGAAATCTCCTTCCAAAGAAAAGATTGCAGATGTCTTGGAAACGTATCATGCAAAGGTGACCTTGTCAGTATTCTAACCTCAGGCTTTAATTCCGGGGAAGGGTGAGTGGCTGGAGAGCGGTGATGAGCACTGTGGTGCGTGGATGTGGATAAATGTGTGCAGCCTTCTGAAAGCCACAGAGGAAGCGTCTGCAGAGCTGTCAGGGAGGGGACCGAGTCCAACTCAAATCCAAGGTCGTTCCCCCGGCAACCAGCCCTCCCATCCTCGGGGCTTTCCAGAGTCCCCTCATTAGCAGCATCAGTGCTGTGGCCGAGAGGGACTTGTTACGAAAACAAGACACCCGTCTCACCTTTATTTTGGGAACTGAAGACAAAAGACCAGATATTAACACGGAAGGTACTTGCTTATGTTTCCAGGCTGTGGGCAGCTGTGAGCCATGAGTGAGACTGAGCCTCTGTGCATTTTAAGTCACGCGGGACGGAGAATGCAGCCGAGGTGGCACAGGGTAAAAGCTTTAGTGCTATGCGTGGTCATGATGTATGGAGGGCCCTTGTCTGTGGGCCTCTCGTAGTGGACCCGTGCCAGAGGAAGTTGCAGCCTCAAACCATTGCCCAGCTTCCTTACCCTTGGGCTGTGAGCACTGAGGGGGGCTGACAGTGTAGAAATAGAGCGCTCCCTGGCTGAGGGCACTGACCGGAGCATATCTGCTCCAGGAGGAAAAACTTCATCAACACGGAGCCTGTTTCAGAAACCCAGTGATCAGTGCTCAGGCCTTTGTGACACGCAGAAAACAGGGCACGTGATAATATAACTATTTTATGTAGGAAAGTACAGATGTGTGGAATAAACCAGTAGCACTTGTGAATTTTCTGTGAGGTCTAAGAGATTCTGGACTTTTCATCCATTAAAGAGAACAAAAACCAGTCATCTTTTCATTCCTTATATCTCTTCTACCAAGATTTACAGGAGTCAATTTTTAAAAAAATATATTTTATTGATTTTTTACAGAGAGGAAGGGAGAGGAATAGAGAGTTAGAAACGTCGATGAGAGAGAAGCATCGATCAGCTGCCTCCTGTACACTCCCTACTGGGGATGTGCCCGCAACCAAGGTACATGCCCTTGACCGGAATCGAACCTGGGACCCTTGAGTCCGCAGGCTGACGCTCTGTCCACTGAGTCAAACCGATTAGGGCTATAGGAGTCAATTTTTAATATTGGCTTAAAGCACATGATCACCCCCAGACCAGTCTTAAATAAATCTTGAGTGTGTGGACTATGTTTCTAGAATAATATTGTAATCCACATTTTGTTTACTTTGAAAAGAAAAAAAAAGCTTTAGTGCTGAGTGTGACTACACAGCCCGGAAGGACTGCCCAGACTGCCCCAGCTGGTCCTCTCATAAAAGCCTCGTATCCAAAGCAGACGGGCCCGTGGCGTCGTGCTGTGCTGTGCTAGGACTCAGCTACACCAGCGAAGGTGTGTGTTCACACTTTAGGAAGAACCTTGAGCCCGACCGATGCACCTCACTGGTGGGGCTCACCCGCACCAAGAGGCCACCCGTTCCATTCCCCGTCAGGGCACATGCCCGGGTGCCGGGCTTGATCCCCAGTAGGGGGCGTGCAGGCGGCAGCCGATTGATGTTTCTCATCATCGATGTGTCTCTCTCCCTCTCCTTTCCTCTCTCTCTAAAATCAATGAAAGCATGTTAGAGAAAAATGAATGACCTGGATAAACTGGAATTGGTGCATTCGAGGGCCCTGGGTTGTGAGGACCCTGCAGTGAGGAACGATGAAGGTGGAAGAGGGTGAATTAGAGCTAGAAACACGAGGGCTTATTTTTGGCCCAGAATTAAACACAAGCTCTAGCCACAGCTGCCCCCGCACTCGGGGCGCTATTCTATCTCTGCGGCTGCAGGGAGCTGGCGGGATGCCTGCCTCACGTGGCATTGGGCAGGACGACTTCCCGGTCCTCACAGTCCTTGAACTTCCTGACACGCTGTGACGGACACGTGTCACAGAGATGATGTGAAATAAAAGTACAGGAGCACTTGGCCTTCGACCCTGTCAGGTGCTGGCCTGGAATAGACACGTCTGAGCTTTGAACACAGTGGTAGGCAGTCAGGAGACGGTTGGATGGAATTGGATTGAAAGCGATAATCTGTCACATAGTGTATCCTTCAATATGAACTGATTGAAGATTTTTAAAGGATTTGAGTTACTTCAAATGAATGTCAATATTTTTCTTTTCAAAGTCCAAGGCTGATGAGGGCAAGGCGTTCGCCCTGGAGGAGCACCTGGGCAGGATAAACAGGTACTCGAGCCCCGGGTGCCCCTGCCCCTGGGGGCTGGGAAATGGGACCTGCTAGTGGAATGCCACTGTGTTGAGGATGCACCTAATGCTGCAGCTGGAGAGCACAGTGCTTTTATTTCACTCACCTTTGAAAACAGCTCCTGGGCCACTCTACTGGGGGAGACCAACCCATTGGTTTAGGTGCATCGACTCATGTTATTGAAAAACATTTTTTTTTTAAAGTGGGAAAGAAAGGCTAGAAATAATTGAGTTAACTTACCTTTTATCTTTGTAAAGTCATCTTCCCTGAAGGTCTGATGTATCAAACCCCTCGGCCAGTGGTTTAGTGTAGTGATCTGAGAGATTAACAGACTGGCTTAAGAACACAGGAGGAGGAAACTACTGGAAAATAAGACAACCGTCTCTACAGTTAGAAGCACCAGTTTTTCAGTTTTGATATCATTTACTTAGAAATAACAGTGCAGGAGGCCCACAGAGAAGACTTGGGCTCTGCTCTGCGCCACCAAGAGCAGGGCAGCGGTAGCGCCTGCGCCTGTCGGAGGGAGGCCTGCGCTGGGCTCTGGCTGGCACAGGAGGAAGGGATCGTCATGTGACATCACGTGTCTCCTTTCCTACAGCTGCTTCTCCGCCAACACCGTGGAGCAGATTATTGAAAATTTACAGCGAGATGGCTCGCCTTTCGCCCTGGAGCAGCTGAAGGTAAAGCCTGGGTCACTTCTGCCCGAGCGGGGTGGCTCTCTGGCGGGGAGGCCGCGAGGAGGCAGGTTTCTGTGGTGGTGGCATAGCCCACTGTTGTTGTTCCCCAAAACCTTACCAAACCCAGGTGCCGGTCACCAAGCCCTTGGCCATCACAGGGAGCCCGAGGCACGCTTCCCCTGCAGGGTCCTCCTGTCCCGGGGGAGCACCAGGGCGTGTGTATTAGAAGGTTGGGCAGCAGGGACGGTCACCTTGCAGCAAGTTGCAGGTGTGACACTGATCAGTAAGTTCTGTTTAATGAGCAGCAGCTCAATATAGTCTTTCTAAGAAGTAGGTTTAATAAAAAAAAGAAAAATCTTTTAAAACCCGTTGTGTGCCATAAGTGTCTGTAGACGCAAGCGTGGACCTTCCCCACACGCCACGAGCGTCTATAAAAAACGTTTTCCTTAAGTGGCAGCCCTGATCAACTTAAAATCATTTTTCGTGAGAATTTTCAGCTGGAAATATTCAAGAACACCCGGATTGTGAGTAATATATTTATTTTTATAGTATTCATTGCACATTGATTTTTTTAAATTAAATTCAAAGTATCGTGGCGTGTGGGGGTGGTTTCCGCCTTGGACGCGTGGCAGTCAACTGATCAAACTAGCACAGGGCTCCGTCTCCAGCCGCCGCTGAGCTAAGCAGTTTCAGCCTCAGGGACACGATCTTCCACAGCCGGCTCGGCTGGCGACAGCGGGAGGCGCCGCTTTGTGGGAATGCCATGCTGGCAGGTTAGACCCCTGAGACAGCTTTCAGACTTCTAGACGCGGCAGGCACGCATCAGAGCAGGTGGGACAGCGGTCTCTCTCCCTGACTCACAAAGTCATTAACGTTATTCCAGCTTTTAGGAATGTTTGCATAAATGTAGATGGTCGTTTTCTGTTTCAGGGATTCTGACTTCAAGTTGGTTCTCTTGTTCCAGAGCAACATAAAAACTAGTATTCCTGTTATCACTGTTCTCAGCAACGTGGCTAAGTGTGCCCTTAGCAGCTCCATTTGCAAATAGCCACGTAGCACTTTGCCTGACAGGCGATCTGGTGTCACTTTACAGCAGCTCAGATGTGCAGGGACCACCTCCCTTGAGAGCACTGCCCCCCTGGCTGAGGGGGTGCTGGACGCCCTCCTGCTGCCTCTGTCCCTCTGGCGTGTCATCGTCCCACACACAGAAAGGGGTTCTGGCAAGCCCATCCCGCGAGGCCACACACACACTCACAGGAAGTGCGAGTTTCCTTCTCACTCGGCTCACTTGGAGCTCTGGTGAATGAACGCGGCTCCAAAATGCCCATCTCTGCTGGGAGTGACGTGACATGACATGACGTGACATGACGTGACGTGACGTGGGATCAAACTCCCGCTGAGGCTTCCTGGCCGAGGTAGACACCCCAGAACCACCTGAAGGAGAAGATAGCCGTTGGTGCTCAGGTGAAACGTTTGCAGACGAGAGAAATGGTGGACGGATTTTCGGAGGGTCCCGGTGCTTGTCTCGGCGAGCCTCTCGGATGGCTCCTCGCCCCGGGTGTCCTCGGGTCCCTGTGCTCTTCCTGTGGGTCCCAGGGGTTTAGCCGGGTTCCTGTGCCAAGTGCCACCGCGGCCTCTACATCTCGGGGTCCCTTTCTCTCCAGGATTGACTGTGAGAGAGACATCATTTCTTCAACATCCTTACTAATCGTTGAATAGAAACATAGTGTTCGGTGCACACCCAGTGATGACACGTTACACACGCGCTGAGTGGGCCTCCCACTGAGTCCGTCTCGGCAGTTGGAGGGATGGACTTTTCCTGACTGTCATGGATTAGGAAACGTTTCCTTGGTGCTTGGGCAGGATTAGCCTAAAGCAGTGATGGCGAACCTGTGACACGCGTGTCAGAGGTGACACGCGAACTCATTTTTTTGGTTGATTTTTCTTTGTTAAATGGCATTTAAATATATAAAATAAATATCAAAAATATACATCTTTCGCCGAAACCGGTTTGGCTGAGTGGATAGAGCGTCGGCCTGCGGACTGAAAGGTCCCAGGTTCGATTCCGGCCAAGGGCATGTACCTCGGTTGCGGGCACATCCCCAGTAGGAGATGTGCAGGAGGCAGCTGATCGATGTTTCTCTCTCATCGATGTTTCTAACTCTCTATCTCTCTCTCCCTTCCTCTCTGTAAAAAATCAATAAAATATATTTAAAAAAATATATATACATCTTTGTTTTACTATGGTTGCAAATATAAAAAAATTTCTGTATGTGACACGGCACCAGAGTTAAGTTAGGGTTTTTCAAAATGCTGACACACCGAGCTCAAAAGGTTCGCCATCACTGGCCTAGAGTGTAGCCTAACTTTGCTAGGACTTTGTCATCTGAAAGTGCTGTGTGAAGGAGCACATTTTAACATGATTAATACCAAAACTCAGCTGGTTTGTATAGACAGCAGAGGAACCATTGGCATAAAACGAGCACATGCTTTTTCCTAACAGATAATTAGTAAGATGTCTCCGACGTCTCTCAAGATCACCCTGCGGCAGCTCACAGAGGGGTCCTCGCAGAGCCTGAAGGACGTGCTGACCATGGAGTACCGGCTGAGCCAAGCTTGTGTGGTGAGAATTGGTCTAAGTGTTAGCATTTCAGAGCTACGAGCGAACGAATGGTCATTGTGGAGCGTGCAAAACACGGAGCCATCGATAGGAAAAGGGCCGTGCATGTCTGTAGAAACACAGTGGGCCAGTTAGCTCAGGTGCCGTGGAGACACTTGAGCAGAGGGATGGGTGGTGGTGGAGTGGGGACCCGTCGGTCCGTCTCTGATGCTGTGGCAGCAGTGGCCATGGGAGTGGGAGCTCAGCGGGTGTAGAGAGAGGTCGCCGGGAGCAAGGGCGCTCACAGCTCTCCCTCCTCTCGTGTCTTCCAGGGAGGCCATGACTTTCCCGAAGGCGTCCGGGCAGGTGAGTGACAGCTGGCTCCTTCGGCTCTCATGGGAGCAGAACGTGTGAGCGCACGCTGTTCATCCAAGATGGTTGCTGTCTAATTAGTGAAAATTAGACTTTTATACTGATTGCAAAGTGTTAAAAAATTACCAGCTGGCATATAGGGGAGATAAGTCATTGCATCCAATATTGTTTTAAAAACTTACATGACTGCTCACTGCTCCCTAATTTATATGTAAGAGGTCACCCTGCTTTTAAAGTCGCGGGCAGAGGCAGTGTGAGCTTGTCACTCATGCTGTTGCTGAAGCCTCAGAGAGATACGTTTATTCCGCACAATGCAGGAGAAAAACCATACTACGTAATTAGTAAAATACGTGAGTGCTTTTACTTATATTTTTGCTTATCTTCAAAGCCAGTATATTTAGAAGAAGCAAGTGGCTGATTTTTTTCATTCCTAGCAAATTTGCAGTAATTTTTATGCATATGCCCATCTCCCTAAAAACATAGCTGTTACTTCTGTGAGTTTCCCTCTGCCTGCGCTTTGCATGTCTGGTTTCCTCATGTTTTTATTGATCACTTTCATGTAGTAAGACTGGATGCCCTCTGCCTGAATAGAGCTTCGGTCAACACCGGGCACTGCGTGGGGGAACTTCTGAGCTTATGGCCTGATCGCCTATCTGAAGTGAGCCTGGGCTCAGACCCTCTCAGAGGCACATGGCGCTGCGTCGGAGGGGGCCATAGGTCGTACAGAAACCAGTAAGATAGGCATTTCCCCCATTAATTCCCAGCAATGTGGGATCAGACCTAGACTTCTGATTTTAGGAGGATCCATGTGATACTTGGGTTCTGCTGCCAAACCTTCATTTTATGTGAGAGCAACCCTTCTTAAACTTAAAAGTGTTGTTTCTAGATACACTGTCATGATTTTAAGGAAAAAGAATTGAAACCGAGCTGCATTAACTTCTGATTACAATGCAGGTTCTTATCAGGCTACTTTTTACTGAGGAGAAAGGATAGCCCCTCGTTAACCAGCATAACCTTTTTATTCGGAAAGTAGCATCTGTTCTCAGGAAAACTGTTCGGTGTTTTTGCATAATCAAATGTTTGCGTTAATTTGCTAATTATAAAATATGTCATCAAATTAAGTAAAGTAGCAAATTAGGGGAGTGGTTGTCAGAGGTGTTTGTTGTCAGCATGTAGAGCAGACTTCTGGGCGTCGGGGAAAGCAAAGCAGGTCATTCTGGCAGAGCAGCTGCGGGCGGACTGGACCCCGTCTCAGGGACCTGCGGGCGGAGCTGCCTCCATGCAGGCTGCCTGTCTGCTGACGAAGGGCTCGCTGGGGTACAATAGACTCCGAGTTGGTCACTCTTTCTTCTGCCCTTGAGGGGACGTCCGGGCGGCAGACGGCATTGGCAGGGGGCCGGGGTCCGGGCGGGAAGCCTGTCCCAGGGCTGCTTGCATGGGCACTGCCCCGGATGTGCAGCTCAGGTTGGCTGGGAGGATGACATCATGGTCAGCACCCTCACTGGGCTGATGCTGATGCTGGGGCCTCAGCCAGGCAGCTGAACTGCACCCCAGTGTCCACACTTAACTATGCATCCACCCCCACCCCCCAGGCAGCCTGCTTCCTTGTCCCAGGTGGCTGCTCTCATCATTGACCTTGAACACTAAAGGCGGTGTCTGGTTCATGTAGAGTTTGTCTGTTGATATGTTTCCGCTCTTCACAGGGACTGTGCACATTTTACTAGTAAGCATGGTTCAGACCGCCTGCCACATGTGAGTGCGGCCCTTTCCCTTCATGGCTTTGTGACAACTTAAGAAACCCCACAGAGCGGCCCTGCCTGTCCCAGCAGTCCCCAATGGCAGCATCGGTAGCTGCGCTCTATCAGCCAGAAGCTGACACCCCCCCTTAAAGGGGCCTTACAGACGCCTTGCGCTCCCCCTCCTGTGGGGTCTGCCTGGCTGCACTCAGTGAGGACACCACTGAGGCTGGAGGGGCTTCTCATGATGCCGGTGGCGTCGGCGCTCTGACTCAGGGCTGTGTGAGCGGAGGGCTCAGCAGAAGGCAGGGTCCACGCTGAGTTATGCATAAGCCCCTTCCTCTCCCTTCAGTCATCGTCCCTCACCTCAGCCTTCCTCCCTCCTGCTGTCCTCCCAGTCACCCCAGCGCTGGTCCTATAACAGGAGGCTTCCTTCACGGCTTTGCCGGAAGACGACGAGGCTTCTAGCCCCGAACCCTGGCTCCGCTCGGAGGCCCGGGCTGGCGGCTGCCACACGGTCCTCATCGGCACGTGGCCGCCCCTCCGGAATCTGTGGGGCTTCACTTTTAAGAGGAACAGACACACACACATTCACGCTTTGCAGAAAGACATGTGCTGGAAAGCCACGCCTCGTACCAGGCGTGTGTCATTCGGTAATTAGAACCGTGACTCAGCAAGGAATGAACTGACGTTTCTTGTTCTTCACTTCAGTTTTAATAGATAAAGACCAGAGTCCCAAGTGGAAGCCGGCCAGCCTGGCAGAAGTGACTGATGAGGCTGTGAGCAGTTACTTCAAGTCCTTGGGGAGCAACGATTTGAAGTTGTGAAGTGCCTGGGTTTGGGAGGCAGTTGGAACAGAGGCTGGCAAACGGAGGCTCGTGCCCGAGTCGGCTGCTGCTTTCCATGCCCGCGAGCTGGGCGGCTTCTGCTGTTAATGGGGGGAAGGAGAGCAGAGACGGGTATTTCATGAACCACCGGTGTCCGCAAGTAAAGCGGTGGAGCGTGTCTGGACTCGCCTGTGTGCACTCCCCTCGGAGATCACGGCCCAGACGAGGCCTGCCAGGCCCCAGCTGTTTCCTCACCACCCTTAGAGAGGACGTCTGCCAGCCCCTGACTGGAGATGGGAGAGCTGGTGGGAATGGGAGCTGAATGTCCGGCTTTGGGAAGGCGTTTATATGTTGATTAAGTAGATTATGTACAGATGATGAAAAATAAAATCATGTTTTTGGATACTGTGTTAATGCTTCATAGAGTTTTCTCCATGTATAAGTCTATTTTAAAATGATCGTGAGTAACTAACAGAAGTGTTCCTTTTACAGCGTTAGAAATCTCAGGCAAAGAGAGAGCTTCTCGTGAAGTTCTCTCTCCAGTGTTACTCACTCAGCCTCGGCTTTTCTAGTTAAGCCCCCCCCACCCCCGGGAGAGTGGGGCCTCACTTCCCTCCGCACCACCCGCTGACCGGCAGGTGGGAGCTGGCAGTCCAGGCTCCGAGATGGGGACGCCCTGGTGCCTGCAGTTGGCATCCAGCGTCCGTGTGGGCATTCCCATGGGTCCTTACCCAGTTCAGTCAGGAGGGAGACGTGAACACGGGACTTCCACTTAGAATAGAAATCCCTTCAGTAACTGGTCCTGTTGACAAAACGAGGGTGTTCAGGGCACCAGAAGCCGCAGGGACCTGCAAGTCTAGGTGAGAATAAGTTAAAGGTCAGCTTCTTGTTTATGTTGTAACCCGTATAGTTTTTCCTGCGTGGGGAAACCCTCAGAAACTAAGAATTTCAGGGTCATAAGAACAGAGTGGCAGCGATCCATGATTCTCTCATCATTGATGTTTCTGGCTCTCTCTCCCTCTCCCTTCCTCTCTGAAATTAATTTTAAAAAAATTTTTTTTAAAGGAAAGTGGTAGGACTGAAAATGACATCAAAGGTTTTATCCTGGACCTTCCATAGGTGGGGAGCTGCAGCCCAGAGGACTGGCTTTCCACTCTGTTCTTAGTCTACGCAGCAGGAAGGAGCTTCCAGAAACTTCAGGAGCAGAGTAGGAATAAAGGTGCCCCAAGAAGGAGCACGCTGACCATTCTGTTCGGAACGCTCTGAGTCGGACCGAATGGCCCACGCAGCCACGCAGCCACGTGCATTAGTGGGTTCTGCTCACTTTGTGTTTGTGAGAAACAGGAAATACTAAGACCTCTGTGTTGAAAAGCCTGTAAGTGCACAGTGTTAAAAGCATTTGCTTCCTGAAATTAAATAGGAACTCATAGCTAGTTAGTTGCAACTAGACCTTTATTGTACAAAGAAGTGTTTCCACAAAAATATTTGGAAAAAATATTCCATTTCATAGCTAAGACTTGGAGGGGAACTGGCTGATAAAATGTCAGTTTTGCCAAATGAGAGGGAGAGAGTGCCTCTGAGCTGTGCGTGTCCCGCGTGGTCACACAAATGCAGAAGTAAACCTGTGTGAGAGCTTTGTTTTAAATGACTGCTGACGGGGTTTATAGCGTGTCTTACCTCTAGGTTTCTCACATACAAGTGCAGTCTCCATTTCGTAAATGTCCGTGATACTGGCTAGGATGCAGGATACCATGCTGTGCCTTTACTGTGCCTATTTTTAGTGCCAATAAGGCAATTTGACAGAGGATTCCTTGGGACTGGAGTCATTTCCATCCCCTTCACCCCTGTGCATTCAGAGCTAATAAAATGGGGAGTTGGCAGAGAACCTCTGAGAGCGGAGGGAGCTCGCACCCAGGCCTGTGCTGCCCGCGATGACCTGACCTGGCAGGAGGCCAGGCCCAGCGGTGGGGGAGGTCGCGTGCCTAACGGAGGGGGGCACATTCCCTCTGCCGCCTGCAGGGGGTCGTGGCCCGTGCTGGCCCCGGGCTGGTGTGTGGGGCGCTGGCCTGTCCTCAGTGGGGAACGTGTCTCTGGGGAGCTGGCGTTCCTGCTGCGCCTCACACTCTGCCCCGCTCTCCTCCCTCACTGGCCATCTTCTTAGTTCATCTGCGTGGGACTCAAGTTGGAGCAGATGTTTTCCCTGTTGTACGTCTCCTCCCTCCAACAGTCCTTTCCCCTTTAAAAGGAAGCAAACCTAATATTTAAAAGTAAGGCCTGACGGAGCCCGAGCTGTCCTATGAAAGAGGCCTCCTGCATCTCGGCATCAGCGCCAACCACGCGCACCTCAGCGTGTCGGCGGCACCCTCCCGCCTGCTCCCAATGCAGGTGCCTCTCCAGGATCTGTGTGTCGCAGGACGGCACACCCCGAGAAAGGGCTCGGGAGCCAGGGCGCCCGGCCACGGGGTCAGGGAGGTGCATCGTGTCAGGGTCACACACAGGGAGGGGACCAGGTGGCTTTCCGTGACCCCTGAGCAGAGCAGGAGCGGAGGCTAAACACTTGGCATAAGCCAGCCAGCAGCCTGCGGCCCTCCGTGTGCTGCTGGCATGTGGCTCTGTGTCCTCACAATGTGTTGTTTATGTAACCTGTCTTCCAGCACATGGCTTTGTGCACAGGGTCCCAGGCGGAGGTGTGGAGTGAGTGAGAACAGCAGCTTCTGGGCTTTGGCCCGGGCTCCCGTCAGTCGTGTCAACACTCAGAAACCTGCATTTTCTTCCGTGGAAGCACCTGCCGTGGCGGGAGGGTGTCTGCCTCAGCCTGAGACTCGGTTCCTCATATTCGAGGGGTTTCCTGAGCTGCTAGGACGGCCGGGACCAGTGGAAGGAAGGTGAGTGACAGGCGTCCCGGGCAGTGGGGGGTGGCCCGTCACGCGCGTCGCAGACCTCCTCAGCCCGTGACTCGGACCCCTGTGCTCGGCCGGGGGCTCAGCACGGCTGTGAAGTGAGCGGTGGCACTTCCGCCTGCTGCAAGGCCCGCTGCATGTACCTCACGAGAGGCCGCGCCTGTCTCAGCTTCCGGAGGCTTCCGTGACGAGCCCATTCCTTAATGAAAGGCTCTCCCACGGGCTTAGCTCTGTCCAGTTAAACTCACCAGGGCAGGGCTTGGCAGACCATCCTGGAGACTCAGTCCCAGCCTTCCTACCAGTTATGTCTGGGCACCTTCCCCTCTGCCTGTTCTGTCTCTAGCCATCTCACACGGCCCTAAATTCCCGTAAAGAAGCTTCCTGGGAAGTCAGCTCTATGAGAACAGCACCGTGTACGGCGGCAAGTGCCCTAGGACAGTGCCACAATGAGCAGCAGCCTCCAGCCCTGCACCTCGCTGGGAGCAAAGCCTGGTGCACGCTCAGCACCACGCCCAGGCCCCGCCGCCGGCGGTCGCCGTTCCTACCGGCACCCAGCTGGTGTTCTTGTGCGGTTCTGTCCCCGGGCCTTGGTTCCTGCACTAAACGATACTGCCAGGTCTTCAGCTGTCTTAGGAGGTGCCTTCCACGGAGAGTCTGGGTCATCTGCTCACGAGGGTCCTGAGGTTCAAGGCGGAACGTGTCACAGATGAAAGCATAGCACTCTTGTCTCTCTAACCCTCACTCCAGGATGTTTTTATTGTTTTGAGAGAGAGAGGAAGGGGAAGAGAGAAACACTGGTTGCCCCTATCGGGGATTGAACCCACAACCTCGGTATGGACCCTGACGGGAATCAAGCCACAGCCTTTGGGCGTACAGACCCCACTCCCACCCCCGAGCCCCGGCCAGGGCAGCGTACGTGTCCAAAGGACAGGCTCCTGGGGGCTCTCTCCTCAGAGCTGATTCCTAAAGCGGGGCCATTGGGGTAGGAGATGGGGATCCTGGGCGCACATGGTTCTGACAAACAGAACCCACTGCGGATCCCTGTGGCTCGAGCACCACCACTGCCACGGCATTTCCCGAAAAATCCTCTCCGTGCCGTGGGGTTTCGGTGTAAACGAGCACAGGTACTGGTTAGTTCGGGGGTGTCTCCAGGCCGCTTGGAGCCTTGGGCACTATTGCGTTTTTATTGATGGCGCTGCTGTCCTGTCTCGGGCACCCAGATGGCGGCGGGACCACAGGCCTGTGGCTCGCCCTCTCCGCGGAACTCGCACCACGGGGAGCACCTGCTGCAGACACATTTCACTGGGGCCTGTGCTGTGGCGATTGTCATAGACTGGCCTTTACTTAGAAGGAGTCACATGTGTTTATTCATACAACGCTTTGCTTCTGTTTCATGTATGTGAACCAGCACCGACTCTGCCCGCAGCCCCGCCGTCATCGCTGGGCCACGCCCAGGCCGTCGCTCTCGATGAACGGGATGTCCGCGTACTTGGCGTTGCCATCCGCCCACTGCTGCAGGGCGCCACTCAGGATCTCCTGCGACAGGCGGTGCGCGAACTCGGACACCACGACTTTGGGCTCCGCGGGCTGTGCGGGCTCCTCCGCCTCCTCCACCGCCTGCACCTCCTCCACCTCCGCCTCCTCCACCTCCGCCACCTCCTCCACCTCCACCTCCTCCACGTCCTCCCCGTCCTGGGTGACGGGCGTCGGCACCCGCGGCTCACACCTCTCGATGGTGGAGGGGAAGGGGAAGGTCTGCTTGGACTTCATGCAGCCCATGCTGCGCCGACGCCGTGACCGCGACCGGCCTGGGGGCTACCTCAGCAGCATCTTGGGAGACGCCTGTCCACGGGATGCTGACCGCTCCCCGGCACCTGGATGGCGCCCTTCCTCTTCACATGGGGCGTCTGCCTGTGGAGAGAGAGGAGTTTCACGGTGAGGCCTGGCACGCAGACTCGGCGCCATCACTCCGCCCTTAGCCCTCAGCGCCCACGTCCTCCGGGGGGCCAGACGCCAGCTCTGTGTCAACAGCAGAAACCAGGAGAACCGCTCAGGGAACGTGGCCAGTGACCAGAGAGGAACACGTTTGTTCAAGGTCAGGAAAAGTTTACGACCCTGAAAACAGTTCAACTCCTCTAGCTGAGATCCACTGTGGTGGCCGGGACGACGGCGCTGGTCTCTGGGCCCCATCGCCGCCTGCTGGTGAAGGAAGCTCCCATTGCTCACACACCATCGATGTAACTTCACTTCCTGCGAGTGCCTGGGCGGGTTTTGTTGTTAACTTCTCACTCTGCAGGGGTCTCACACAGGGTGACCGCAAGCCAGGGGTCAACATACACCACAAATACTCAATCTTTTTAAAAGGCTTTATTGTTGAAACTTACATATGTCCTCTCCCCCCACCCCCCCTCCTAGGCCTTCACCACCTTACTGTCTGTGTCCATGGGTGATGCATATGTGCACCTGGTTTTCTGCTGAATGGGATATCCCTGTGAAAAGCTCAGATTAATTTAAAATAAGGTTCCTTACCTGAATATCTCATTCTTACTCTTATTTGGGATGCTGACAAAAAAGGGGGCTCCAACAAACCACCACTCCTCCTGGGAGGTAGGTGGGCGTCCGTCCCGCCCAGGCCCCTCACCGCCCATTGAGGGGTTTGAGGAGCCCGTCCCTTGCGGCTGTGCGTGTGGGCGCGCACCTGAAATGCCGAGTGGCGCCCAGGAAGGTGCGCTCGCCTGGCTTTCTCCCTTCCGTCCTCCCGCAGCCTCAGCGCATCAGAGACAGTGTGACTGTGTTCTGTGGACCGTCCGGCCCTTGGCAGCGGGTTGGCCGTTTCTCTCGCTGCAAGGGGGCCGCAGCCTTGTGATGTGTCTGCTCAGCTTCCGACGGGAGCACCGAATGCAGCTCTTACACAGGCGCCTCCTGGGGGCGGGCAGCGTCGGAGTGCGGTCAGGCTGTGCACCGTCCTCAGTGGTCGGGTCAGACCCGGCTCCAAGAAGTCGCAAAATAAGCCGGGTTGATTGGTGTCTGCGACCACCAATCTAAAGGAGTAGCCATCAGCGTGCGTTTAATCATTGTCAACAGTTCATAATGGAAGCCCAGAATGGTGGCCCTTGCCCAGGCCTCACTGCTGTGCGTGTCGGCTTCTACAGTCTCCCCAGTTCCTCCCATCGCACGGTGGTGCCCCTGCGGCCCCTGGGAGGAAGCCCAGCCGTCCGCTCCGTGGCGTCCGCTCCGCGTGCCTGCTCCGAGGTGACGGCAGAACCGGCAGGGAGCGTGGCGGCCCGTTCACGAGACCCGACTTCCTGGAGAGCACGGGTGACGTGGCCTCTGCGTCGTGCCTTGAGGGGTGGCTGAGGGGACTGGGCCTGGTTGACCTGAAGATGATGCTGGGGACCCAGGAGTGCCAGGTGCAGGCAGGCCAGGAAGCGTCTTTCTGGGTCTTAGGTTTGCAGAAGCGGTTTCATCAGACCTAGTGCCAGGTCTGCCCTCTCACCAAAACCAGCGTTAAGCCTGGACGGAACCAATGTCCGAGCTACAGAGACTTCTTCGGCGTTTACTGAGCCAGACTGAGGACGTGTGCTGTGTGCTGGGGAGCAAGATCTCAGGTGCTCCAGGGAGGGACCGCCTTCCAGCTTCTTCCCCTCCCCTCGGAGATGGAGGAGGAGCCAAGGAAGATTCCGCGAGGGAGGGAGGGAGCCAGGCAGGGCTGGACGGCCTCTCGCATTTCCAGGTGTGTTAACCCAGATGCAGGGACACCCTGGCCTGGCCGAAGGCAGAGATAAGCCTTTTAGGAAAGTGGTTACTAGCTGGGCCTGACTCCCCACCGGAGCTGCCCAGTTGGGAACTTGTGTTCACGCCGCCCTGTGGGGTCCTTTCCATAAGACCCCTGTTCGCCCCCATCGGGCCTTGTCAGGCCCTGCACAGCGGGCAGCACCGAGGGACCCCGAGGGAAGGCGGCAGCTGTAAGGCCACAGCGGGTCTGCTCCGGCAGCGCCAGCATGGTCATGGGAGCAGAGGCTGGCAGAGGCTGGGGGACGGAAGCAGGACTTTAGAAAGGGGCGGGGGGCTCATCAAGAGCGCTTCCCTGCAGGCTGGGAGGGGTGCCCAGGAAGGCTCTGTCCGTCCGTCCGTCCGTCCAGCGCACCGGTACTGCTGGGCGCCCTGGGGGTTTCACACCAGCCCCAGAGCAGAGGCTCCAAATACATCAGGCCTTTAGCGACGACCTGCTAGTGGGGCCCTAGGAGTCGGGGTGCACCGCAGGGCTGGCCAGCCTTCCCTCGGGGCCACCGGCACGTAATGTGTGAGCTCTGTGCTCTGTTACACCGCTCGGCCCGCTGTTTCACACAAGCCTCATGGACAACACGTGAGCGTGAGCCATGGCTGAGTTCTGACAAAGCCTCCTTTACGGAAGCAGGCAGCCAGCCACGGCCACGCGGACCAGTGCGGACAAAGAGGCCCATTCTCACGGGGTACAGTTCAGTCCGTTTCAGGGAAGACACCCCGGGCAGGACCCACAGGCCAGGGGCAGCTGTGAGGAGGAGAGGCCCTCGTGCTGGCCCCCGAGGGCAGCCTGTACATGCAGAGGATGGGAAAGAGCTGAGCAGCTCCCATCGCCTGTCAACGCAACGTTATCCTCTGGGATCCACCTACATGTTCCTTTTATGTTTTCATTGACTTTTTAGAGAGAGGAAGGGAGAGGGAGATGGAAACATCGATGGGAGAGGAACGTGGCCCACCAGCTGCCTCCTGCACGCCCCCTGCTGGGGGATCAAGCCTGCCGCCCAGGCCTGTGCCCTGACCAGGAACCCCACTGTGACCTGCTGGTTCATGGGTTGGTGCTCAATCACTGAGCCACATCGGCCTGGCTAAATATTCTTGAACCTTCCATTCCTGTCTCTATCCACGTCAGGGCAGTTTTCCCTACCAGTGTGGTGTGCTTTGTATTCATCTGCAAGCTGTATGTACAGTGTGGCGTTTCCTCAAAAAATTAAATATGGAACTGCCATGTGACCCAGTGAGCCCACTCCTAGGAATGTATCTAAGAAACCAGAAACACCGATCAGAAAGGATGTATGCACCCCTGTGTTCACAGCAGCGTGATTTACAGTTTCCAGCCAAGATCTGGAAACAGCCCGAGTGCCATCAGTCAGTGAGTGGAGAAAGGCGGTGGCACGTCTACGCCAGGGAATACGATTCAGCTGTGGAGGAGGAGGAACTCTGAGCCGCTGGGACAGCACGGAGGCCCCGGAGAGCAGGGTGCTGGGCGAAGTAATGATCACATGATCTCACTCACACGTGGGATCCCGTGAACACAGTAAACTGAAGAACAGAACAAACAGGCATGGCCCCGGGGCAGACAGACCAATCTCAGAGGGCAGGTGGGCGCAGCGGACAGGAAGAGATCAGCCAAAGACCTGCCACAGGCATTGCCCGTCCCTCAGCACAGCTAACAGTGGGGGCAGGCGGAGCAATAAAGATGCACATAGAAGCAGCGTTGGAAGGGGACAGAGCTGGGTGCCCCCCCAGGCCCGCCACCTTGGGGGAAGGACTGTGGCGCTGAAGGCGGGCAGCCTCTGCTTTCCCTGGTTCTCCAGCATCAGGTGCCCGTTCCCTTTTGTGAAGGGTCCCCTTTCTTAGACCTGAGCAAACCTCACTGGACCCACGGCCGCCAGCCTTTCAGGCCTCACGGCCACCAGTGGTCCGCGGACCCCCAGCTGGCAGGCGCTGCACTAAACCACCCTATTTATTACACGTTTCTGGTCACCTTCCCACAGCACCCCTCCCCCCGCCCCCCAGCCCAGACCCCTTTTCCGAGCCTCCTCACACTTGATCCTGTTCGAAGGATGGCACGTAGGTCCTTCCCTCTGTGACCCCCAGGCATAAATAGGTCATTCAATGGGTTTTCCTGTTAATCTACCATCAGCTTGATCTGCAGGCCCGCAATGAATCTAGAAGGGTAGAGGAGGGTTTTCCCTTCTCTACAAACTCAAGATCAGTCTCTATGTTATGTGGTAAAACCGCTTCAAACATTTTAGAACAAGTGGAGGCGTAAATAATAAATGAAAAGAGTGTTAAGCGCTGAGCACAGAATTCAGTCCCAGGCAGAGCACAGATAATGTTGGAGCCTGAAAGAGCCATTACTCTTCCGTGGAGGCATGAGAACACAGTGTCCAAATCCACGTAGACTCTCGGCCAAAGGACCACGAGTTCAGGAAGTTGCTATTTAAAATTTAACAATTCTTTTGTGATACACGCCCCCCAGGCCTAAGGGGCATCTAGAGTTCCCGCTCCGTGGCTGATGGTGCAGTGGTTTGGCGTGTGAGGGGGAGCAGAGGTCCATTTAATTTAAACATTGTACAGCCCTGCTTCTTATCTGCTGGATTTCTCACTAATCCAGACATTTCCTCTCCCATCAAGCTATACCCTTACCACAGCCGGTTCCTTCTCCTAGGGTTCCCTTCTCCTAGCCTTCCCGTGTGCGGAAACACACCACTGCCCCTGTGCTCCACCAGCACCCTTTCCCCTCTTCCCTGCCTAAACCAAATGTGCACACCTTCCAGGCTACGGGAAGCCCACCTCCTCCAGGCAGACTTCCTGGGATTCCTCAACCTTACTCGGAATCCTCCTAATCAGATACCCAGGCTATTTAAGTCTATTTAACGTATAAATGCTGTCTCCCCAAATGAGATGAAAGGCTCCTCAAGGGCAGCAGTCCTATCTCCTGTTTGCACAGAACAGTTCCGCGTGTGGAGGCACTTAACCGATGCTAATTAAGGGCTGGCTATTCATCAGACACCCACGTGCTCACAGTGTGAGATGCTGGGGATGAAACTGAAATAGACACAGTTCTCCCTCTGGCAGGGGACTGCAGGCACAGGCCACAGCCCGGCAGCGGCGTGGCCCGGGTGTCACGTGACCAGGGCACGGGCTACGTGTCCTGACTTAGTTCTCGGCCCTCAGGACCTCCTGCCGGGCGCCTGGCACTCATCGCCGCTCTACTGCGTCACCGTCAGCCCTGGTGAAACACCGCATCTCACAGCTCGGAATCTGTGAGAAGTCAGTCAACCCTTCACGCAGGCTCTTCCCAGCTCAGAGCCGCCCTGGAGTGTCTGTCACTCCCCTGCTTCCCACGCCCCGCGCCGCGGCGGGCGTTTCTCCACCCGACTTGCCACTGTTCACGGCACAGCCTCCTGCGGAAAACTCCAGCTGGGGCGCAAGGGCAGGTGCATGTTAATTAGATCAGCGGTTCTCAACCTGTGGGTCGCGGCCCCTTTGGGGGCCGAACGACCCTTTCACAGGGGTCGCCTAAGACCATCGGAAAACACATATATAATTACACATTGTTTTTGTGATTACTCACTATGCTTTAATTATGTTCAATGTGTCACAATGAAATTGGGGGTCACCACCACATGAGGAACTGTGTTAAAGGGTCGCGGCGTTAGGGAGGTTGAGAACCACTGAATTAGGGGAAGGAGACAGGGCCGCTCAGCACTGGTTTGCTTTCCTAAAAGCAAGTGCTCTTTAAGCTGAAAGGCCAGAGGACCCTCGTGGCGGGAGGAGCAGCAGAGGCTGCTGGACACAAGTGAGGGGCAGGAGGAGCCACGTGTGAGCACAGAATCCGACAGCCTGTGCGGGCACGCGGAGCAGGAGGCAGACTCAAACACCGCCCCCCCAGTCGCACACCCGAGACCCATACAAAGTCATAGGAAGGTGAACTGCAATTGAAAAAAAGGACACTTTTGAGAAATTCTGGATCAATAAACAGCAGTTATCTTTGAAAAAAATAAAGCAAAGCTGTAGCAGACGATCAGAATTCCTAGGCATTACAGACCAGTTGTTTAATACCAATCTCCGGCAAAATTCAAAATTTGACCCGTAAACAGGGAACATTTGGGGGAAAGATTGGGATGTCCAGGAACTAGCAGTTCGCTGAGAAGCAGTCGTTTTTAAACAGTTTACTTCTGGGACGGGGCAGAGAATACTCAAGATCTCTCCGCAAGGTGTGATCACGTGTCCTCGCGTGTCCGTATGCAGCTGCTGCTGTGCTAGCCCAGTGCTGAGCTCAGCGGCTCCCCCAGTTCCCCTCGGCGCCGTCTGCCCCGCTGACCAGGCGCCCAGCCTGTACTGCACTCGGCACTCAGCACCCCGACTCCCAGCAAGCACCCCGAAAGGTACATGGTACCCTGACTCCCAGCAAGCACCCCGAAAGGCAGGTGGTACCCCTGCTCCCAGCAAGCACCCCGAAAGGCAGGGGTACCCCGACTCCCAGCAAGCACCCCGAAAGGTACATGGTACCCTGACTCCCAGCAAGCACCCCGAAAGGCAGGTGGTACCCCGACTCCCAGCAAGCACCCCGAAAGGTACATGGTACCCTGACTCCCAGCAAGCACCCCGAAAGGCAGGTGGTACTCCTGCTCCCAGCAAGCACCCTGAAAGGTAGATGGTACCCTGACTCCCAGCAAGCACCCCGAAAGGCAGGTGGTACCCCGACTCCCAGCAAATACCCTGAAAGGTAGATGGTACCCCGACTCCCAGCAAGCACCCTGAAAGGTAGATGGTACCAACCTAATTTCATTAACATGGAAAAAGTTTCTCAAGGTCACGAAGCTGGTAGGGGTCAGGGCCAGGCTCCAAAACTGGGCTCCCAAAGTCAGGGCCGGCTGCGGGGCACAGGCTCCCAGAGGCTCAGCAAAGAGGCCGGTCCCGCTGTCGTCAGCCCCTCACCGCCTGTGCAGGTGACGGCCGCTGGTAGAGTAACACAGTGGCTGATGCCACCATCAGGATTCAAGCACAGGGCAGTGGAAATTGGAGGCTGAAAGTAATACCAGGAAAAAAGGTTTGCGCTGAAGAAATGGGCAGATGCATCACTGCATTGGCGACTCCGAGCGGAGGCCGGAACCACTGCCCTCGGCACTGTCCACTGTCCACTGTCCACTGTGGGTGAGGCTGAGGCCGAGTTCAGCGGGGGCAGGCCTGCAGCTCAGAGGGCCGAGCGGGGGAGGGAGACGGAGGCTGCTCAGTGAGGCAGGGGCTGTGCTGCTCCATCCTCCGCCTGAGCTGATGGAGACCCCTTCCCCGGAAGGCTGTGGGCGAGGCCTCGCTGGCTCGGGCCACGTTGGAGCTTCCGGGGCCGGGCTGTCGTTTTCGCCCTGGTCTCGCCTTGGACCAGGCGGCAGCTCTCCCCGCAGAACCCGCACGTGGTGCCACAGGTGGGCTGGCCAGGTGCCCGGGGCAGCCGTGGGTTCTGTGGACACGGGTCTGCCAGAGGCGGCGGAGAGGTGCCTCCGTCCTGAAAGCGCCTCCTCCTCCCGCCCGGTTGCCCCGGCCGCCCCGCACAGGCCCGGACGGAGGGGGTTCGCGGGACTCCGTCCCTGCGGGCGGGGCGCTGGGGCCACAGCGCTCCCTCCGGCTGTTCAGGTTGTAGCTTCGCCAAGGCCAGGGGTTTGCCGGCGGCTCGGTCCGTCCCTGCACCCCAGTTCCTCTGCACCCCAGCTCCTCGGCACCCAGTTCCCTTGCACCAGGTTCCCCTGCACCCAGTCCCCCTGCACCCAGTTCCTCGGCGCCCAGTTCCCTTTCACCAGGTTCCCCTGCACCCCAGTCCCCCTGCACCCAGTTCCCCGGCACCCAGTCCCCCGGCACCCAGTTCCCCTGCACCCCAGTTCCTCTGCACCCCAGTTCCCCGGCAGCCTTTTCCCCGCCCCGGCCCCGCAGCCCTGACACCCCATCATCTGCGGATCAGATCGCACCCAGCGCCCGCGGACAGGGACATGCGCACAGGCAGGCTCCCTCGAGTCTCCCTTCAGTCCTGGGGGGCGGGGGGAGCGGGGAAGGGAGGCTGGTCTCCATCCCGGCGGGCGAGGGGCTCCGTCCGCGCAGCTGCGACCTGGGTCTGCGGGAATCTGCGCCCCCAACTCCCGCGTCTCCCGCGGAAACAACCACCAGCGAAGCGGACAAGCAGGTGCACCCCGACACCCGACACGCGCGCCCCCAGATGTGCACCTACCCGGCATCTCCGCAGCTGCGCGCGGGCCGCGGGGCGGGAGGCGCGGCGGGAGCCCGGGGGCGGCCGGCGGAGGACGGGGTGTCCTTCGGCCGCGCTCCGCCCCTCCTCCCGCCGCGCCCGCCGCGCCTCGCGGGTCCCCGCCTTCCCGCCGGGGGCGCACGGAGCTCGGGCGGGGCCGCGCAGCCTGGGCCGCGGGCGGGCGGACACCCTCACGCCCCCAAACACTCTGCGGGCGCCGCCCCAGCGGGAACGAGACCCAAGTCCCGGCCTCCGCGCCCCGCCCGCCCCGCCGCCGGGACCGAGCGGCACCGGCCCTGAGCTCAGGCCCGCGTGGGGTGAGCCCGCGTGGGGTGAGCACCGTGCGGGCGGCGCGCACACAGGACACGCCCACGCCCTCTCTCCAGACACTTTCAGGCCTGTTTCTCCCTAAAACAAGCTCCCCACCCCCCAGGTCCCCGCCTCACGCGTCAGCCGGTGCCTCCTGAGCAGTGAGATTCCCACACAAACCCGCTCACAGCGTCCGGTCCACGGGCGACCTCCCTCCCGTGCGCTCTACGCTCAGCGCGCGGTGCTCCCGGGGCGCCCCAGGGATGACCCCGCAGAGATGCCCTCCCTGACCCCGCAGAGATGCCCTCCCTGACCCCGCAGAGATGCCCTCCCTGACCCCGCAGAGATGCCCTCCCTGACCCCGCAGAGACATCCCCCAGGCTGGGACCTGCGCCCACAGCCCGCAGGTGTGACGGGTGCAGCGCAGCCAGATGGCAGGGCCTGGGCCGTGCACGTGACAGACCAGCTGGTCCCTGAGACTTTACAGGGACTGGAGCGTCCGGTTCCTCACGGTGACGGTGACGGACTCACCCAGGCGATGGGTGCACCGCACGGAGGATGGGCCAGAAGGGCATGGTGAGGGCACTGGAGTGAGCACGCCGACCACACGGTGTGGGCGCCCACGTGTCTGCGCCTCCTCCTCAGTGCGCAGCTGTGGGCTCAGGTGGGCACACTCACCCGGACCTGGCCGTCCGCTGCGCTGACCACCTGACCCGATTGGCTCAATGCCAGGCCCCGCCTGAGGCCCAGTCCCTCCCTCCAGCTCCAGGGCACAGCCCTCCTGGAATGGCTCAGGGACCTCGGGCTCCCCCCGGCGCCCCGTGGCCCCTGTCCTGTCCGGCGTGAGCTGGGGCCGGAAGGGGAAGCTTAGAGATGGGTACTCACCTCCCAGCTCCCAGGGCAGAAGCAACCAGTCTGCCGGCCTCCCCAAGCCCGTGGCAGGCCCCTCCTGTCCTCCTGTCCTCCTGTCCTCCTGTCCCTCGCCGTCCGTTGCCAGGGGCCGCTCTGCCCCTTCCTCTCAGGCCGCTGGTGGCCAGTGGTTGAGCCTCGACCTGTGAACCAGGAGGTCAGGGCACCTGCCCAGTGTGGGGCGTGCAGGAGGCAGCCGATCAGTGATTCTCTCTCATAATTGATGTTTCTCTCTCTCCCTTCCTCTCTCTCTCAAGTCAATAAAAACATATTTTATAAAATACAGTATACATTGAAACTAATATATCGAATGTCAACTATAATTTAAAAATTAAAATAAAAAAAGACATGAGTTTGCCCCTCTTCAAAAGAGACTATACAATATATCAAGCCATTATGCTATATGCCTGGAACTAATATAATTCATATGTCAATTATATTTTAATAAAATAAATAAATATTTTTCAAACATTAGCTTAATTAAATAGAAAGATACACTGTGTTCTCTGCTAGGAAGACTCACTATCATAAAGCAGTGTTTTACATTCATAAATTATCAGAATAGAAGAACAGACTGGAATTGGGTAAATTAACCCAAAGTTCCCATGGACATAGCCGCTCAGGGGCTAGACATGGATTAGCCAGCGGAGCGGCCGCGTGGGGGGTTCAGGGTGCATGCCCCTGCGTGCAAGCCAGCAGGGGGAGCGGGGGGCGCCCTAACAGGGGCTGTCGGGAAGACCCGGCAGAGCGGGGAAAACAAAGCCGGTTCCGGGCCGTGCTGTACATCAGGAAGCCAGCCGGCCCCACGGACCAAAGACTTCAGTATAACTCAGTGGTTCTCGGCCTCCCTAACGCCACGACCCTTTAATCCAGTTCCTCACGTTGTGGGGACCCCCAACCATAAAATTATTTTCGTTGCTACTTCATCACTGTAATGTTGCTACTGCTATGAATCATCATGTAAACATCTGATATGCAGGATGTATTTTCATTGTTACAAATGGAACATAATGAAAGCATAGTGATTAATCACACAAACAATATGTAATTATATATGTGTTTTCCGATGGTCTTAGGCGACCCCTGTGAAAGGGTCGTTCGGCCCCCAAAGGGGTCGCGACCCACAGGTTGAGAACCGCTGGTGTAAGTAAATGAAGCCACAAGGTAGGGGAGATGCTCTGGAAATGGCCGAGGGAAGAGTGTGCGAGAGGGAAGAGGCTGTCAGGGGTCGCGTGGAACTGAGTGGAACTGAGCGGGGAGACTGGCCAGGAGACAGAGAGTGAGCGAGGGAGGGGGGACTCGAGCAGCCGAGGGTCAGGAGTGAGTGGACGACCAAGCGAGTGCGAGGGGGCACCTGGGGCAGGACGGGGCTCTGGACACAGGACCGGGGCACCTGGGGCAGGACGGGGGGCACCTGGGGCAGGACGGGGGGGCGCCTGGGGCAGGACGGGGCTCTGGACACAGGACCGGGGCACCTGGGGCAGGACGGGGGGCGCCTGGGGCAGGACGGGGCTCTGGACACAGGACCGGGGCACCTGGGGCAGGACGGGGGGCGCCTGGGGCAGGACGGGGCTCTGGACGCAGGACCGGGGCTCTGGGCAGAGCTGAGGGGCTGAGCTGCTCGAGCAGCAGGAGGACTCAGCCCCGTGAGCGGGGAGTTCACCTCACCACGCTCCCCTGAACCTTCTGGGCATCCTTCTCCCCGAAAGGCTTCTACTCCAGGGATGGGCCTGCCTCCCTCATCAGGTTGGTCCTCCCCGCACCCCCCCCCCCCCCCCCCGCCCCAGCTCCTCTGGAAACTCCTGCTTTGCCGACCTCTGTCCTGCTGCGAGGGTGGAGGGGGAGATGGGGGACAAGAAAAGAAACCCGTCAGCGCTGGAGGTGGAGGCAGTGGCCACAGAGGCCGGGTGCTCTTTCAGGAGCGCGAAACGGAGGCAGTTTGGGGGGGTGACCCCCACATCCGGCGCTCTCAGGAGTGGGGAGAAATGCGTGCAGTCCTCGGGCCGACAGGGAACGGACAGCAGTGGTTTTGGAAACATGAAAGCTCCCACCGCAGGCCAGCTCCAGCACAGTGAGCGCCTGTGAGGCTTCAGCGACGGATGAAGAGCCATCTGTGAGGTTCACTGAGTCCTTTACTAAAAAGCAGAACGTCCCGCAGGAAGAGCTGCTGAGCAAACCGTACCTGAAACTGGAATCCAGAAACCCCAAGCAGCTGCTCTAGGACATGCCAGGGCGCTGTGGCCCCCCCGCCCTTGGCTGGGGCGGTTGCTAGGCAAGCCTGGATGTGCTCACAAACGCTCTCCCCGCAGCGACCAGCATTGTGATCACACGGGCTGGGCCGGGCGGCCGCCTCCCCTCTCTGCTCCTGGGGCTCCGGGCGGGAGGCTGGCAGCAGCTCCCAGGGGCGATGCCTCAGGACGGAGCCGGAGCGGGCGCTGCTTCCTGGATGAGATGCCCTTTGCCTCTGGGCCGGGATCTCAGGGCCGGAGCGCGCACGTCCTCGGGGCGGGGTGAACGGTGTCAGGGCCGGAGAGAAAGAAGGGTCTGAGACACCTTGTCTCCCAAGTCCTGCTGCTGACTCACCCCCCGCCCCCCGCATGACTGCCGCTCACTCACTTGAATCTCCCTTTAAACTATGCAGTGGCCTTGTCCTGAGAACGTGGGACACAGAAAAAGCAAAGGCGTCCCTCCAGGCGGGGAGGGCTCACCTGGGTGTTGCCTTGGTGCTGGCACTGCGCTCAGGAAGCCGGAGTGACAGCCATTGAGGACGGAGCCCGGTCCACGCCCCTGCAAACCGCCTCTCCCGCATCGGCCGGCACCTCTGCACGCAGCGCCCAGGACGGACGCGCCTCCCTCAGCCTTGCCGCTCCGTCCTCTGCACCCGCCTGTGCAATGCTCTCATTCGTGTATCGTCTTGCTGCCTCCGTTTCTTTGCCAGAAGCTGACTTTGTTTTTAGTCTGGAATCAGAGGATCTAGTGTCAGCCCCTCTGGGCCCTCAGCTGCCGGGAGCCTCATGCTCTGGTCCCCCGGGCCTTGCTCAGAAGCAATGCCTTCCTGCTCTCGTCGCGAATCATTTCCAACGTCAGTTCCCCATCAAACGACCCTGAACTCCCACCTCCTGCCTGGAGGTGCCCTACAGTCCTGATTCTGTAGCTGATTCTCATGTGCCCTCACATAGTTCTGTACCCAGGGCCTTTTATTATGGATTTTAAGTAATATTAACAACCAAAGGAGGATTTTTTTCTGTTAGAGAAGCACATAAGATAGAATGCACCCCTTACATTTCCTTTAGCGATATTCAGAGTGTGGATGACCTAGCTCCTTGAGACCCTGGAAATAAACCTGAGGTTTCTCTCAGATAGGAAAACTAAGGCTTTATTAAGGATTAAGCTTTTTATTTATTTACTAGAGGCCTGGTGCATGAAATCTGTGCACGGGTAGGGTCCCTAGGCCTGGCTGGTGATCAGGGCCAATCAAGTTCTCTGCCTCCCCCTTCCCTTGCCACCGCACCCACCCGCACACTGCCACCATGCTCCTCCCTGCGTCCTCCTTCCCTTGCTCTATCAGCACCCCCCCCCCAACCCACCACGTTCTGCACCGCCCCCTGGTGGTCAGCACACTGCATGGTGAGCAATCGAACTCCCTTCTCCCAGTCGAACTCCCGAGGGGACACTTTGCAGATTAGCCCATTATATAGAGATTTTTATTTATTGACTGATTTTTAGAGAGAGCGAGGAAGGGAGAGAGGTCTTTGGTGTTCCACTTGTTCATTCACTCATCCATTCGTTGGTTGCACTGCACACGCAGCTTCCTCTGCAGGCAGGTGGGCGGGCCTGTGAGGAGCCGAGCCAGCGGGGCCTGCAAGGAGCGCTTAGGAACCCACGGGGGGCGCCAGCTGCTCCATGGCTTTCCGTACATCTTCTCACAACGGTAAGAGTTCTCCTCCTGCTGGTGTAAACGCACAGCAGGAGTCGCTCCGGAAAGGCTGGCGAGGCCTCCTCTACACCCAGGACCGCAAAGACCCTCCTCGTGGCTGACACACAGCCCGGAGGCCTGGCCACAGAGCCGCACCCAACAAGCACATGAGCAGGAGCAGGATCATGACATGAACATAAAATAGTAAGGTGTCACAGCCGTTAACAAAAACGATAGTCAGGTCCCCTTCCTAAACCAGCAGCGAGTGCATACGGAAAATGTGGACTTGGAAGGTTGCCAATAAGGTGACAGATTCTACTGACGGTGGCAGCAAGGCCTCGACCAAGGAAGGGCTGTCCCATGTTCACGCAAAGGGAGAAGGAGATGTTGTTCGAATATCGGAGCATGGGATCTACAACCACGTCGAGCAGTGGTTCTCAACCTTCTGGCCCTTTAAATACAGTTCCTCATCTTGTGGCCCAACCATAACATTATGTTCGTTGCTACTTCATAACTGTCATGTTGCTGCTGTTATGAATCGTCATGTAAATATCTGATATGCAGGGTGGTCTTAGGCGACCCCTGTGAAAGGGTCGTTCGACTGCCAAAGGGGTCGCGACCCACAGTTGAGAACCGCTGGTGTCGAGTGAAAAACTCAACAGAACTAAATTGATAACATTTATGTAAAATTTATAAACACACAAAAACTATACTCCGCATTTTTAGGACACACACACACACACGCACACACACACACACACACATACACACATGCACATGCACGCGCACACACACACATACACACGCGCACACACACGCACACACACCCTGGCGTGAGGTCTGTTGCCTGGTGGCGATGTGCTCTGATGCGCGTCCATTTTAGGGGCGAACATTGGAGACCCAGGCGATGACTGCCTGCGCCACGACTCCCCTGCGGCCTCGTGGCCCTGAGGACTCCGAGGTGCCCGGTGGGTGGAGATGCTGCTGCCAGGCCCCGAGTGAGGACGATGATGGAGCCCTCCCGCATGCGTCTCCCGAGTAACACAGACCTCACCGGCTCCCAAGGCAGCCTCGCCCGCCCGGGGCTAATGGACACGGCGCTGAGGCTCGGCCTCTCTGGGTAACTCGAGGACCCGCCATGGGACGCGGCCTCGGGAGGGAATCTGATTGCGCTGCTGGGTGGAAAGAAGCAAAGCGCCCGCGGCGCTCCAACCCGGGCTGTGTCTGCCGGTTCCCAACGCAGGCCTTCGAGAGACACCCCGGCCACTGGCAGCTCCGTCCGCCCACGGGCACCGGGAACCTTTGTGCTGGGCCCGCCCCCCCCACCCCCCCACCCCCCCAGACCTTCCCCTGCGCCCTGAGGGTCCCCTGCGCCCTGAGCAACCCAGGCCCCGCCCTCACACAGCCAGAAGCGCTGCTTCCCCCCCCCCCCCCCCCCCCGGCCTGGCTCAGGGAGCCAGGGGGTCAGGCCTCTTCCCGACAGGGCACATGGCTGCGGGCTCTGTGCCCGTGTGATCAGGAGGCAGCCAGTCCATGACCCTCTCATCACTGGTGTCTCTCCCTCTCCCTCCCTCTCCCTCCCTCTCTGAAAGCGATAAAAATCTTTAAAGAAGCGCTGCTTTCCAGCTCCTGACAGTTATCCCAGGAAGGTGGCGTCGGGAGGATATCGCCCTGACCTTGCACCCCGAGAGCCGGCCCAGGGCGCGGGGTGCCCTGCCTCAGTCCCCACATTCTCCACCCTCTCCCGGCTCCTGCAGGGTAGTCCTGGCCAGGCCCTCCATTCCCAGCCGTCTTCCCACCGGCGCTGCTCACACTCACAGGCCCTCTGAGCCCAGCGAACCTGACAGGAAATAGCGATGTCACTGAGGTTCATGGTCGTCCCACCAAGAGCGGGAAACGAGCGGCCATTTTCTCATTATGCTGCTCCATTACCCTCTGCCCTACGCGCACCTCACTTGATGTCATTATTACCAATTCTCCTTATTGTGCCTTTGATACCAACTTAGACCTGAGCAGCACCTGGGGTAAAGCTAGTATTTCAAGGACTTCAAGGGCGTTTGAAGGAGAGAAGTCGGAATCCCCTCCCTGCTGCCGGGGAACCGCGGCTGGACAGGAGGCACGGACGCGGGGTGTGCGGGGTGCGTGGGGTGTGCCGGTCGGAGTGGCAGCGGGCGCCTGGGTCCGTGAGGAGCTGACAGCGAGGCAGGCGAGGCTGCAGCTTCCTGCTTGACCTGCCATCTCACAAGGCGATACTCTGCCTGAATGTTGTCAGTCTTCAGATAAAGGTGGCTTCTGTCTGATTGAAAAGTAGCCGAACGTGTGTGTCCGAACTCGCCCTCCTCACGTGGCCCTTGGGGGCGGCTGCGTGGCCAGACCTGGTGCTGGGCTCCCCCAGATCGCCTCGTCTGTTAGCCCAATGGTTTTCACCACGTGGCTCCTGGCAGAGGCATCAGCATAGCCTGGGACTGACCTGCGGAGCTCCGGGGGGCGGCAGCGTCCGTCTCCGGAGAACCCGGTGGTCCTGAGCGCCCCTCAGCGCTGCGGGCCCTGTGCCCTCACGGCAGCGCCAGGAGGTCTCGCCGGGCCCCGTGCCCTCACGGCAGCACCAGGAGGTCTCGCCGGGCCCTGTGCCCTCACGGCAGCGCCAGGAGGTCTCGCCAGGCCCCGTGCCCTCACGGCAGCGCCAGGTCTCCCCGGCCGCGTGTTCTGATGCCGGACGCTGCGTCGGTCACAAGGCTCCCGGGCTCGAGACCCGCCCCGCTCAGCCCGTCATCCTTCAGTCCCGCTGGCTCTCCTCCAGGCCCATACGCCACGGGAGGGGCCGTGCGGGCACCAAGCATGACTGCCGTCTAGGCCGTGGGCAGCGCTGTCGTCCCAGGCATCTCCACGACGTTTTTCATGTAACCTTCAGCTTTCCTCATGGGAAGCAGCCACGCCGGGGATGTATCTGTTCGGAAACGGGGACAGCTTCTCCCTAAAGGCCGCGGAAACAGAGCCAGCAGCGGCGATGCCCCCAGGGCGTGGAGGCAGGTGCCCTGGGGAGCGGCGGAGGGCGCCCTGCGGCTCGGGCAGGTCCTGGGCTCCTCCGCCCTGTGAAATGCAGGCCCTGCTCTGGCTGTAATGACAGCTAAGCCTTCAAGGTCTCGCCCGGACGGACATGTTTGCTGACGGGGAACGTGGTCTGTTCTTTTGCATCCCTCACTGGCCCGCTCCCCCGCCCTGCGGGGGGCCTGCGTCTCCGCGCTCGCTCCGGGAACAGGCAGTCCCAGGCGACGGTCACCCTGGCCCCAGGCAGAGCGTCTCGGCAGCCTGGTCCTGTAGGCGAGCCCAGGTGTCTGAAACGAAGGTCAAACCCAGTCACTGCCTCTCCAGCTCGCAGTCCTGGGACAAGTGCAGGTGGAGAATGAGAGACAAACAACTTTAACAAAACTCCTGGGAACAGGGGCCCGTTGTGTGACGTGCTCTCAGATACTTTAAGTGCCAGTTTTGACTTATTATCTTAACAACTCCGTGAAGTAAGTGTTATTCTCCCAGATGGAGACATGGTCTCAAACTTGGTGACTCTGCAAAGGCCACACCACCAGGAAGTGGCAGACTCCGTCAGGGCCCGCCAGTCTCACGCTCTTCCCATTGTAGATGCCGGCCAGGGAGCACAGCCCTGGACACCGAGCACACGGCCAGGGAGCATGGCCATGGACACCGAGCACACGGCCAGGGAGTACGGCCATGGACACGGAGCACACGGCCAGGGAGCATGGCCATGGACACCGAGCACACGGCCATGGACACCAAGCACACGGCCATGGACACCGAGCACAGGGAGCACGGCCATGGACACCGAGCACACGGCCCTGGACACCGAGCACACGGCCAGGGAGTGCTGGGGTCCAACCCCAGCGGGTCCAGGGGTCCCCAAAGGTGTGGACGGAGTCGGCGAAGAAGGAATGACATGGAGACAGCGTTCAGTTGATCAGCAGCCTAGCCAGGATCTCCAGCCAAGTTCTGGTCTTGATCTCCAGAGAGGTTCTGCTTCGGATCTCCAGCCAGGTTATGTAGCCAGGTTCTAGTCAGGTTCTCTTGCCAATTTCTGTAGTCAGGTTCAGTCCAGGATCTTTTGCCATGTTCTCTCCAGCGAAGTCCTTCTGTCTCTAGAGAACGTTCTGTGTAGGTTCTGTCTTCTTGATTCTGTTCTAAGTTCTGTCTCTTGAGTTCTGTGTTCTAAGTTCTGAGTGTTTCTGTCTTGTTACAACTGTATTTATACCAGTTGATTCAATCCTATCAATCTCTATTACAAAGGTTAGGGCATTTCTTATCTCCATTCCAGGGAGAAAAGATTATGTAGTTTAAGCATGATTGTTCGTAGTTAAAGGGATTAATTACCCGCCTGGCACTTAGTTGAGGGGTTTTATTCCCTCCCTAACTTCAGGGGAAAATCCCTACCTGGGGATTCAACCTTTCTCGGAGAGGTGACCTTGGTTAAAACACAGCACCAAGAAGGTGAGCAAACATATTAAGAACCGTATGCCATATATGCCAGGTCCCTTGAAACAGCAAGGATGGACCGGCTCCGGGCAAGGGAGCACGGCCATGGACACCGAGCACAGGGAGCACGGCCATGGACACTGAGCACACGGCCAGGGAGCACGGCCATGGACACCAAGCACAGGGAGCACGGCCATGGACACCGAGCACACGGCCAGGGAGCACGGCCATGGACACCGAGCACACGGCCAGGGAGCACGGCCATGGACACCGAGCACACGGCCATGGAGCACGGCCATGGACACGGAGCACACGGCCAGGGAGCACAGCCATGGACACCGAGCACACGGCCATGGAGCACGGCCATGGACACGGAGCACACGGCCAGGGAGCACGACCATGGACACCGAGCACACGGCCAGGGAGCACGGCCATGGACACCGAGCACACGGCCATGGAGCACGGCCATGGACACTGAGCACACGGCCAGGGAGCATGGCCATGGACACCGAGCACAGGGAGCACGGCCATGGACACCGAGCACACGGCCATGGAGCATGGCCATGGACACCGAGCACAGGGAGCACGGCCATGGACACCGAGCACACGGCCAGGGAGCACAGCCATGGACACCGAGCACACGGCCATGGAGCATGGCCATGGACACCGAGCACAGGGAGCACGGCCATGGACACCGAGCACACGGCCAGGGAGCACAGCCATGGACACCGAGCACACGGCCATGGAGCACGGCCATGGACACGGAGCACACGGCCAGGGAGCACGGCCATGGACACCGAGCACACGGCCAGGGAGCACGGCCATGGACACGGAGCACACAGCCAGGGAGCACGGCCCTGGACACTGAGCACACGGCCCTGGACACCGAGCACACGGCCAGGGATCACGGCCATGGACACGGAGCACACGGCCAGGGAGCACGGCCCTGGACACCGAGCACACGGCCCTGGACACCGAGCACACGGCCAGGGAGCACGGCCATGGACACTGAGCACACAGCCAGGGAGCACGGCCCTGGACACCGAGCACACGGCCAGGGAGCACGGCCATGGACACGGAGCACACGGCCAGGGAGCACGGCCCTGGACACCGAGCACACGGCCCTGGACACCGAGCACACGGCCAGGGAGCACGGCCATGGACACGGAGCACACGGCCAGGGAGCACGGCCCTGGACACCGAGCACACGGCCATGGACACCGAGCACACAGCCAGGCATGTGGGCCGAGGACCTGACCCCGCCAGACGGCCCTCCTTGCAGCGCGCCCCCTGCCAGGGCTTGCTCAGCCCCCCCTCCTGTCCCCTCCCCTCTCCCAGCTCCTGCTTCCTGCTGGCGGGGCAGGGGCCTGGGAACAGAAGCTCTCGGGCCGGGGAATCTAAGCTCTCCTCTGTGAGGGCCGCCACTCACTGTGACCTCAGCAAAGACAGGCTCTTGAGTTGCTGGGTGAGCCCCAGCCCGAGCCAGGAGCCAGGGTTCATCAGCCGCCAGGACTTAGAGCGAACACGGTCCCTGAACGGCATCTCGCTGAGCTGATTGCGGTTCTTGCACATCTAGGACGGCGGTGCTGGCTGCCAGGGCACCTCAGTCGGACTAGAACTCGGATGTGCTCAGACAGGAACTAATCTGGGCCTAAGCGATAGCGACCTCATGGCCGCCATATTCAGGATGCCTGGAGCACAGGAAACAGTGATGAGGAGAGAGGCGAGGAAAAGGTAAACCCCCATGTTCCAGAGCTGGACAGCACCGGGGACCAGAGCAGCCAGCAGAGGGGAGGCGAACGGGCAGTGGACAGAGGCAGGATGAGGTGCGTGCCCGCGGGTACCGGTGCAGTGGCTGGAGGTGCGGGAGGAGCTTTGCGCAGAGGAGAAGCTAAAGCAACTCCGTGAAGCTGAACATAGTCCATAGGCTGAGAGCATATACTGGGTGGACCGGTTAATAGTGCGGATTTTGTAATCAAAGAAAACACGATAATCTCAAGAGAAACACCAAAAGTGCTTTGTTCAAAGTAATGTCCGTCACTAGCTACACATTCCCCCATCTTCCAGGTAATTTGCGGAGACCGTCCCAATAGAACTTTTCTTGTTTTGAGGCAAACCATTCAGGAACCCAATTTTCCACTTCTTCGTACGTTGTGAAGTGCTGCTCAGAAAGTGCGTGCGCCATCGATCGGAACAAGTGGTCATCTGAAGGCACAAGGTCTGGTGAATACGGCGGGTGGGTTAATACTTCCCAGGCAAGACCTTTTAACGTGTCTTTAACTGGTTTGAAGTGTGTGATTGTGTTATCATGAAGCAAAATTACTTTGCCCTGTCTTCTGGCACATTCTGGTCATTTCACCATCAAACAGTGGTTCAAATTGATTATTTGTTGTCAGTGGTGATCAGTATTAATGGTTTCACCTGGTTTTAGAAGCTCATGATACACCACACCTTCCTCATCCCACCGAACGCAGAGCAGTGTCTTCTTTCCGAAGCGATTTGGCCTTGCAGTCGATGTTGATGGTTGACCTGGATCAACCCATGATTTTGTGCGTTTGGGATTCTCAAAATAAATCCACTTTTCATCGCCAGTCACAATTCGATGCAAAAAAAGACTTTCTTTCATGCCATTGAAGCAACATTTTACTGATGACTTTTCGGTTTTCCATTTGTCTTTTGTTCAGTTGATGTGGCGCCCATTTTCCTTCTTTTAAAATGGTTCCCATTGCGTGTAAACCATTGGAAATTGTTTGCTGAGCAACATTTAATCTTTCTGCAAGTTATTTTTGAGTTTGACATGGATCTTCACTCAATAATGCCTGTAATTGTTGGTCTTCAAACTGTTTCGGTTGACCTGGACGTGCCTCCTTGCATGCAAGCTCCCTGTTACTGCAGAACACCTCACGGGCAGGCGCAGGTGTCCCCTCTGCCTGCTCATTAAGAAACGCATCTGAGCCCTAGCCGGTTTGGCTCAGGGGATCGAGTGTCGGCCTATGGACTGGAAGGTCCCAGGTTCGATTCCGGTCAAGGGCATGTACCTTGGTTGCGGGCACATCCCCAGTAGGAGGTGTGCAGGAGGCTGCTGATCAATGTTTCTCTCTCATTGATGGTTCTAACTATCCCTCTCTCTTCCTCTCTGTAAAAAATCAATAAAATATATTTTAAAAAAAGAAAAAAGAAACGCATCTGAGAAAGGCAGCCTGGAAGCCCACAGGTGTGGCCACAGGTCCTGTGGCTGAGGCCTCTCCCTCTTCCCAGCCACAAGGCCCGCCTTCTCCAAACCTCTGACAGCCTGCGGTCCAACCAGAGCAGCCAGGAGCGCCCTCCTCGTGCTGAGGGAGGATGGGAACTCCTGGGGGGGCTTCAGGCTCAGACAGGCCAGGCCCAGCCGCCATCAGAGCCGCTGCCGTGGGAGTTGTCCACGTGCAGCCACGGCCCTGGAGCACACAGGGGCAGGGGTAGGCCCTTCCTGCCCGATTTGGAGCTTGGAGCGAGGGGTGAGTAGCTCGCTTGCCTTTCTGACGGCCTCCGCCCTCCCCACCTTCTGTAGGTCCCAAGGTCAGGCTCCCCAGCCAGGAGGGCAGCCCCAGGGGAGAAACCCCTGACCGCTGTGTTTGGAATCTGTTAGCGACCTTTGAACCATCACACTCGGGGCCAAACTTGACCTTGGAATCACAGGACACTTACTCCTAAAAGATAATAAAAAGGAAGAGATCACACACATAAACATGACCCCACAATGAAGCGACATCATGGGTGAAGAAATGAAGGCAGGGAGACAAGACATTACCCCACTCCAGGCATCAGTTTAAAAATAGGAGGTGGCGAGTGCAAATCTTCACTCTACAACCTTAAAACCCTCTGGCTTCCCCACCTATGTTATCAGGCGTCCAAGATGATTTATTTCCTTATTCTTGCCACATGTATGATTAGTTTAGTTTCATATTTAGCGATCTTTTCTACTGTAAACATTCCTCTAGTGCCCTGATGTGCATGTGTGTCCTGTCTACATCCTTTCTACCGTGGCTGTGGCCTCTGTCCACGCGTGGTCCAGAGAGCATCGCCTGTTAAGCACCACTGTGGACACGGAGTGTCACCACAGGGGTGCCACATCCATCAGGCCACAGAGCCAGAGACACTGCTCTTCGTGGCACCAGAGTTCCGTTTCTTTGGCTCCTGGCACAATGCAGCCATCGTCAGGTTTTGTATAAACACACGATGGAGTTTGGAGAGAGGCTTTGGGGCAGACGGAACCTCTTTGAAGTTCTAAAGGGTCCCAAGATTCAGGATTTAAGACTAAGGACTTAAAAACAAACAAGCAAGACTAAGGACTGAATTCTAAGACAGGCCTCTGGGGAGCCTCTGACTTTCTGGGGTGACCCTGACTTTGCTGGGTGCCTACCTTTCAGCATCATAGACACAGTAGCCCCTGACTCTCTGCATCATGCATGTCACACTCGCAGGCTAACAGGGGCCAAATTACAAGGTTTAAGCTTCCATTTTCATAGAAACGTAGGTTTATTTCGATAGCGACATGCTGAATACAAAGGGCTGAAACAAATGAGTCATCATTAACATAAATAGGACATTTTAATAAAAATTATTATTTTTTCTTGAACATTAACTTACCAGCACTGAATAACTGCACAAATTAACAAGCATAACACAAATAAACCTATTTTTCTGGTTCTCCAAAAGCGAAATATTTCCTGTTGCACACACCAAACAAGTTAGTCCAAGACTAATGATGTGGCCATCAGCTGCTAGAATATTCGCTGTTAATATTAGTGGAGAGAAATGGTGCACCTCTGCATAAGGGAAATGAATGCAACACGATTATAGTAATGAGTCATTAGCGAGCGTTGTAGTTCATTATTAATAATTATGTATAACAGGATCGTCTCCCCCTCTCCTCCAAGAAAAAAAATAAAAAAAATAATTATGTATAACAGGATAATGTAAAAATTAAGTTATGAAATTTTTATTAAAATGTTTCTTACATACCGTTATATTGGCTGGGCCACAAAAATATTTGTTGTGGGCCACATGTGGCCTGCAAGCTGTGAGTTTGACAGGCTTGCTCTATGTTAGATGGATAGTTACTATGTTTTCAGAGGAAAAACGTATAATTTGACAATAGACCGGATATTTGAAGTTAGAACTGTCATTGAAAACCTTACCTGCTCGTGGATGTATGACCGAGTCCCTCGGAGTTCATGTACACAGCAGAATAGCCTGGGGGAGTGTGAGCAATGAAGAGAATGCTAGCAACCCCAGGGGTGGGGGACCGACTCTAAGAGGTGCTCAGAGGCTTTAAGAAAGCCGCCTCCGGAGAGACTTGAATTGTGTGTGTTTTTTAGAATATAACCTCATACAGTTAAAGACGTAGACACTATTTAATATCTACCACCATTCTCGGAGGTGAAAGAGCCAGCACAGCTAACTGAACAAACACATTATCCAGGAGGACCTCAGAGTCCACGGAGGAAAATGATCTCCCGGCAGGAAAAATAAATAAAATCAAGGAAAAGAAACAAGACTAAGACAGCACTTGGGATGGGTGTTCTGAGTGCATTTAAGATCAAGTCAGATAACCCCTGGGACACAGAGCATCTATGAGCCACTGAGGGAAATCGGGACAAAGGCCCCTGTGATTCCAGGCAACAGGAAGATCAGCCAAGGGCTCCACATGCCTGCAGTGACCCCTGCTGGCGCCATCTTTTCATCTATAAACTCAAGAGCCCACAACAAGCAGCGGTTCTCAACCTGTGGGTCACGACCCCTTTGGGGGTCGAACGACCCTTTCACAGGGGTCGCCTAAGACCGTCAGAAAACACATATATAATTACACATTGTTTTTGTGATTAATCACTATGCTTTCATTATGTTCAATTTGTAACAATGAAATTGGGGGTCACCACACCATGAGGAACTGTGTTAAAGGGTCGCTGCGTTAGGAAGGTTGAGAACCACTGAAAGGCTTGGGAAGGGCAACCGCAGTTTTCATAGACTAATTGAGTCTGGAAGTTGGAAGGAGGCTGAGCGGACATTTAGCCTTGTCTCTGATTTCATAATTACACTTGATCTTAGCCAAAAGGCCGAGAAGCGATTGATTTCATAATTGATGGAACAGGCCTTTGGCTCGAAGAGGTGAAGTGACTGCTTTAGGTCACAGGCCTGGGGTTGCCGGGAAATGAAGACCTCTGCCCGGGTCTCGGCCTGTTCATGCAGGTGGGGCTCCCTGTCATAACAAATGACAGGCTCTGCGACACACGGAACAGCGAGGCCAGGCAGCGGCGCGGGAGCTTCGCTGGTTTTAAAACAAACTATCCACTTGATCCGGTGACTCAGACTCACTTTTGCTGAGAAGAGGGATTGCTGATCTAATCGACACTCACATGACACTTGCTTTTTCTTCCCCCTTTGGACTTTTGAGTTTATACAAACGTCACATCAGGCTGCGGCTTCCTTTTGGACTGTTCGCGGTTCTTCCTTCCTAGGGTACCGATGGCCCCATCTCTGCGATGTTGGTCTTTTTGAAATGTTTCTTTGGTGTTTAGTTGCTTTTAATATCCTTCCCTTTCTCCACCTCTAAACGCTCCTGGTACGGCAGGGAGAACGGGGCACACAGGTGGCAACGCTGTTCTACCGGGTTTTCCGAGAAGCCTGGCCGCTCCTCCCCCCCTCCCGAGCGCTCTCCGCTTCTTCCACCAGGAAATACCTCTCTGCCTGGCCGCCGGAAGCCGGTCCATCCTTGCTGCTTGACACAGTCGCTACAGGAAAGAAACATCTGCACAGCATATGTTTCAAGGGACCTGGCGTATATAGCACACTGTTCTTAATATGTTTGCTCCCCTTAGCGCTGTGTGTTTTAACCAAGGTCACCTCTCCGAGAAAGGTTGTTTCCCCAGGTAGGGATTTTTTCCTGAAGTCAGGGAGGGGATAAAACTCCTTAACTAAGTGCCAGGCGGGTAGTTAATCACTTTAACTACAAACAACTGGTATAAATACGGATGTAACAAGACAATAAAGAACCAGAACTTCGCTGGAGATCCTGAACAGAACTTGGCGTGAGATCCTGGCTAGGCTGCTGATCAACTGAACGCTGTCTCCGTGTCATTCCTTCTTCGCCGACTCCGTCCACACCTTTGGGGACCCCTGGACCCGCTGGGGTTGGACCCTAGCACCTGGCCGCTGCACTCCCTGGTTAAGTGCTGGCCCCGGACTGAATCTCGGGTTAGATTCCTGTCAAGCGCTCGGACTTCGGTTGCAGGCTCGAGCCTCGCTCCAGTCGGGGTGTGTGTGGGAGGCAGTCAATCAATGTCTCTCTCTCACATGGATGTTTCTCTCTGTCTCTCTCCCTCCCTCCCACTCTCTCTAAAAATCAATGGAAAAATACCCTGGGGTGAGGGTTAACAGTAACAACAAAAACCCTCAAAAAAGATAAGAAATACCTCTCCTCTGCTCCATAAATCCGAGTTCCCCGGCACTTCGTGACCCCGGGGTTTGGGCATGTATTCTCCAGTCACCGGACAAGACGGCAGGATCCTGGCTCCTGCTTACGTTCCCAGGCAGACGGAACCTTTGGCAAAGCCTCTTGGTCCTTCCCCACTGCGGTGCTGTCCTCTTTAAAACGGGAATAACACCAGCTAGGTTGACTCCCCAGGGTCGGACCGTCCTGTGGATGTCAGCCAGCGTCTCTCCCAGCTCCCCTGGCACGCAGACAATGGGCTCGGTGAACCATGGCCCTGGCAGCAGCGGGTTAAGCACATCAGCCTCCCTTTCTCCAGGCCCACGTGGCTGCTGTCATTGCCGAGTGCCCGCTCACCACCACCAGACCCCACTGGCTCCTGAACGACCCCACCCAGGGCCCGCCAGCCACCTGCGGCCGCGGCCATGCTGAGCCCTCGCATCCTGGAGGAAAGACACCGACCGGAAGAGGGCCGCGCCTCTGACCTGGGGTGGTTTCTCCTGGCGCCACTGCCCATGGCGACAGCTTGCTGTGTCCGCTCCCCGAGGTCCCCATCAATGCAGCGTCTGGCTCAGGAGCTCCCTGTAGAGAATCAGGTGTGAATAAATGGTCAGTGTCCGTAGGAAGAAGCTGACTTGATAGAAGGGGGATGATCTGATTGACAGCTCGCTTCTATTGACACCAGCGCGACGGGAACTCACACAGTAACACTATATTCTCTGAGCCAACTCCGACACTGTGTTATTTCTTCCGTGGCCAGAACACTGAGCTCCACGGGCCAACATGTGGAAGTGATGCTGGACCCTTCGTTGTAGTTCTTAATGACCTACTCACACACCTTTGTTTCCACCCACACAATGCTGGGCTCTTAGTTCCCTAGGGAGGAAACTTCCTCTAAAAAACACCAGAATTCGCCGAATGGAAGCCGGGCTGCCTCATCAGCCACTCGAAGCACAAGTAAGAAGGGGGTTACTGTATTCGCGGGGGAAGTGGCCCCGGTTATACAGGAGAAAAAGGGCTGGTGCTGCACAGCGAAGGGAGGGAGGACGGCCTGGGAGCCAGGGACTCTCTGGGCGACTTTCAGGATGACTCCCAGCTCCTGGGAGATGAGAGCAAGCCAAGCCAAGAAAGACCCACCGACGGCCCAGATCTCCCGGGAGTGGGACTTTGGTCACGCTGGCTGCTAACCATCACAGCCCTCTACCGTGGGAAATGAGGACACAGGGGACAGGGGACGGGAGTGGAGGAAGGAGCTGCAAATACCAGCTTTGGCCCATGAACTGCAGAAATGAGGACTGTATTCATCACGCATGTTTTCCAGTTTTTCTCTTTTCCCCTTCTCCCCTGGAGTCTTTCAGGATCTGAACCTACCACGAGGCGGGCCTGGGTCTGGAGGCAGTGAGGAGCATGGGATTGACCTTGAGGAGACTCATCATGGTCAAATCGGCAACTTCAGGTTCTATTTAAACCGGTTACCAGCAAAGGGAGGCTGAGATGATCAGGCGGAGGAGGCAGATTGCTTTTGCTGACAACTAAGACTCAGTGGAATTTGGGGGCTCCAGGTAGCTGGTCTCGTTAGAACCTACCCAGGCCCCCACTCTCCTCGCCATGCCCGGAAGCCCTGCGTGGTGATGCATAAAGCTGCAGATCAAACCTGGCTTGTTTTTTGGGTCCCTCAGCCCTGTTGATGTAAGACCTGAGTCAGGGAAGCGTTCTGACTCTCACAGGGCTCTAGGCTGCAAGAGTAAATGCCGGAGTTTGTCGTTTTCTTCCCGTCAGCATTCCAAGTAACCGGAAGCACCCCACAGCCCTTATAGCAAAGTTCCTGCCCCGATATTTCCCTGCAACGGCCACTTGGTCTCCTAAAGTCTAGTCGTTGAAAGGTGCCTGATCCCGAAGACAGCAGGTGATCTCGGGAGTGTTTTGTCACTGCGTGTGGGCGACCAACCGTCCCCGGGTTCCATTCATGACTGGACCCTACCCCATGGGTGGGAGAGCGGCCCTACATGCTCACATCACACGGCAGGCTGCTCGGGGGGAGGACATGAGGGGAGGGAAGGGAAGAAATGGCTGCCAGCGTGCTGTGATCTGACCACCGGCACTGAGTCGTGATCAACGCAGAGGGCACCCAGCTTTGAGCTGCTCCTCCCCTCCCTGGGCCCCCAGTGGGCGCTCTACTGCTAGGCAGTTGGAGGGGAGAGAAGCGATTTCTTGGAGTCCCAGTGGTGACCCCAGATTTGTCCCAGAAACGTTTTAAATGATGGCCACGCCTCCACTCTGATTCCTCAGAATCTACTGGACCCAAAAGGGCATGAAACACAGCGCTGTTTGTATATGAAATATAGTACGTTCCTGGGAAAATTATGAATAGGCTTTAATGAACAACCAAGAGCCAAGCTAACACCCAGACATTGTTTCTATGTAAACCAGACTTCAAGCCGATACAGGACATAAGACACCCTTCCCTCCCTCCCACGTACGCACCCCCCACCCTGGCGCCTCCCCTCCTGGCCCTCCCTCAGCACACCCCGTGGTGTGACAGTGAAGGGTCCCCCGTGGCGTCAGGGAAGGGCCCTGGCTGCCCGGGGAGCTTGGCAGGGGGTGGTTTACGGTCAGGGTGACAGGAAGACGAGCGCTTTCCCGGGGCCTCTCACTGCGCGGTGCGCAGACACCGCCCCGAAGGAGGCCGCCCCCCTCCAGTTCTCCAGGCACCTCCCCTTCTCCCAGTCAGTCCTGCACAGATGCCAGCAGCCTGCCCGGCCTCAGCGGGAGTCAAAGCGAAGGTCACAGCTCGGCCTGCCTCCTCCCAGCCCAGGCGCCTGCCTCCAGGTCTCAGCTCTTCCCAGGAAAGTACAGCCACTTGACAACAGCCTGCAGCGGCCTTTCCCACCAAGACACACACACACACACACACACACAGAGAGAGAGAGAGAGAGAGAGAGAGAGAGAGAGAGAGAGAGAGAAAGGCGTGCCTGCTGCTGCTCGGTCACTGTGCCGTGTAGAGCTCTGGGCTCACACCAAGCAGCACCTTAGAAGCCTGGCTACTGGGTGAGTCAGGTGGGGGCAGGGCTTTACAAACACCCAGGGCAGGCCCGGGAGACCCCTGGCGCCGTAGGAGAAAGAAAGCGGCTCTGGGTCCCAGGATGTGGGTGCGGCTAGAACGCTGGCCTGGCCGTGTGACTCCCAGCAAGGCCGTCAGTGCTTTGCGTGTTGTAGTGAAGAAAAGTCCTGAGGGTCAGAGAGGATGCCTGTGAGCATCTCACATTGTGTGTGGCGGCGGCAGAAGCACAGCCAACAGCCGCATTAAAACTGCTGCTGCGCTAGAAGGAAGCCGGTCAGCGCGGGAGAGACCTGGTTTCAAACCCCGGCTGCCACGCTTAGTCTTTGATAAGGGACATGTCTGTGCTCAGTCTCCTGATGTGCATAGCAGTTACAATAACTCCTACCTGATGGAATCGCTGTGAGGAGAAATGAAACGCTGGTGAAACACTTGGCACCTTCCTGCTGTTTTCTGAAACCAGCTACGCCAGCAGGACTGCCACTGGACACGCCTCAAACTGCCTCTGACATGACAAACATTCTACTTCACATGCAGACATGCACAGGCCCTGTGTTTAGCATAATCTCTGCAGATAAGGGCACAGGTCCCATTCATTCCTGCAGGAGAGCATGGGGATGGGTGGCCGGGGTGATGAAGGGCTATGACGAGGGGGCAGGTGGATCCTTCCGGGTCATGGCCGGGGACAGCAATGCAGGCGTCTGGACTCGTCCATCCATGTTGTGAGGGAAAGCTGTTGCCTGGATAGACCTGAGCACAGATCCCAGTGACCACGCCCTGGGGGCAGGCTGGACCGTCCGCCCTCCTCTGAAGCCGGGCCCAGCCAGCCCTCAGCTGCCCCTGCAGGGCTGCCTGTGCTGGTGTGGGGGCCGCAGGCAAGTAGGAACGTGCCAGCCGTGTTCACACAAACATCCCTGCTCCGTCCCGAGAGCAAACCTATAAATAGTCATCCTGGACACGCTCACACCAGACCCTTGTGGAATTATCTGTCTTCACAGGGTGTACTTGGCACCTAGGCTGGCGGAGCCTGGACCCGTGCCTGACGTATACGAGGCCCCCGGTAAGTGTTCCCTGGAATGAGCTGACCTGCGGCCTTAGCCTGGGCCACGTCCCGACCAGAACCAGAACCGGCGTCCATGGGTCGTACCACGTGCCTGGCCCTGTACGAGGCCCTTTATGTGGCGATCACCTCATTCGCCTGCAAACTCGTGCCCCCCCCCCCGGTTTAGGAAGGAGTTCAGAAGTCATCTCTTCTGTGACAACTCCTTGGCCCCTCCCCCGGGCAGAGCCCTCTGCCCACGGCACTGCCAGCCCACGGCTCTGTCTTCAGAGCACTCACCGCCTTCTGCGAGGCTGCCTGCCCCGGCGGTGGGAGGCCATGGGCTGTGCCTTTGTGACGGTTCTGTTACTTAGCACAGCATGACATTAACTTTCAGAACACTTGCACTTCCGCTAAGTAATGCACCACTGAGTACATTTGTTAGAAAACAGCGTCCTTTGCCCGCCGGAGTGGCCCAGTTGGTTGAATGTCCTTCTGTGCACCAAAAGGTCACGGGTTCGATTCCTGGTCAGGGCACCTATCTGGGTTGAGGGTTTGAGCCTCAGTGGGGGCCCGTATGGAAGGCAACCATGACTGTTTCTCTCTTCCCTCCCCTCCCCTCCCCCCCCGTCCCCTCCCCCCCCATCCCCTCCCCTCCCCTCCCCTCCCCTCCCCTCCCCTCCCCTCCCCTCCCCTCCCCTCCCCTCCTTCTCTCTCTCTCCTCGGGTGAGGATTAGAAAACACCTGCATCCTTCTACACATAAAGTCAGCTAATATTTTCATGTAACTGAGAAAAAGGACAATTTTATAAAATGATAAAAAGTGACGTCTGTATCAGAGAATTTACAATCAAGACACACGTAGGTTGAAAGTAAATGTATGGAAGAAGATATACCATGCAAACACAAATCATAAGAAAGCGGAATGGCTACATTAGCACCACACAGAGCAGACTGCAGAAGAGGGACTATTACCAGAGATAAAGAGGCACATTTCCGGTTTGGCTCAGTGGATAGAGCGTCGGCCTATGGACTGAAAGGTTCCAGGTTCGATTCCGGTCAAGGGCATGTACCTTGGTTGTGGGCACATCCCCAGTAGGGAGTGTGCAGGAGGCAGCTGATCGATGTTTCTCTCTCATCAATGTTTCTAACTCTCTATCTCTCTCCCTTCCTCTCTGTCAAAAAACTAAAAATAAAAAAAAGAGGCACATTTCATGATGACAAAGAAGCCAGCTCACCTACCTGTAGAAATGCATGCGTCAGTCACGGAGCTTCAGAACACAGGAGGCAAAGCCTGATAGAACAGCAAGAACATCAATCAATCCATCCTTGCAGCTGGAGGCTTCAACACTTCGCCTAGTAATTGTAGAACAAGTAGGTTGCTGATAAGCAAGGACTTGTAAAACCTAAACAACCTCACTTGACCTAATGGACACTGAGTCACACACACAACACCAGGATACACATTCTCTCCACGTGCTCATGAGCCATTCGGCCAGGCAGACCACCTGCTGGCCCACAAAAGCAGCTTCCATCCATGTACAAGGTTAAAATCATACTGGGGCCCTACCTGGTTTGGCTCAGTGGATAGAGCATCGGCCGGTGGACTGAAGGGTCCCGGGTTCGATTCCGGTCAAGGGTATGTTCTCTGATTATAAGAGAATTAAATTAAAAATCAATAGCAAAAATATATTTTAAAAATCTCCAAAAACTTGGAAACTAAACAAATATTTGATAATAACCAACAGATGAAGAAAATAATCACAAGAACAATTAGAACACATTTTGTTGGTGCATGACTCCTAGGTCTGCTTCAACATGCTGACATTTTTATGTAGGCACATGGGTGAGGCTACCCGAGACAAGACTGGTACATGTGCCTCATTGGTTTCGAATCTCATCGTGGAAGAGATCCTGGAACTAATTCATGCTGAGAATGCACGGCAGCCACGCGGACATTTACACCTGGTGGAGAGAAACCCTCATCCTTTTCTGTCCTCACTTCTGAGGTGTAAATGTTTGATGAATAGGAGATTGTACCTGTCTCCACGGAGCGCGCAGTCGAGGGGCCAGCGGTCCGCAGGGCCACTCTCTGTCCCGACACCAATGCCCAGGCCGTCTCTCTAATGGCCTGGCTTAGAACGACATGTCTGTAGTCCTCACCGGTATAGTTAGCTTACATGCTGAGTCTGTTTTCTTTACTCTTTTTTTGGTTTCACTTTTCTTTTTATTCTTCTATTAAGCCCATGCTGTTTAAAAAACATGAGTTCTTCAAAGAACTTATATACTTACAGGCACAGCCCATGGGCACGGGCAATAGGGTAGTGATGACCTGGGGCGGGGGTGTCGGGGCTGGGAGGAGGGGGTAAAGGGGGAAAAATGGTAGGTACTATCAACAATAAAAATGTATTTAAAATAAAAACATAAAAATACCGATTCTTAAACTGTTTTCATATCCATTAATATTAGTCCCTCTCATTTCTTTCCCTTATCAAAGTTTACCTAGCTATTCTGAAATACTTGTTGTATTTAAAAATCCATTGATGTTTTATGGAAATTACATGGCATTTACTGACTACAGAAAATTGAATTTTTACAACATTGAGTCTTCCTATTCAAGAAGATGTGTCTTTCTATTTATTGCTTGTTTTAATATTTCCTCATATGGAACAGTGGTTCTCTACCCTGGCTGTACGTTATAATCACGTGGGTGGTTTAAAAATACAGATGTCGAGGCCCCATCACCAACAGCACAATTGTTTTAGTGCGGAGCGCAGGCGTGTGTGTTATTAAGAGCTTAACTCAGTCAGGGTTAATGAAGAGCCACTGAGGTAGAGCCTGAGCACTTCTAACGGGTGTGTGTGTGTGTGTGTGTGTGTGGTGTGTGGCTTAGTTTGGGCTGTTATCTTGAATGGTATCTACTTTGTTCATTACATTTTCTTACTTTTGCATAAAGAATCTATGATTTCAGAGTGTATTAGTTGTGTAACAGGCCAACTTCCTTAATTTGTTGCATATACATTTTCAGTGGATTCTTTAGATTTCTACAGGTGTTAAGTTATACCATCTGCAAAAATGACAACTATGCCTTTTCTAAGTAGAGTCTTTATTCCTCTTTACCAAGTATTTAAATTTAATCCATTCTCATCATATTTCTCCTCTGAATTTGAGTGGAGATGAAACATATTAGATTTCTTCAACATGTGAAATTAAGGTAGAAAATTTGATTGTATTACAGATTTAAATTTATTGTATCATGTACATATGTCCAATATTTAACCCAGATTTGGAGCCTTAATAATAGTAATGCCTTATTTACAGACTTTAGTCAATAATTTTCTGTTTGTTACAAAAAGGAGAGAAGATACATAAACTGAATTCACAGTTTAAACAAGTCCTGTGACCTTAGAAAAATGGGTGGTACAGTGATGTAGTTCCCAGAGCCCCCAGCAGGGGCCAGGATGCTCTTGCTAAAGCTAATGAAATAAAAATGTTTTTACTATAATTCAAGGTTTTATTTACTTTCAAACTAATAAGAAAGCCAGATAGGACTCTTTATAGTTAAAATTCCTAGAAACCACTGACATTCATTTTAAATATCAAGAATGTAAATATGTAATTCAAAATATTGAAAAATTAGTTTAACATAAATAGTGATGTTCTACAGCAAAAGGCTGAGACCCAGTATCTGAACAAATGGGCACCCAAAGTACATGAGTCAGTAGGCACTGAACCCCTCACGCTAACTGCAAACCAGGCCATTGGGCTGCCAGTTGCCCAGGCAGACCGTGGCCCGGGGCCAGGAACAAAGGGCAGTGCTGTGGCATCCGTCCAGGACATGGAGCCCTGACCTTATTGGTTAATTTTAGAACATTTAAAAAAAATTCCTGCCCAGCCTGTGTGGCTCAGTGGTTGAGCAGAGACCTATGAACCAGGAGGTCACAGTTAGATTCCCGGTCAGGGCACATGCCCGGGTTGTGGGCTCGATCCTCAGTGTGGGGCATGCAGGAGGCAGCCTATCCATGATTCTCTCTCATCACTGATGTTTCTATCTCTCTCTCTCTCTCCCTTCCTCTCTGAAATCAAGAAAAATATATTTTAAAAGATTCTTAACTCAATATAAAAGAAGTACTTGGTATATCAAGAGTATTTCCATGCAAATTGCCTTTGTAAGTCCAATACACTGTTTTTAATTTAATTTAATTCCAATTTAAATCATGTAGCTCTCTCTGGGCCTCAGCTTCTTCATCTGTTCATGAGAAGATTGGATATAACAATCTTAACATTTTTATGTTCCCAAGTTTGATTTTTTTTCTTAGGTAACAGGCACCACTTCCCCATCTCTAATTCCTTGCACAGGACCTGTCACAAGCCAGGTGCTCAGGAAGCGTTTAAACAGGAAATGAACAAATGAACACATTTTTAAATGGTTCTTTCTGGGCGTTTATGAAAGGACTTGGGAACAGAATTCCTCTGTGAACTATGGAGAACAGCACTTCAGGCAGCTCCAGGGGAATAGAGAGCTGAATGCTCAGAGGAGCTGAGCTCTGCAGCCACACTACTTCCGAGCCACTCCAGAGGGAAGAGGGCGTTATGTTTTTAAGAAAGGCGTTATGTTTTTTTGAAACTTTACATCTTAAGATCTAAAACTTTTTTTCTTATTTGCAGAAACATTCTTTGTAGTGGGTCGATGGTTTTCAAAGGTCCCCAAAACAAAACCCTGAAAGTTACAAGCTTTCTCCTGGGGAGCGGCTGTTTACTGGAAACGTTAACTCTTGCGGGTGAAGATTTAAGACGAGAGCTGTGCCTGCCGATTCAGTCCACAGCGCCATCTGCTCCGGAAGCCACCTGCTGGCTCTAGAGTAAACCAAGCATCGTGATGGAGGCCAGGGTCAAACACAACGGCCTTCTTATTGTATTCAGTTTCTCATTAGTAATTTTTAAAAGTCTGACTCATTAAATTTGGGCGGGAATGCCCAGCTGCGGGCAGACAGTGTGCCTTCTTCCCCAGGGGTGGGCAGTGGCGGCGGTGCAGACAGAGGTGAGAGAGTGGCCGCGCCAGACTTGAGAGCAGCTTGCAATATCGGGCAATCTGAAACATCCCTCCAAGCTCTCTCACTGCATGCACATTAGACTAAACAAAAATAAAGGTGAAGTCCAGTGAAAAGGGCTAAATGAGTGAATCACAGGCTTTTCCAAACACCAGCCACAGCCTTGGGGTGACGGACGTAAGTAGCTATGCTTCTTTGCTGCTGATACAACAAGGACCTTATTTGAGCCGGGTTCTGAAGCTCAGATAATGGAAAGATTTCTTCCAAAGGAAAACCGATTCTTTGAAAACTCCCATAAATCACAGTCACCCCCATCCCTCCAGGTAGCACTGGAAGCCAACTTGACGATAGTAGAGACCTCACCTGTGGACACTGCTGGGAGACACGGCAAACACGAAGCCACGGGAGTAGCACTCCGATGTGAGGTGGTTATCCGGGTGACCTGGAATACGCACGAGGAACTAAGTTTGGCCCGGCCGGTGTCGCTCAGTGGTTGAGTGTGGACCTATGAACCAGGAGGTCAGGGTTCCATTCCCAGTCAGGACACATGCCCGGATTGTGGGCTCCATCCCCAGTGTGGGGCCTGCAGGAGGCAGTTGATCCATGATTCTCTCTCATCATTGATGTTTTGCTCTCCCTCTCCCTTCCTCTGTGAAACCAATAAAAAAATATTTTTAAAAAAGACTAAATTTTATGAAATCACTTATGGAACTCACTGATGTCCCGAGAAGGTCAGGCACTGGGTTTGAAAGCGCATCCTGAAAACAGGCTGGGTGCTGGCCCCGCCGCTGGCGACTCACACAGCCATGCCTTCTGGGGTTCATCCGAGCAATCAACTCCAGCACAGCTTCAGGGGAGCTCCCTCCTGCTGGTGTGAGGGAGCAGGAGAGAAGGCTCACGAGAAACTTAGTGCTTTACAACGAAGGACACGAAGGCAAGAGAAGACTGTGACCCAGACAAGCAGGTCATGGTTCTCCCACTCTGTCAAGGCATATCATCCCATCTCGGCCTTGGTCACACACACACACGCACACACGCACACACACACACGCACACACGCACACGCACACACACGCACGCGCGCGCACACACACAGCTCTCTGGGTACCTCTGATGCTCCTGTGGCCTGTTGGGTAAGGACTGTAGTTGTCTTAACCAGTGGTGCCCTAGCCAACAGGTCACTCTCTAGCCAGGGCCCTGGTCAGAGCCACGGTATCTCTGGGGGTCATAGGTCATTAAATACTGAAGTTCCACTGGATTGTCCAGTGTGCCCGGTGCTGGGGCAGAGCACTTACCAGGGCAGCAAGCACCACCAGTCTCCCCGGCCAGGCTGGGTCAGAGAACCAACACAAGTGTTGTGAACGTAGTCAGAGCAAACCCAAACCCACAGGCCACTCAGAAAGCCCGTAAACCGACCAACTATACACCATGAAAGCTTAGAAAGTTGATGTTTCTTGTGTTTAAGGAGAAACTCACTCACTGATTGGTTCCACTCTTCAGCAAACACCCTTTTGCCAACCTGATAATGTGACAGGCATTGGACCAAGAGTTGCAGAGACCAAAGTGCACCACGTGACCCCCCACTGTTAAAGAGCGCATGGCCTACTTGCAGGACGGAGGACAGCAAGGAAACGAAAGCCCACCTTCGGGAACTAGTGGAGGGGCACGCCCTACACAAGTGCAGCACTAAGTCTGGAGTCTAGCATCTTTCTTCAGCGAAAAACGAGGACACCAAGTGCTAGCTTACTTTTATTCTCTGTGTCAAATGTGTAACCAGTGAACCAGAGTTCCCACTTTGGAAGGCAGGAGGGAGAAGTAGGAGTTTGGAGTTTTGCTAAGTGAGTGCCAACTCTGTCTTACCTGGGACAGTAGACGAGGCGTTTGAGAAGGTGCACATTACCATCACAGACTGCCTGGAAGACCAGCCACAGAAACCCCTGCGCGGGCTCCGCCTCTCTCCGGCACAGACAGATGGACGGTGTCCTCTCCGTAACCACCAGTGGGTGGCTGGTGGTTGTAATAAATAGTTTATATCTCCGCTCTGCAATAATCACATCTCAGTAAATAAATACACAATGTTTAAAATGACTATATTTGCTGTTTCATTAAAAGCAAAGCTACAGGTCACAGGAGGAGGGAACCCTGAGCTAGGGAAAACCACTCAATGAAAGCCGCGTAAAAAGTACCACTTTGGGCCATGGCTCTCAGAATACAGTCTGGGCAGCTGGAGAGCAGATCCTTTCAGAAAACCCGTGGGGCACACACCACCTCCACGATGCTAAGACTTCTGTGCTATTCGGAGTCTTTCTTACGCGTCCAGGGGGGTTTCCCGAGGCTCCACCATATGTGACATCGTCACTCTGTCAGCAGACAGAATATATGCCTGCATGTGCCTGTATTCTAACACTTCTCATTTTATTATTTTATATATATTTTTATTGATTTCAAAGAGGAAGAGAGAGGGAGAGAGAGATAGAAACATCAATGATGATAGAGAATCATTGATCAGCTGCCTCCAACACATCCCCCACTGGGGATGGAGCCTACAATCTGGCATGTGCCCTTGACTGGAATCGAACCCAGGATCCTTCTGTCTGTAGGCCGATGCTCTATCCACTGAGCCAAACCAGCTAGGGTGTGACACTTCTCATTTTAAACTTCTCATGGTAAGTATTTGACAGACATGTCCCATATAGTCAAAGTTTTTGAGGATCCTAAAGAATTTTTCAGAGTATAAAGAAATCTTGAGACAAAAAAGTTTGAGAATTATTGCCTTAGGGCAGGGGTGGGGAGCCTTTCTCTGCCAAGGGCCATTGGATATTTATAACACCATCCTCAGGCCAGACAAAGCTATCCACATAGAAATTAGCCTGCTCTATTTGGTCAAACATTCAATGAACTCACCCCTGATGCCTTGGCAGGGCCAGACCAAAGGATTTCTCAGGCCTTATATGGCCCGTGGGCCGGACGTTTCCCATGCCTTAGGGGATGAACCTCAACTGAAAGGAAGACCTTACCAAACTCCCTCCCATTTCACACAAAGAAACTGAATCAGGTGTCGTGAGGACAGTGACTGTGTCTGTCTTGCTCATTGTTTTCTCCTCAGAGGCTAGCACAGTGCCAGGCACATGGTAGATATTAGAATCCTATATAATAAAAGCCTAATATGCTAAGTGTCTGGTTGACTGGTCAGCCATTCAACCAATCAAAGCATAATATGCTAATGATATGCTAAGGCTGCTCAACCACTTGCTATGACATGCACTGACCACCAGGGGGCAGACGCTCTGACCAGTAGGTTAGCATGCTGCTGGGGTTTGGCTGATCGGGACTGAGTGAGATGGTCTGGACATGTCCTGGAGTCCTCCCACGGTCCCTCCCCACTGGCCAACCTCCTGCATCCCTCCCTGGCCCTGATCGTGCACCGGTGGGGTCCCTCGGCCTGGCCTGCACCCTCTCGCAATCTGGGACCCCTCAGGGAATGTTGGAGAGCCGGTTTCAGCCCAATCCCGCAGGCCAGGCCGAGGGACCCCACTGGTGCACAAATTCGTGCACCGGGCCTCTAGTATCTCATAAAGCAGTCCATGAGTTAGTATGCGCACACTCACAGGTGAGGTCTCTGCAGACTGCCTTAATCAGGGTCACACAACTGTCAGCCACAGAGTCAGGCTATCTCCGTGTTCTGTGCCTGGACTGTTGGTCCCTAGCTCACGGATACTTCGGTTTTTGTTGGTTTTTGTTCTACAATCTGTTGAAAGTAGATAATCAGGTCTCGTCCATGGGAGATGGCTGTTATGTGAGTTGGGCTCCATGGGGCTTGTTCCCAGCCGTAAGCATAACCAGCATCGAGTGATACCAATGTGCAGGCAACGGCAAGGGTGCTCAGCTAAAGTAGAACTTTCTGGGTTTTCCCCACAACAGAGCTGCAATTAGGATCCGTTCTTATTCTAATTTCTGGTTTCGGCCTCCTTCCTTTGGCCACAGCATGGAGCTAAGGTGTCTTTACATGACTGCGCCCAGGAGTCCCCAGACTGTAAAGAGTAAACATTTTTGAGGGAAATATACTTTATACTCTCTTTATAAAGTATATGCAATACACTCTATACCCCTCCCCTGGCGTTTGTAGCAGAGGCGAGAGACACCTGCCTGCCCCCTGCTCAGAGTCACAGAAGGCTAAGGCCGCCCAGGACAAGGAGGGCCAGGGCAGGACAAACGCGAGGCTTGGGAAGGCTGCCCTGGCCACTTCCACGTGAGCTCCTGTGAGAAACACTTCCAGAGACGGCCACCCCGAGACCAGGCCACAGCCGGCCCCCAAGCTCTCCTCTGCTCAGGCCTCACGGGGACCTGCCCCCTGCTCCCCCTGAGCGGGAGGCCCCGCAGTCAGGGCGGGTCCTACAGCTGGGGCCCGGCTGCCTGGGCCCTGGGGACCGTGCAATCCCTGCCACTGGGAAAGGAAGGCGTGCTCTTCAGTCCTTCACACACTCATTCAGGACTGACCTTTACTGGAGCCGGCGAGACGTCGCTGATTCTCGTCGTTCACGGTGGTGACGGTCCACAGTCAGGGCCCCACTGGAGAGGGGACCCCGAGCCCCCACGCCTGGGGCGGTGCAGGCAAGGCTCCCGTTCTCGCCCACTGACCAGGGCGTAACCGAGCTTTATAGGAGCTCCTGTGGGAAGAGATCTTACTTAATAGGCCTTACTGATTCATTAGCATTGAACTCCAGGCCCAAAGCACTGTGACTCAAGTCTGAAGAAAGCTTGTCTAACACTCATTGTTCCATAAGGAAATTTTTTCCTGTCATATCACAACCTCCTTTTTTAAAAAAATGTGGTAAAATATAAGTAACATAAATGTGGCCATTTCACCAGGTGCGTGTGCAGTTCAGGGGCACGCAGTGCATTTACACGCGGGGCAGCCGTCACCGCCGCCCCTGCCAGGGCTGTGACTGCCCAGTGCAGTGTCCCCAGCCCCCCCGCGCCCCACCCCCGCCTCCAGCCACCCTCCTCCCCCCCCTTCCCTGTGGAGCACGCACTTCAGCAGGGTCTTGGGGGCCATTTATTGCAGCAGAATCACCCCTGAAAAGGGCACACCGATGTGAGAAAGACGGCACGAAGCGGGCTGCGAAGAGCACTGTGTCCAGCAGGGGAGCCGCGGCCAGGCCTGGTGACCCCCCTGGGACCCGTGTCGGAGCCTCAACATGCTCGCCACTCTGCGCTGACCACGGAAGCCCCTGAATATCGACGTGAGGGTCGATAAAGAGAAATCAGTCTTAGCAAGCGGCACACTGGCCACTATGGAATCCATGAGTAGGCGAGGCTGGCCATCTGGGGAAGCGACAGCCTCTGCTTATTTATTCCGAGAAGCAAGAGCAGGACTGCAGCGCCCGCCGCCCGCCGCCCGCCGGGAACATCTTGTTTGCCTCGAGGCCGGCGGGGTGGCCGTGCGTGGTGGCCGTTGGCAGCTACCCCTGCGGCGGTTCTGGTTCCTGCGGAGGATAAAGTTAAGCACAGCCCAAACCCCTCTGCGTGAAACAAAAACCAGGCACTCCGTCCCATTATCAATCACTTGCGATATGACAGGCGCTGTATTCAGCAATTTACATGCATTATTAAGTTACACTCCCCAAAACTGCGCGAGGGCACCGACGGCGCTGGCACATCCATTATCGTGTAGTTAGGAGTGGCAGGTGAGACTTGAACTCAGGGCGGTGTGGCTCCAGAGCCCAGCTCCGCAATTCTAATTTTTTAAAAAAAGGTTCGACTACTCATGTTACACTTATGATAATATTATAAAGATTCATACGTTCAAAAATAAATTTACCAAACAAAGCCTTGTAAGGCTGGTCTTACACTGGCCTAGAACAAGGAGGATCTGAAATCCTCTGGGCATCTGGCTTGTGTCTGGTTTTCCTTAATCTTTAACGATGGGCAGATCTAATGCATTATGTAAGGCCATTTTTTTCTCAAGAGATGTAGATGCCTCTTAAGAATTTGATGAAAATGCATTAACTTTTCAGGCTACTGAGTTGCATTTTAGTGCACTGAGGCAGTAAGTGGACAATGTGCAAAGGTGATAGTGACCTAAAATTAATAAATATTTGATATTAACCATGGCACTCTCTTGGGGGTAAAAAGAGTAACGGATTAGCTCTCTTAGGAGCCCTGAGCTTCCCCGAGAGGAGTGGGGGGACAGCCCTGCTTCTTGCTGGCGGGGCTGCTGGGCTCCTGGCCCCGAAACTCAGGGGGTGAGTGCAATCCCTGCAGGGGCCGCTCAGGTGTAGAGCACAGAACCCCGCCTCTGCTCCCTGACCCCCCCCCCCCCCCGTTCCCCGACAAGCCCCGCCAGGTGTCTGCCCTCTGGTCAAAATGAGAAATGGCAAAGGGGTGCAAACCCATCACAGTATTGGGGGGAATGGGTGCCCTTTGACGGTGGAGCGCTTCCCTTGAGTGCTCACAATATTCTGACATAATTTCTGGGGGACAGAGACCACATGTCTTGCTTTTACCACTGGCATCTGAGGCGGATGTAGTAGGTGCTATGTTGCTTGTCAGAAAGTCCACTACTTTTTTTATTCTAAGTTCAGGAATTTTCTACTGGCTCACAATATGCTCTTGGTAATAAACTATGAAGCAGTACATCTTCTGAGAGATATTCGTCTGTAATTTTAGAATAGGAAATAACAATAGTAAATAATAAAAAAAATGAGCACTATTTTTATATGAATAAAATATATTAAATTATTTAAAAATAATTCCATGTGCACTGTAACATGATAAGTATGATTTTCAACATGTGCTAAAAATGTAGTCAGGAAAAAAGTTTCTCAAATTAGAGCTGAAAACCTTTTACTAGTATGACAACCGTGACTTTCATCCAGGTCTTCCTAATTTAAATTTACATTCTCCTAATTCCACAGGACTGAAAATAATGTAATACAACAAATAATTTTTTTTTTTACTTCAAATGCTTGCTTAAATAGCATACAATAATTTTTAATTCTTGAGGAAGTAACATTTCAGCTTGTAAAATATGAAGTGTAAACTGAGACTTACTTGTTTCAATTATAACTGAAGAGTCCCACATGTACAGATGAATCAGACTGAAGTGCAGTTGATGTTATTGTTTACATACTTTCATTTCTCAACTGTCACCTCTCCCTCCGCTGATCTGTAGATTTCCTTCTTTTATGAAGCACGCAGAGGCACCGCCCGCCCTGGCCTGTAACAGAACACTGCGTGGGGACTTGTGACAGACAGGGTTTAACCTCTGACAGCGAGATTCATTGTGGAGCAGGAGCCAATCACAGGTCCTGACGACACTGGTCTCATCCGAGTCGGAATATAAAAAGCCACTTGGAAGACAGCGTGCAAGATTCCCTGGGTGGCCACTGGCGTCTCCGACTGTCCAGGCATTCCCCTTTGCTTGGCATTACTCAAAAGCAAAGGAGGAGAAGGAGCAGGAAAAGACCGCACAGCTTCTACATCATGCAAAAGCTGCAAGTCTATGTGTCCATTTACCTGTTCATGCTGATCGTCGCCGGCCCCGTGGACCTGAGTGAGAACGGCGAGCAGAAAGGCGATGTGGAGAAAGAGGGGCCGTGCAACGCGTGCACCTGGAGGCAGAACACGAAGTCTTCCCGAATAGAAGCCATAAAGATCCAGATCCTCAGCAAACTGCGCCTGGAAACAGCGCCCAACATCAGCAAGGAAGCCATCCGGCAGCTCCTGCCCCGGGCCCCGCCGCTGCGGGAGCTCATCGACCAGGACGACGTGCAGCGGGACGGCGGCAGCGAGGGCTCCCTGGAGGAGGACGACTACCACGCCACCACGGAGACGGTCATCGCCATGCCCACAGCACGTGAGTAGCCGCCCGCACGGCCTGGCCGGCTGCCCGCCGGGTGTGTGAGGCACGGCCTGTGCTCAGGCTCTAACAAGCCGGGGTTTTATGTAAGTAGGAGGGACCACAGCTTTGTTTCCTCAGGATTTCATGAGACTCAGATCTGAAAGTGCTCGCCACGCATTCACGGTGCTTAGTGGGATGTGGCAGAGGTACCATGCCAGGCTGCCACAGTCACCAGCACCAAGGCCACTAGGAGAGGAGCTACAAGCCACGTTACAACTCACATACAACCCATGCTTGCATTTGCTTGCTTGAAACACGCATGTCTAGTGATGAGGCTTTTCACTGAGAACAGGGATGGGGGTGGGGAGGTGGGGGGAGGGGGGGCTGTACGTCTAAGCCCAGCTGAGCATTTGCTGGCCACCTGGAATGACTCCTGGAATTCAAAACCATTCCCCACAGGGTGTCTGTGTTCTTCGCAATTAAGCTATTTAATTTTAAAAGCGATTACACTGGAGAGTATGAGAAAGTATTTCTTAAATGCAGTATATTAAAACGTGCAATGACAAAGCAAACACAGCATAATGATGATCAAGCACTAATTATCGGGAAATGCCTAAGAAATAAACGCTTCAGCCGAGTAGGTTATGGCTCACCAAGCCCTGCTTGAAGCTGGACCACAGCGCTATGGCTGCAAGCCTCCGGCCTGCACATTTCCAGGCAGGCACACTGCCTAAGAACTTCTAAAATATTGTCCAACTCTTCGGGGCGGGAGGACGACTATCTGTGGTATCTACCTTGCTCCTGAAAGAGAATATATGTCATACAACTCCTTCTGCAGTCAGTTCAAAACTACAGTCCAAGGAAGGGAGCCAGGCACCTTCACAGAAGCACGACCAGAACGACTGGGTGCCGTGTGTCTGCGGGTCTTGCCTTATACAGTGCTTTCTGCCCTTTACACCGGGCTCGAGACAGGTTCGAAATATTGTTCTCCCTGTCCAGTCATCAGGTGATAATGCAACTAAGGCTTTTCCTTGAAGACTCCGTTATCAGCTGGTCCCGGAGCAGATCTGCCTTATTTATAAACTATCTCAGGGAAACCAAGAGGAGAAACATTTCCAACGGCTTCTGCTCACACCGACAGCCTGGCACCAAAGACGCGCTTTCTAACTTTTCAAACAGCCCCAAGTTAACCTTTAACTAATTACCTGCCTGGGTTCGATCTTTTAAAACGCTATTCCAGAGCCCACACGTAGCCGATGTCCTGTATTTTCTGCTCACTGCCCAGGCTCGGCTGCGGCTCAGTGTCTTGTCCCCAGGTAATTCCGGCCTGGGGGGAGGGTTCCTCCTCCAGACTGATTGGTACAGCTGCTCAGTAAGTGTAACTGCTCAGATTCCCAAAGAATTCTAAGTGGATGTTCCTCCACGGTGTCTCTTGTTCTCTCTAATCATCATCATTTTAAAACCTCATCCGCTGTTCGTTCCTTCTCAGGGTTTCCCCGAGTCCACAGTTCTCTGGAAAGAGAGCAGATTCCTCATAAACAGCTGAAAAAACATCTAAAAAATTCTGAAGAACTAGAGTCATTCTTTTCTTGGATATTTTTCTGAGTTATGAATGAAATCCTACAGTTTTTCATCTTAAAAGACTAAATATACATTCATTAATCCAATAGAAAAAAATACTCACCAGTTAATATGAAAGGGTTTCTTCATTTTTTTAATGAGAAGTAATTTCAGTAACTTTCTGATTCATTTTTTAGCTGATCTTCTGACGCAAGTGGAAGGAAAACCCAAATGCTGCTTCTTTAAGTTCAGCTCTAAAATACAATTCAATAAGGTGGTCAAGGCCCAGCTGTGGATCTACCTGAGGCCCGTCAAGACGCCCACGACGGTGTTTGTGCAAATCCTGAGGCTCGTCAAGCCCATGAAAGACGGGACGAGGTACACGGGAATCCGATCCCTGAAACTCGACATGAGCCCGGGCGCTGGCATTTGGCAGAGCATCGATGTGAAGACCGTGTTGCAAAACTGGCTCAAACAACCCGAATCCAACTTGGGCATTGAAATCAAAGCTTTAGATGAGAATGGCGGTGATCTTGCGGTGACCTTCCCGGGACCGGGAGAGGATGGGCTGGTAAGTGATGAGAGAAAGCGGCATTCCCACAGCCTCGTTAGGTTTTCATCAGAACGGGAACAAGTCAGAGTGAGAAAGAGCCACCGACTCCTATGCTCACAAGCCAAGCACAGGTATCCTAGCCCTGTACCCAATAAAAGTGGGTCTCTAATTTCATGCCCCGTGGAATAGCCTCTTGATACTTTTACTTTGCATCAGGATTTTCTTTTAAAAAGGTACTTAACTTCTTAGGCAGTTCTTTTGAACTGAGACTGGATATGTTCTACATGATTCTATGAATACAAACATGAAATCTTCATAGTGGATTTGAGTACATATCCAAGAAATTTAAACGCCCCCTCCCCTACCCCAGTGTGCAATGTGTTGAATCTTTCTGCCTTAATAAAGCATTAAAAAAGGAGCTTTATAAGTTATAATTAAAATAAAATGCTTTTTATTTATAGCAATGAACTAAGTACAATAGGCTTAGTCTTATACACTATGTTAAAGGTCCCTCATAAGTGTGTTCATTATTTTGTAGGCTGTTAGTGCAAATGTATATGTAGATTACTTTGTGACTCATGCTAATAAAATTTAATGCTCAGGCTAGTTACCCTGAGCTGCCTAGTTTATTTCTGAGCTGCCTTACCATTCAAGAGTAAATATTCAAGAGGTTACTTAGGGTATGCCAACTAATTTCATATTAGACCAAGGAGATGACAATGCCCTCTATGTTATAAAAATTAATAAAAACAACTTTAAAACCTAGTGTAAATTTAGAGCTACTCAGTTTCTGTTTACTTATGCTTGTGTTTACAAAAATGGATTAATGTGACCGTATTTTCACTTCCATCTATTGATATAATTTACAACAAAAGATTATCCTTGCAAGCAATAAATGTTGCCTTTTTAATTTTCTTACTAAGTGGTATTAAGTAAGCTCTACTTTAATGAAAACATATTCTTAAAGAAAATATTCAGTTTTCCAAATGACCTATTTTTCTTTAAATATGCTACATAAAATGTTATTGACTCTCAAAATGATATTACTGTTTTTATAATCTTAAATAACAATGACTGGTAGGTCTCGATTTTGGTATAGGATAAGAATCATTATTCATTATTTGAGAAAGTGTTCTTTTTAGAAGTAGCATTTTAATGATCAGAGTTGGTGATGTGATAGATGTTAGTTATTATTAAACAGTTGGTTAATATGACATATTCCTTAGAGTTTTTCATGTAGAAAGAAAAAGTCTCAAATGTATGAAAAGATTGGTGCGGGGGAAGGGTTAGAAAATGATTGTTTAAATATCTGATTAGAAACATCTTTCAGTGAAAGAATGAAGGAAATGTTATTGGACCTTTTTCTGCATCTGCCCCTCCTTCTCATAGAGTTTCTCTTTCTAACCCACTGATACCACCTCCTTCACCACCCTCCCTTCCCTTTCCCATTCCAATGCACACAGTGCTGGGGGTGACTACTCGGTTCTGCTTTCAGACCCACATTCCCTGAATGAAGCATGGGGGAGTGTGCCTACCTCCCCAGGAGTCCGCAGACAGAGCCCACATATTTGATCAACAAGAGAGAAGAGAGGGCGTAACCTAACCTCTTCCCTCTCCCCTCTCTCCCTTTCTTCTCATAAATATTCTATAAATATTTTCAGAGCATCCACTAAATGCTGTATTGCTGTTGAATACTTTTGAGCCATAGGGAAGAATCAATCCTAATGTAAATTAAAATTCCCTAATTCGGTGCCTTTTAAAAATAAACGTGTCACAAGCAAAAGGATTCGTTTTTCTTCCATAATGACTTCTCGAGAGAGGCAAGTGTCTCAGGACCTATGGATGGTACTGACTGCTCTTTCTCTTTTACCCAGAATCCCTTTCTGGAAGTCAAGGTAACAGACACACCAAAAAGATCCAGAAGAGATTTTGGCCTTGACTGTGACGAGCACTCAACGGAGTCGCGGTGCTGCCGTTACCCTCTGACTGTGGATTTCGAAGCTTTCGGATGGGATTGGATTATTGCCCCCAAAAGATATAAGGCCAATTATTGCTCTGGAGAGTGTGAATTTGTATTTTTACAAAAATATCCTCATACTCATCTGGTACACCAAGCGAACCCCAGAGGCTCAGCAGGCCCCTGCTGTACTCCCACAAAGATGTCTCCCATTAATATGCTGTATTTTAATGGCAAAGAACAAATAATATATGGGAAAATTCCGGCCATGGTAGTAGATCGCTGTGGGTGTTCATGAGATTGATATTTGGTTCGTACCTTTCTAAAACATGGAAGGCCTTCCCCTCAGCAATTTTGAAACTGTGAAATCATGTGCCACAGGCTCTACGCCTACAGTATGCGACAGTCACATAAGCACACACCGCAGGACACGAACTAAAAGCGAGAATATATGCAATGATTGGCATTTAACCATCGAAATAAATCGCACACTAGAAGCTCTATGATTCCCAGAGTTTTGAACTAGGAGGTAAATTACACTTACGTTCGTATATTCAGCACGACACACGCGGGTCGATGCGAGCAGCTCTCCTTGCGCCTAGTGAACGAAAGGGGTGCTGTAAAGTTCATTGTCTAGAGTGTCATTCAGTAGCCACACAAAGCCCATATGTAGTGTTGGTGAAATGCAGCGCTGTTGTGTCCATCCTTTAAATCACCCTTACACGCTTGAGTTTATATTGTCTGCTAGAATACTTGGTAAGATGAAGTCCACAGAACTAGGGGTGGGACACGGTATGCAAGCTCCCGTTCCTGTGTTCATTGGTTCAGTACAGTCACAATCCACGCCGATGGTGCTAATGCAACAGACCGAACGGCTGATGTTACCAGGTGATCAAGTGAAAACATTCAGCAAGATAAAGAGCTATTCCTTTCTTCAGGCACACTTTCATAGACCTCCAAATGGGAATGCGTTTTCTTTAGTACAAGAAGAACCATTTTTGTAGTATACTTGGAGAAACTGATTTATCTTAAAAGGTAGCCAAAAAGTATTCATTTCTATCAAAATTTCCAAATTACAAAAATTTAAAAATGACAGCCTGCCTTTGCAACACTGCAGTTTTTATGATAAAATCATAAAAATGACAGATTCTATCAATATTGTATAAAAGACTTTGAAACAACTGCATTTATATAATGTGTATACAATATTTTTTTGTAAATAAGTGTCTCCTTTTTTATTTACTTTGGTATATTTTTACAGTAAAGGCATTTCAAATTAAGTATTAAGGCACAAAGACATGTCTCATATGACAGAAAAGCAACTGCTTATACTTCAGAGAAATTAGCAAATAAAATAGTGGTCTTAAAACTCCATACGCTAATGGTTAGATGGTTATATTACAATCATTTTCTATTTTTTTACATTATAAACATTCACTTATGGATTGATGATGGCTGTATAATGTGAATGTGAAATTTCCATGGTTTACTGTCATTGTACTCAAATTTCAACGTTCCATTATTTTAGTACTTATAAATATTACTAAGCATACCAAAATGACTGCATTCTATCACCTGAAATACAGAATAATAAGCTGATGATATCTTAACAAGAACTGTTAACTTTATAATTCAATAATGAATATATTTCTGCATATATTTACTTTTGTTTTGTAAATTAGAATTTTGTTAATCAAATTCATTGTACTTATGATTAAGTGAAATTATTTCTTACATGTAATGTGTAGAAACAATATAAATTATATTAAAGTGTTTTCACCTATTCTGAAAGACACAACAGTTTTATGTGATGAGGATTAATTCTAGATTTCTGGTTTTTACTTTATTATTAAAGTCAAATGGTTCAGCACAAAAGTTTGCTTTGGGACTGTTAGGTCTGCTCCTCTGGCTCTCATGAGTGAAATTTCTGTTCATTTGGTCCTAGTCAAGTTGCTTGACACACACAAAAGCAAGAACTAGCTTTATCTGTTTCATTTCTCTTTATCGTGACCTGAAAACTATTTATATGTTTTCATAGGTTCAATTTCCAAACGATGGCAGTTGGCAGGGTGCGTGGTCCTAGAGTTACAGGCCTGCTGCAGCCACGGGACATGGGAGGCTGCCTCGCTCCCTCGCACTCAGTGACCCCGGCACATTCCTCCGGGCCGTGTGGCACCCATTTCCAAGTGGATTGAAAAACAATGATGAGGTGCCTGGGCATCCGAGGGCAGCCGTGCGCCCGTCTTCCCGACCTGAATCCCTTCTCCACCCCCGCAGTGTAGTGACGTGGCTGTCAGTAGTCGCAGGTGGTTAACATGCCATCTAGTGCCATGGTTCCTAAATGCTAATTTGTCATTCACATGAAGGTAATTTTTAACCTTCAGTGATGTTACAGCCATTTCCACTCCTTTTGCTAATGTCACACTGGGAAGGCGGGCGCTCAGAGGGCTGCCCCTGTGGGGGTGAGGCCACTGGCAGGTGCACACACTGGGACCTGCCTCTTCAGGACCTGAATATTCATGACCCATAGTCTAGGTCATAGGCCCATGAATGTGCCTTAGGCTGGAATACAGATAGCTGGAGACCTTGACCTCTGTGGGGGGGTGTGAGGAAGGAGCACCCGCCATTTCCTAGGAGCCACTCCCAATCATTAGAGTCACTTTACCTGGGCCCAGGGTCCCATCACCAGCTGTCCCGGGGTGGCCCTCTCTCGAGGCTGACAGGCCATGAGAGGAGGCGTCGGGACCCTGTCTGTGATGGGCCCGCGCACTCTGTTTGCGAGATCCTAGGGAGGGCAGGGCATTCTGCCTGGCTGCCGGGCACGGCATTTTCATTTCAGCACCCAAGGGTACACATTTGTATAACATAATCCTAATCCCTGAGGTTTTAAGGAAACATCATGTAAAGCTCAATGCAGTGTATCTGGTTTAATATTCTGAATTCTTTTTGTAATACTTCCCACAAACCTATATGAGTTAAAAATAATAAAAATAAAGAAAAAACCTTTCTAAACTCTATAGTTGTTTTGTATTCAAGTTGGTTTTTGCAGTTCTGTATAGAACTTTATTAAAATAAAGAAGGCAATAATTTGACATTGGCAGTAACTAAATTAAAACTCACTTATTCTCTAAATTAAAACTCCCCCCTCCTAAAAATCTAATTTATTTCACTTTAAGCCATGATTCACAAACATTAGAATGTCCATGACCCTTTTAAATTTGTTGAAGACTAGGGACACTCTCACGAGAAAAAACACACAAATTTGAATATAATATCAGGAATTTAGGTCTTTCCTACAGCTCATTCATCAAACCTAGTTTACAAACCCTTAGGAGGGATACTGAATATTCCTTCTTAAGAT